>NC_140258.1:165000-757500 GCF_949987555.1 Borostomias antarcticus
GGAGTCAGGTAGGTGGCCCGGAGAGGGGTACACTGTCCCTGACTGGCTCTGACCTGAGGGGGTGGAGTCTCATCACCACGCCACTATCCACGCCACGGGCCCCACAACTCAACCCCTGAGTGGGCTAGAGACACAGTCTTCATTGGTGGATGCATTGAAATTGTCAAGAGGTCACTGTACTGTCCCCGACTAGCTGTGACCCAAGGGGGCGGGGCCTAACCAGCACGCCACTATCCACGCCACGGGCCCCACAACTCAGCCCCTGAGTGGGCTAGAGACACACGGTCTTCACCGGTTGAGTCAGGTAGGTGGCCCGGAGAGGGCTACACTGTCCCTGACTGGCTCTGACCTGAGGGGGCGGAGTCTCACCCCCACGCCACTATCCACGCCATGGCCCCACAACTCAGCCCCTGAGTAGGCTAGAGACACATGGTCTTCACCGGTGCGGGCGGGTAGGTGGCCTGGAGAGGGGTGCACTGTCCTCGACCAGCTCTGACCTGAGGGGGCGGAGTCTCACCACCATGCCACTGTCCACACCACAGACCCCACAACTCAGCCCCTGATTGGGCTAGAGACGCACGGTCTTCGCCGGTGGGTGCATGGAGATTGCCTGGTCCGTAGTAGTTCTAGCAGTAGCTGTTACATACAACTGCAGCAGCTAGCCCACCTCACATTTTCTCCAGGAAATGTACTTTCTAGTTATTAGGTGGGCTAGCTTGCAGAAGCTAGCCCAACTTGTGATATTCCCACTATTTCTTTCTTTCTTTATTATTATTATTCTCCCCGCTTTTTTGAACCTCTACTAGTTCTTCATACTTTGTGCTAGAAACCTCATTCAAACTTTAAAATGTTCATGACGTTCAGCTCTTGAACGGATCCATTCAGATTTTTGATATTTGTTATAGTTTTTTAGAAATTTAACTTTTAAAACTATTTTTTGTCCTATTGAAACTGCTTGAAATGCTTTTGGAATGTTCAGAAATTTTATGTTTTTAGAGTGGTGGCAGCAGTTGCTTTGAAAATATTCACACATTTTGTAAACTGCTGGCACTCCTACAGTTTTGAAAGCTCACACACATATTATACATCAAAACATTCACACAACTGTGCTGATTCGTACAATGTAAGTATCTAAGCAGTGTGACTTATAGTTTTCGCTGTATGACGATTTGTTTGGCAACTGCGCTCCTCATTGAAACGTATGGCAACACACTCTAGCTTTTGAGCTGCTAATTTAGCATTTTTACTATTTTTCTAACTTGTCGCTATGCCTACAGTTTTAACAGCTCATAGACATATTATTATCAAAACGTTCCCATAACTGTGCTGATTCGTACAATATAAGTATCTAAGCCGTGTGACTTGTAGTTTTCGCTGTATGACGATTTGTTCGGCAACTGCGCTCCCCATTGAAACGTATGGCAACGCTAATTTTGCATTTTTACCATTTTCTAACTTGTCGCCATGCCTACAGTGTTTAATGGTGCGTTCGTTTGTGGTCGCAAGTGGCAAAATACCTACATCCCACCTGTGTGCATTCGAGCTATATACCATTATATCAGTTACCTAGTTATATCTATATACCATTATATCACAGTTACCTAGTTATATCTAGTGCATTCGAGCAACTGGGGGCTGAGAAACATATCCGAATTTGCGACGAGGAAGTGCGAGTTCATGCGGTGTTTTATTTAATCATTAGTAGCAAGTAGCAATTTGCCACCTCCCAGTTATAAACGAACGCACCATAAGCTCTACTGACATATTATCCATAGAAATGTTCTGCAAGTTCTCAGTATTCCTATGGTGTCAATATATAAGCTGTAACATTTATAGTTTTCTCTAGCCCTTCTCAGTCCAATCCAATATGGATTTCTATGTGCTTGCGCTGGTAGCCAATCACTGAGGCGAGCTGGGGTATAAGAGGCCCTCCTCCCTCTTGCGCTTTCTCTGCGCTCTCACCTGATCCTTCCACTTCCGGGTTAGCGGTGTTATCCTTGGCAGGTATGGCTGCTCGCTGCTTCATTCACTGTTTGGAATTTCTGTTACAAACGTGCTTAGGCATTTTGTTCTCCTGCAGAGCGACTGCGGGTGCTTAATTCTCCCGCGTGGTGTGAGCGCTGCCTACTCTCTGCAGTGGTAAGTGTCTCCCCCATCTTTCTCTTTGCATTGTTGTGTGTGCTAGTAGCGAGTAGCGGCTAACGCTAGTGTGGTGGTCACAGGTAGACATTGGCAGCTGCGTTTCCCCTCGTCCTCCTGTTGATGCGTGTCCGCTGCTGTTAACTGGTAGGTAGGTTTTAATGTAGTTTCTAGCCGCCTAATTACCCGTACAGTTAGAAATACTAATGTTTACCCTTTTATTAGGTGCAGCTGTAGTTAGCCGGTCAAGCCCCCCCCCGTTACAGACACGCAACCTCCTGATCATCTGACGGAGTCCGCTGCTGCTTTGTGTCACTCAAATCTGCTATAATAAATTACGATTACCGTCGGCAGGGTGTTGTGCCTGCTCCGTTTGCACACCCCGGCCGGCGTGGGAAGTTGTCTATAAGCCTGGACGGTAACCTGGACTGGTGCCGGTTGTTTGGGGCACGTGGCTCTACGGACACCCACGGACGGGGCTCAAACCCTCCCTTTTTGTGAATAACCGACTGAATGTGCTGGGGTTACACCCCTCCTATTTTTGTTTGATTTCTACGATTCTGTTTATTCTGTTTTTCAGTTACTTTATTTAGTTACTTTACTGCCTATGTTATGTCTGATTTCAATTGAGTGGAAGTGTAGTTTATCTCAGTTGTTAATTTCATATCCTTGGTATTAGTTAGCTTGTGTTTCTTTTGTGGCTATTAAATATTATTGTTTTGCTTTTGGGCAATTATTAGTTGTTAGTTTAGGTTGATAATTTGTCATTTGTCCATTGATTTACAGTTTGTCTTATGTGCAACCCCCTTTGAACTATCCCATCCTTTTCAGTTGCTGACGGCCAGTGGTGGTGGTAGCAGTGCTGGTGATCTGGTGGTGGCGTCTCCTCCCCTTCCTTCGTGTGCTGTGTTGTGCCCCCTGGGGATTTGAGCCACTTCACCATCGTGTGTCTGTCACGTGTCTGGCCTGCTGAGTATAACGAACCTGTGTGCTAGTATAAAGTTAGTGATTCCCCGGGTGAAATTCCCAGGGTGGCGTTGTCTGGCAACTCCTCCAGAGGTTATAACAAACCTGTGTCAGTGCTTCCAAGCCCACCCCGCCACACTTGGCGTTGTCGGCAGGATTTACTCTTTAAAGACCGAGATGTGTGTTCCTTTTGGTTTTTCCTTTGTGAAATAATTTTGTTCTTGTGTGCAGATTGGAGAGTATAGAGACAGAGCAGCAGTGGATCTTCGTGGAAGCCCTGGTGAGATCTTTACTACAGGTTTCGTAGTGTACAGTAGTAGGTACTCACTGGCAGTGTAGTGACTTGTCTTAGCCATGGAGGAAGAAATGCAGGAACTTAGACAGTTGGTTGCGCAGTTAAAAGCTGATAACGAGCGTTTGCAGCGGGCACAGGCTGGCTCTAGTCCCCTGCCATCCACTTCGTCTGCGCCCCCTACTGCCCTTCCCACTTCTAGTCTCCCTGTAGCAGAAAGGCTTGTTTTCGTTCCCAGGGATAGGAAGTGTCCCATCTTTAGGGGAAGGACAGGGATAGGACTGAGTGAGTGGATGGAGGAGGTGCAGGCGTGCATGAGGGCCCGTCATCTGTCACTGTTTGACCAGTCGTTTTTCCTGTTTGACCACCTCGAAGGTGAGGCCAGAAATGAGATCAAGTATCGCTCTAGTGGGGAGAGGGGGGACCCAGATACAATATTTGCCATTTTGCAGGAGTTGTATGGGTGCTCCGAGTCGTATGTCGCTCTGCAGGAGGCTTTCTTCTCAAGAAGGCAGCAAGAGGGGGAAACTCTTCAGGAATTCTCCCTCGCTTTGATGGGTCTCATGGAGAAAGTCAAGCAGCGCGCGCCTGTTCGCATGACAAATGCTGAGATATTGCTTAGGGATCAATTTGTTGAGCACGTGTTGGACAGTTCTCTGTGCCGTGAGTTGAAGCAGCTGGTACGCTATTTTGCCGCTCACCAACCAGAGAGGTGTGGGTGGGCTGCGGAGTATGGGTACGGTACTGAGTAGGGCAGGGTGTGAGATGGGCCCCAGTAGCAGAGAGCCTGGACGAGGAGCTGATGCTAGTATCCTTTGACCTCTTGGATACAGGCTCGGCCAATAAAGCAAAGCTATTCCTCAGTAGGACCTCACAACAACCTTAGTCTACTTGCTAACGCAAGGCTCAGCTGCTGGCTTGTAAATCCCGCTCAGCAAACTGTGGAACGAACGAAAACCAGAGAACAACAGACCTCGAGATCCGGACGTCAGACTCTCAGGTACCACCAATATTAATGCGCGACTTTGAGAACGGAGGTATAGTATGCAGGTGGATAAAACTCAATCAAAATAGTTGCTTACTGAAGCATCATCACCATGGCTGATGATAGTTAGAAGGATGCTTACCGTGTGTGTGTTTGTGTGTGTCAATCCAACAGAATGACCAGGTCGGCCGCAGGAGGTGGGCCAACCATCGGGTGCAACTGCTGTGTTTTACAGACAGAAATGGACAGTGCATGCCCCTTCAGCTACAGGGCAGGAATGTCAAAGCCATGGAGGAAGAGGGTGATGAAGAGGATGACGACGACGACAAACGGTGAATTGTTCCGAAAGTATTTAATAAGAAATGTATACCTGCACATTTTATGTCCCACTTTTCAGCTTGCCAGATGAGGGGGAGGACCCGCATGCACACAAACACAGTTAGCAATCATACACTTTGCACGGTGAGGGTTAGTACACACTCAGTAACAGACTGTATTTACCACACCGCAATATGCATTCTTTGATCAAACATCATTCTTCAATCAAACATTCATTCTTGCACCACTCCTCTACTGGACCATCAGACCACTGTCAGAATGCAGGTCAGTACTTTCTGTCACATGCGCTTCACTCTCCTTCATTGAGGGTTCCTCGCTCAACACAGCTATTCCTCGCTCAACACAGCTAGCACAACAAAACTGGAGACCTACCTCTCACACACACTTTAACATCTTCTCTACAACCTTTCAACCTCAAAAGAGATGCTGATTTCTGATCACTGTATTACAGAGTGAGTCATGCTCATACACACACACACACACACACACACACTGGGTGAACCAAGGTGGGTTAGGGTTGATATATGAGATACGTGTACACGCTTGGGGGTCTTTATTGTTGATCTTCTCTCCCCTCTCCCCCTCTCTGTCAAGAGACCTCAGGACTGAATGGTGAGGATGGAGTGGAAGAGACAGCCAACAGTGTCCCTGAGATGTCCAAATAACATTCAGACATGCAGCTGCCAAGACAAGGACATGACTGCAGATACATACAGTTGAGAACAGTGAAACGTACAAATACACACACACACTGTTGCATGGTATACTGATACTAGAAAGGTACTGCGATACCCTGCTGGCAAAAATGGTACAATTAAGCAATTGACCAGGAGGCAGTGGGTTACACAGGATTTTACAGCTACGGGGCGTTGTTAGGCCCGACACGATAGCAGACGCAACGCAGCACATTGCGTACGCAATGCATAGTACCGCTTGATCTAATCAACAACCATCGTCAATGAGATTGATGGCGCATTAGTGCTAATTATTATGTGGTCGCAGAAGTGAGTTACTGAGTGTTTTACAACGGCTGCTAGCCAATCAGAATGAAGTATCCAAACTCTCTGTTGTAGAATACCCCATTTTATTTATATTTATAATCTTTTTCTGTCTCTCACCTCCCTCCCTCCAGTCTGGACTTTGAGCAGATCTCCATAGACCCAGTGTGTAGCTGGAGGCTGGTACCGGTCAGACCTGCACATACAGGAAGCCCTCCGTCCAGAGCTCTACACTGTCAGCTCCAGTCACATGGTCCTGTTCTGTCCATGCAGATGATTGCAGCCCTGGGCTGCGTGTGTGCATTGAGGCTGGTACCGGTCAGACCTGCACATACAGGAAGCCCTCCGTCCAGAGCTCTACACTGTCAGCTCCAGTCACATGGTCCTGTTCTGTCCATGGAGATTATTGCACTGTACTTTAGATTGTGATTCTTGCACTTTGCCTTCAGCACTAGATTATGCTCTTAGTCACTTGTTTGTTTTAGAAAGAAGATGCACTTGTGAGTTCTGGCAAGTAGTAGTACATTGGCTCTTCCTACGTTAAATGCAATTATTGTTAGTCGCTTTGGATAAAAGCGTCTGCTAAATGACTGTAATGTAATGTAATGTATTGCAGCCCTGGGCTGCGTGTGTGCATTAAAGCTACAAACCTATTGAAACTTGTTTCAGTTGTCTTTGGCATTATTCATGCATTTATTTTGGGATAGAGGGATAGAATAAAGCCATGTGAGTTATTTTTCAAATTAACTAAACGCTAAGCATTCCAAGACCAGGATCCTCTGTCTGAATCCAGCACATGCATGGTTTCCAATAGCCTGAGGTCATTATTGCCTGTGTTGTCATTGCATGCTATACCCTACTGTAGTTTAAATTATATGATAATGACTTTATGTAGGCTAACTAAAAGTGCATTATTCATAACGGAGACCGGAAGACAAAGTTCAATATCCAAGTGAAGCTACTATGCAACATTTGAACATAAAATGTCAACTCTAACCTTGTTTAGAGCAGTTCTGAATGAAATACAGAGGCGCGTGTGAACGCTGTGTTGCCAAGCTGCCATGGAAACGCTCGGGCAGTCATTCCTTCACTTTTGAATCTCCGGTAAGGAACGTTGGCTAACGACAGTTGGCTAGCAAATATTAATATGTCATATCTAAACCATGTCAATGTTATTGATATGAACATTATTGCTAAAAATACAGTTAATTCTGCTAGTTAAATGTGTTTTTGTTGAACGTAGTTTCAACCCTGGCTAACTAACTAATGCTAACGCAAACGATAGCGCTAGCTAGCAAGCCGTACTGATTTTTTTTTTTTTATATTTAAACAAGGCCAACGTTTGATGTTTATTCACATTGCGACAGGTTTTACAACAATAAATCGCGGAATGTGTAAATAAACCTCCATATTCATAAAGTAAGAGATGTTAGCGAACGCCTAAATTGGACAGGATAGCTAACCTAACTTGATAGTCTCGGCACTGTCAGCTCGCGCTGTCAACTAAAGTGAACGGTTAAGCTATAGCTAGCTAACCCTAACCCTATAGCTAGCTCTAGCCTCCTGAGACCCGAACTGCTGTTAAGCTATAGCTAGCTAACCCTATAGCTAGCTCTAGCCTCCTGCCCGAACTGCTGTTTGGTATGCCTGTAATTTCTGCTAGCTATTTGGAATTCGTATGACCTGATAAGTGTAGTGGTCTGCTAGTGCTCGTCTATAGCTGAACTGTAGCTAGCTTGTAAGTGGTTGATAGATTATACGTAACGTTACAGTAAAAAAAAAAAAATAGGGACCTGTATTTATCAAGCGTCTCAGAGTAGGAGTGCTGCTCTAGGATCAGGGCCCCACTTCTCCATATGATTTCATTCAAACGGGACAACAGATCCTAGATCAGCACTTCTACTCTGAGATGCTTGATAACGCCTTCCCATAGCACCACAATGAACATAAAGGCTATGACGCCCCCTTGTGGACAGAATGAAACACTTTTTTTTTATGCCTATGTCTTTTGTCTTTCTTCACAGATTTGATTGTGATTCAGGTAAGTTAAAGCATGAAAACCATCCGCTATATTTCTGGATAAATTATGTTGTTTTGACAATTAGCTACCTTTTTCCAATCTAACCCTATATTAATATAATGTGCTTTCTCTCCCCCTGTCATACTACAGAGTCCGGTTGGATCCTTTGGTTGGCCACACTCAACAGTGAGTCACTCAATTTTGTTTAGTTATTGGGCTTCATGCCTGTGGCCCAGATGCCATAAGCCATTTGCTTAAAAAATAGATACAATAATAAAATAGCAACATTGAGCTGTGTTTAAGGGTGAGGGTTAAATCAATTACTTTATTAGGCCTTGAAGGTTACACAGTGCAGGTCAGGTGGTATTTTACTTTAGTTGAACATGTACAAATTCAATAGGCTCACTCTTCACTATCCAAGTGTATCTACAAATCAGCTCATGAGTATTGTTCTTCTCTGCTGCCAGCAACACCATGGTTTCAGGATCTTAATTCACTTTCATTTGGGGAATGTCATCTGAATTACAATGTCATATCTGAATTACAAACCATTTAAACACCTATTTGTTTCTTGTCTCACAGGTTCCACCACTGCTCTCGCTGTTGATCCAAACAGCAACAACCCAAAAGCTTTTTTAAAAGCTCTCTACTGAAAAGCATTCTATCTTACTTATCTCTCTGTCCCCGCTCTATCTATTTTGAAAGCACTCTACTTAAAAGCATTCTATCTTACTTATCTCTCTATCCCCGCTCTATCTTTTTTGAAAGCACTCTACTTAAAAGCATTCTATCTTACTTATCTCTCTATCCCCGCTCTATCTTTTTTGAAAGCACTCTACTTAAAAGCATTCTATCTTACTTATCTCTCTATCCCCGCTCTATCTTTTTTGAAAGCACTCTACTTAAAAGCATTCTATCTTACTTATCTCTCTATCCCCGCTCTATCTTTTTTGAAAGCACTCTACTGAAAAGCTGTAAAGCATTCTATCTTACTTATCTCTCTGTCCCCGCTCTATCTATTTTGAAAGCACTCTACTTCTATCTTACTTATCTCTCTGTCCCCGCTCTATCTATTTTGAAAGCACTCTACTGAAAAGCTGTAAAGCATTCTATCTTACTTATCTCTCTGTCCCCGCTCTATCTATTTTGAAAGCACTCTACTTCTATCTTACTTATCTCTCTGTCCCCGCTCTATCTATTTTGAAAGCACTCTACTGAAAAGCTGTAAAGCATTCTATCTTACTTATCTCTCTGTCCCCGCTCTATCTTTTTTACCAGCATTTGATTGAAGCATTTGAAAGCATTTGAAGCATTTGAAAGAATTTGAAGCATTTGAAAGCATTTGAAGCATTTGAAAGCATTTGAAAGATTTTGAGAATACTTTGTGAAGGATTTGAAAGCATTACCAAGCATTTTAAGAACACTTACCAGCCTTCTATTTAAAAGCCTTTCTATATTCAAGTATTTCCATTTCCTCTCTCTACCCTATTCCATTTTGTTCTATATAGAAGCGAAGTGAGTAAAATACAATTAATTTTCATCTGAATAGCCATTAATTTACATCAAGATTGTATAGAGTATATTGAATTCGTTAGTTAATAGCGTTACCTCTTTCTACTTGTTTGTTCAGAATTGTATTTGCATTTGCTTTATAACTAAATACAAAGACAAAACGATACGATCTGTTGCTTTTTTATATATTTCAGAAGTACACTAATTGTATCAGATCTACAAATACAGTGCATAGAATTGATCTGAATAGTCATACATACATCATCGAGGTGAAAGTCATACATACACATCTACATTGTTGATTTTCTGATTTCCTCGTGACCATGCCGCGGAAGGGTAAGAAATCTCACGCTGTAAAAGAGTGCTGGAGGAAGCTGGATCAATCCGACTGTGGAGCATCAGCAGAGAAGGTTGAGTCTCATGGTCCAGTGAGAAGCAGAGAGGTAAATCTGTCAGAGCTGTCTTATGCTGACTGTGTACAACAGGGAGGTCAGTCTGATGTTACATGTGTGCAAGCGTCCCGTAGCCAGGCGTCCTTGAGGTATGGAGAGTTCTCTCGGAACAAGCAGTGTACTTGCAACTCCCTCACGTTTCTTGCATTCCTTGAAGAGAATCTAGAACTCACAAGTGCAGACCTTGACCTTGTATTAGATAAGGGTGATGTTATGTATAGACGTGTTAGGAATGAGACAAACAATGTTCACATACATTTGGCTAGTGATGAGCTCCCTGAGAGAGTTGCTGCATGTAGGCAAGAGTACAGTGTGGAGAAATTACTTTCCAAGTATGGCGAATTTAGAGCACCTGTACCTGAAGGCGCGGACGACTACCTGAACCTGGGAGAAAGACTTCAGTGTTTGACATCGGATGTGAACAGCGCTTTGCTGATAATGGGTGGATCATGCATCGCTGTATTTAGGGACAAGGCAGGAAGGTATGGTTTCTTTGATCCACACTCAAGAAGTCCTGTTGGTTTACCTATACTATCCCACTGCATGCAAAGTGCTGGCACTGCCTTAATGCTTACTTTCACCCATTTGAGTGATATGATTAGGAGGCTTGTCCAATGCCGTAACATGTTAGAAACACCCCCTACATGTCAATATGAGCTGACTCCCATGCTATTTCACAGTGATGACGTGCCCAACATGGATGACAATATTGTTTCACCGATAAGCGAGCAGGAGGTTCAGATGAACTCCGATGTCACACAAACTGAGCATGACATGTCAGGTCCATCAAACTTAACTTCCCTCACACATGATGCTACTCACAATAAACCAACCTCAAACTTGAGTACCCCACACATGCCCTCTGCTCTCACCGACTCATCTGTAAATGAAAATATGACGCAGGTAATCTCCAGTAACATTATGGTGGAACGTCCTATATCAGAAATGCCAAACCTGAGCCAGCAACATATTCCAGATGTGTCAAAATTGACTATTCAGCAACAGAAAAAGTTAAAGAGGAGGGCATTGCACTTGGAAAAAATAAAAGAAACTGCAAAGGATCACTATGACAGAAAGGTAGACAAAGTCAGACGAAGTGAAGTTAAAAAAATGAAAAAAAGAGAGAAGTATGCAAACGATAAAGCTCTCAGAGAACAGAAAAAGTCATACATAACCAGTCGTTACAGTCAAGACGATGACTACAGGGGGAAACAAAAGGCATATATAACCAGTCGTTACAGTCAAGATTCTGACTATAGGGGGAAACAAAAGGCATATATAACCAGTCGTTACAGTCAAGATTCTGACTTCCAGTTCAGACAAAAGTCTTACATCACAGACCGTTATGCAAACGAGGCTGCATTCAGACTGAAACAGAAACACATTATGAAGCAACAAATGCTAAACAGGTACACAAATGACACAGATTTCAGAATGCATCACAGTCTTAGACAGAAACAACGCATGAAAAACAGGTACACAAATGATGCCGATTTCAGAATGCATCACAGTCTTAGACAGAAACAACGCATGAAAAACAGGTTCACAAATGATGCCGATTTCAGAATGCATCACAGGCAGCGCTGTGCTTCTAACCTTCACAAAAGATATCACAGTGAAGCAGCATTTAGGATCCTTCATAACATGCGATCTGCAATGAAAATAAAAAGAAAATATCAAAGGATGAATATGCAACAGACCTGTACATTAACCCCTCAGATTGACAACTCTTTGATTGAAAAAGCTATAGCTGTTTTTCAGACACAAATAAAGAATGGACCCACATATGTCTGCACAGTCTGTCATAAAGCATCATTTCCAAATCAAGTACGATCCTGCATCAGGTCAAATTACATAAAAAATCCTAATGTGGTTGCAGCTTGCCTGACAGGAAGTTATGTTCATGTTTGTAATGATGAATGCAGAGGTGCACAAGAGTGTCAAGTACCCAGTGAGAGAAAGAAAGAGTGGATTTGTTTCACTTGTCATGATCATCTCAAGGCAGGAAGCATGCCCTCCCTAGCTGTGGCAAATAAACTGGAGTTATCACCGATTCCTGCTGAACTTTGTGACCTGAACATACTTGAGAGACACGTCATAGCCAGACACATTCCGTTTGCTAAAATCATCACCCTTCCCAAAGGACAACAGAGAGCGATACATGGCGCTGTGGTGTGTGTACCTTCAGAGGTGGAAGCGACTGTGAATACATTACCAAGACCCGATAGTGAATCTCAGCTCATGAAAGTTAAGTTGAAAAGACGCATGAACTACAAAGGCCATTACCAGTTCCAGACACTAAACATGAGGAAAGTGCTAACAGCCTTATCAAAGTTGAAAGAGATCCATTCTGAGTATAAGGACATATCTATCAGAGATGAAGCCTCCTCTAGTGACCAAACTGTTGACAGTATAGCACAGGACCTGATGGATTTTGATAACTGTGACGACAGTGAAGTGACAGAGGTGCAAGATAGTGTGGTAGAGCAGCAGCAAAACAGTGATATGCCACAGCATGACGTTAGTGATGCAGTTGACAACTTTGACCAAAGGGATCTGATGGAAATGGACAGCTGGGAGGAACGTGTAATTGTGGAGGCAAATCTGTCAGATCAACCCAGCACTGAAATGTTGCCCTCTTATGAAAATGTGACCGCAGATAATCAGACACCTGACTCAGAACAGGATGTAGATGAGCAGAGACCCGGTGTTGCCCTGGATACGTGCCTTCAGCCAGCTGACATAGCACATGAGATGTTAACCTACAGTGACAGTGTTTATTGTATCGCTCCTGCTGAGGGAAACAGACCAGTCAGCTTTTTTAAAGTTCCTAAATTGGAGGCTATGGCTTTCCCCGTTCAGTTCCCCACTGGAGAGAACACCTTAGATGAGGTCAACAGAATGAGGAAGTTATCGCCAAGCGGATATTTCAAGGCGAGGCTGTTCTGTGTCGACAATCGTTTTGCTATGGACACAAATTACATATTTTTTGCACAGTTTGTCACAGAAATGCATATGGCCACCTCCAGTATGTCCATACAGCTCAGAAAAGGCAAGCCCACGACCAGAGATGGACGCAGAATAAGCACTAGATTGCTGCAGGACAAACGTGAGGTTCAGAGGCTGGTGGAGAACAAAGATGTAACCAGATTTATGGCGCCACTGAGAGGGACTCCAGCCTACTGGGAGAAAACACTAAGGGATTTGTTTTCCATGCTCAGACAACTGGGAACACCAACTTTTTTCCTTACGTTCAGCGCAGCAGAAATGAGATGGCCTGAAGTGATAACAGCAATAAAGGCACAACAGGGTCAACAGGTAGACTTTTCAGAGTTAGACTGGGCCACAAAATGTGAAATACTGCGAAGTAACCCCGTCACCTGCATGCGCATGTTTGAGAAGAGAGTTGACGCGCTGATGAGAGATTTGCTCATGTCACCTGCACAGCCCATCGGTGAAGTGATAGACTTCTTCATTCGTGTGGAATATCAAGCACGTGGATCTCCTCACATCCATCTTTTGGTTTGGTGCCAGAACACACCTGTATTTGAGGAAGACCCTGATCAGAAAGTGTGTGACTTTGTTGACAAGTACATAACATGCAAACTGCCCGACCAAAATGCAGACCCTGAACTATATAAAATTGTGACAGAGGTACAGACTCATAGCAAAAACCATTCAAAGTCATGCAAGAAAGGCAACAAACACTGCAGATTTGGATTTCCCAAACCGCCTGTGAGGAAAACAATGGTAACTAGACCTATGCCACCACAGGTCAGTGAAGCCAATGAACAACCAGGGTTGACTCCAGAGAGAGCTAAAGCAAAACTGAAACCTGTGTGGGACCTGCTTAACGACCCCAAAGCTACTTTTGAAAACACCCCACAGCTACTCGCCCAATGCAACTCAAGCTATGAGGAATATGTAGACAATGTGGAGTCACTCACCAACGCCAGCGTGATTGTCATGAAGCGTGATCCAAAAGACTGTTGGGTGAACGGATATAATCCCCACTTGCTGAGGGCTTGGAATGCCAACATGGATAATGGATATCCAATTCATACTGAATCCTTACTGTTGCATTATATACATGCTGTCCTATATTTCAAAAGCAGAGCACGAGATGAGCGACTATCTCAAGACAGTAATGAAAGATACTAGTCAAGCCAACACATCTGATCGGGAACAAATGAAACAGATCATGCAGGCCTACTCAAAAAACAGAGAGGTTAGCGCTCAGGAGGCTGTTGCCCGCACATGTAGTTTGAAACTGAAATCCTGTTCACGCAGCGTTTTATACATACCCACAGATGACGACGCACTGAGAATGAGCCTTCCTGTTAAATACCTGGAGAACAAATCGCCAGACTCTGAGGATGTTTGGATGTCAGGGTTACCGGACAAATACAAAGCCAGGCCCCACACACCTGAATTTGAAACAATGTGCATGGCAGACTTTGCATCAACCTACAGAGTAGTCTATGGGAGACACAGGAACAGTAAAAATGTAATTCGACTTAATAATGACAAAGGATTCATTCAAAAGCGCTCAAAGGGGAAACCTGCCATCATCAGATATGCCCGTTTTTCACAGCAAAAAAACTCAGAGAGGTTTTATGGCACGTTGCTGAAACTCTACCTGCCCTACCGCTCAGATGCACAGCTGAAGTGTCATGGATTCCAGTCGTATGAATCATTTTATGCCGGTGCTTCTGTGCAACTCCCGGGAACACAGTATACTGAGCGGGTGTGTGTAATTGTCAACAGAAACAGGTGTGAGTATGATAAACACAACACTGCCATTGAGAAAGCCATCGAGGACTTTCAACAACAAGGACCCATTGAGGATGCATGGACAACGCTGGCACCTGAAACAGAGTTGGTCAGACTGGAGTGCATTTCAGAACGTGAAGAAGTAAACCCTGACGAACACAACGAACAAGATGATGTCCCTGAATACACTGCTTCCAGAGTGGAAAGAGGAGGTACTGCACCCTTAATTGAGGGACCACAGATAAGCCCTGCAGTTGTGCGCAAGATGTACCAAAGCCTAAATCAGACCCAAGCATCCATCTTCTACACGGTCAGAGACTGGTGCATGAAACGCGTGTATGGTGAGACTCCCGGACAGTTCTTCTACTTTGTCACCGGTGGCGCTGGTACTGGCAAATCACATCTTATTAAGTGCATCTATACAGAGGCCACAAAGATACTGTGCAAACTCCCCCGTGTCTGTGAGGAAAGTGACATGTCAATGCCCACTGTTCTATTGTCTGCATTCACCGGCACTGCTGCCTTCAACATATCAGGCAAAACGCTTCATTCTATCCTCAAACTTCCCAGAAGCCTTAAGCCTCCATATCAAGGACTCGGAAACACTTTAGATGAAGTGAGGGCAACGCTGTCAAATGCTGAGATACTCGTCATCGATGAAGTATCAATGGTCACCAAACCTCTCTTTGCCTATGTGAACTGGAGGCTGCAACAGATAAAAGGAAGCAAGAAACCTTTTGGTGGTATGTCAGTTCTAGCTGTCGGAGACTTCTATCAACTGCCACCGCTTGGGAACGCTAAACCTCTGTGTGTGTTTGAGGAGCACATGCTTGATTTTTGGCAAGACCATTTCCAAATGATCACGCTCACAGAGATCATGCGACAGAGAGAGGACATTGCCTTTGCTGAGCTGCTAAACAGGATCAGAGTGAAACAGAAAGGAGAGGCCTTATCTGAAGCAGACAGATCTTTGCTGGTCCAGGCTGTGAGTGACCCAGTGAGTTTGCCTATTGAAGTGCTGCATATATTCGCTACCAACAAAGAGGTGGACAAGCACAACACAAACACAATGTCTGTCCTCCATTCGGATTTTGTCAATGTTGATGCAGATGATTACAAGAAGGATCCTCTCACAGGACGGATGGAGAGAGTTAGTGTACCGTTTGTAGGGCGCAAAGGAGATCTAGCAGACAGATTGCAAGCGGCAGAGGGTGCTCGTGTGATGCTCACCAAAAACATTGATGTGGAGGACGGACTGGTAAATGGCTCCTTTGGCAATGTCGCCAGAATAGTTACCCACGTTCAGGATGGCAGGATGGTTGTACACATGCTGGGACTTCAGCTTGACAATGTGAGTGCAGGACAGAGACACCGAAACAAGATACCCAACGGGCCTGACAATGTTGTGTACATTGAGAGAGTAGAGGAGTCCTTGAGCAGAAAAGGAGTTGTTAGGCGCCAATTCCCCATGAAACTGGCCTTCGCATGCACTACTCACAAGGTCCAAGGCATGACAACAGTGTCCGCAGTGGTTTCATTGAAGAGAGTTTTTGAGCCGGGGATGGCGTATGTGGCACTGAGTAGAACTACCTCACTTCATGGATTGCACATCACCGACTTTGATGAAAAGAAAATATATGCTAATCCTGAAATCACCACGTCCCTGAGAGACATGAGGAAAGTCACATTAGACAATGCAATGCCGCTCTTCAGAAATGCTCAGACCGTAAGCATGACTCCCACACTTACAGTTATTCATCACAACACGGAGGGACTGTTGTCACATATTGATGATATCAAGACTCATCACGAGTTGCGCCTTGCAGATATTTTGTGTTTCACAGAGACCCACCTGTCAGGCTCCCTGGTTGCAGATAATCTCCAGTTGGAAGGCTACAGCATGTTTAAACGCAACAGGCATGTGTCATACACAAACAACCCTCATCTAGCACAAAGAAGCGGTGGTGGAGTGGCCATATATGTGAGAAACAACCTTCAGGTACGACCCATGCAGTACTTTCAGAACGTGACAGACCTAGAGTTTTTCGTTGTCAAGGTCGAAGCCCCAGTGAATGCATTGATTGCTGCCATTTACAGACCTCCGCTCTACAGTCTTGCACAATTTCTACCAAACCTGCGCAACCTCCTGGACTCATTGGAGATACTAGATCACCATCCCAGCATCATCTGTGGAGACTTCAACGAGGATCTGATGCCCAACAACAAGAGCAAGCCCATCTTTGCGCTCCTTCAGTCACGAGGATACACACAACTGATCAGAACCGCCACCACTGAGAAAAACACCCTCCTCGATCACATATTCATCTCTCGACCACAGCACTGTCTCCAATCTGGTGTACTTCAGACCTACTACAGCTATCACAACCCTGTGTACTGCGTATTAACCTCCCACATGTCGTAAGTATTACTGTATGAAAGGCTAGTTTCCTCTCTTGAATTTAACTGGTTGAGTAGGTGAAGATACGATGTAAGTGCAGTACCGGTCGCGGGGATCCCTACAATCAAAAATAAAGATTGTATTACAAATATATCTGGATATGCATTTACATGATTAGAATTACTATAATAACAACACAAGAAATATTACTAAATTAATATCAGAAACTGTAAGATATGGTACAAAGTAAGAATGTAACCTAGCTCAGCAATGTAGCTCAGAAAACAGAAGCTAAGTAAGTAGCTAATTCAGGTAACTAGCAGTAACTAAATTCCACAGATACAGTGCTGCTACCAATACAAAGAATCACAGTGTACAGACATTAACATGGTGAATGATATACTCACATATTGCATTTACGCACAACTTGTGAAACAACGAAGGTCCATCGTCAGCTGTCGGCAAACATACTGAGACCAGCTTGAACTAGACGAAACCACAAACGATATCTAACTCAAAGGTGTACGTCTCCCCCTAGCGGCTAAAAGAGAATACTCCACATATCACTTAACTTAACAAAACCCAACTTATGAAGCAAGACCTTTTTGAAGCTAAATTATTCAAGCAAACATTTGTGGAACCTTTTTGTATTACAGCATAGTTTAGATTAAATAATTTAAGTATTATATTAAAGATTTTACCTGTAGATTAAAGTTTAGATAAGTAGTGTAAGAAAGTATAGATTGAAAGAGCATAGTTTGACAGAGCAAAAGTTTAATTTACCATAAATGTACAATACTCTCAATGTAACCAAAGTAGGTGGGTCCTCCGTTGCAGCAGGCCTCACCACCTGGCCTGCTGCCCCAGCCTCGCAGAGAGTGAAGGAGTTAGAGGCTGGGAGGGTGGGAGGGACGGACGGAGGATCCCACCTCACAGCAGAGAGGGTGACTTTGAAAGAGGGGGTCCAGGCACCCACCTCAGCACAGAGGGGGGCTGCCAAGCCTGTCCCCAACTGCCATGCAAGGTGTAACTGTCCCCAGCCCAGGACAAGTCCCAGTCTGTACCTGCAGCCCTCAGGCGATCAAGAAGTTGTTTCAAGGTATGGTGTCAAAATAGAAAATGGTGTTTTATAACATCACATTTTTGTATGTTCTTAGTTGTTGTCCTTGGGATGCACTCTGGAATAATGTGT
The DNA here is from genome assembly GCF_949987555.1 of Borostomias antarcticus. Lineage (NCBI taxonomy): Eukaryota > Metazoa > Chordata > Actinopteri > Stomiiformes > Stomiidae > Borostomias > Borostomias antarcticus. The sequence continues at coordinate 183,067 of NC_140258.1, forward strand.
CTTGTTGCAGGTGGAGTTCATTGATGAGAGCGGACCAGAGGTCGATGCCCAGGTGGAACACAGAGAGAGTGTTGGTGTCTAAGAGGCGCCCTACCTCCATCAGTGCAGCCTGCATCCTCAAGCCTTCCCCAGAGCCCCCTGCAGAGAAGGCCCCTGCAAGGGCCCCCTGTTAAAGGATCCACAACACCACTGTGCTTCTGCCTACCAGCCAGTCTCTTCTACTGCTCTCCTGCTGCAGAGAGGTTACCACACCAGGACCCCATGCTGCCCCTCCTCAATCATGGACTCTTGTGACCTGATTCTTGATATATGAACATTGACAAAACAACGAGATTGGAAGCAAAAGGTTACCACACCCCTGCTGCACCTCCTTATATGAACTTGACAAAACATTTAAAACCAACAGTATAATCAGTCTCTGATGCCTAATCAGTTCCTGTATAAGGCGAGTATGGAAGGCTGGTTAGCCAATGACGGGTAAGATCCCACATTCAAACTTCTGGGACAACCTAAGGCAGGCACAGTCACGATTACTCAGCCTCAGGATAACCTAAAGCAGCATCACAATTACTCTAGACTGGTGAGACTATCCTGATATCACAAGCTTCCAATCCACAACCAATCAGTAAAATGTGTTAAATAAAGCCTGAATTATAAAGCCTGTGGCATTGAACTGTGAACCTGACCTTGTGTAGTACTGTATGTGCTGGGGATTGCAATAACTGATGTCTGCTGCTATTTATCGATGGTAACAAAAGGAGTGACATTAAGAAATCAGAACTTAAATGTAGGCTACATATTCTTGAGCTAGCTGTGACTGCTAAAAAGATGTTGGTGGCTTCAAAAATCTATTCAATATCCTGTTTTAGACATCATAGTTCTTAAATTAACTTGGGCTTATCAGCACCTTCATTAGCCTATGAATTCTAACCCTATTTGTACTGTAACACTAGTTGAAATTTATAATCCTTCTACTTACCAGTAGTACTAACTGTGGTAGGCTATTTATAGTAGTTTATAATAGTTTTTTAATATTTAGTTATATGTATTATTATTGGTAGTGCTAACAGTTATATTTGTAGTTATAATAGTAATAGCAATAGAGTTTATAGTAGTTATATTTACAATAGTTAGTAGTTATAATAGAACTGGCAGTAGATGTTACAAACCCTAACTCTAACAATAAGGTTACTGTTAACCCTAATACTACTGTTAACCCTTACACCACTGCAGTGATGATCTGTTAATGTAGGCTAATCCTCTCAACAGGCATCCTTTATATAACAGTAGTATTGTAGCACTCACCTCAACTTCCATACCAACACCACAACTACTGTCCTTCCTTATATTCAAATACTTATTCATAATGGGATTCAGGCTGTAAACTAATATCGATACCTTTTATACCTATTTGAGCTATTGAGCTTATTAAAACTGTACACGTCATGAGTAGACTAGTAGGCCATTTGTAGTAGTTTATAGTAGTTAAAAATATATATATTTATAGTTATATTTAGAAGTATTGGTAGTGCTAACAGTTATTGTAGTTATATTTACAATAGTTAGTAGTTTATAGTACTGGCAGTAGTTGTTACAACCAGCTTCAGCAACTAGCCCACCTCACATTTTCTCCAGGAAATGTACTTTCTAGTTATTATTATTCTCCCCGCTTTTTTGAACCTCTACTAGTTCTTCATACTTTGTGCTAGAAACCTCATTCAAACTTTAAAATGTTCATGACGTTCAGCTCTTGAACGGATCCATTCAGATTTTTGATATTTGTTATAGTTTTTTAGAAATTTAACTTTTAAAACTATTTTTTGTCCTATTGAAACTGCTTGAAATGCTTTTGGAATGTTCAGAAATTTTATGTTTTTAGAGTGGTGGCAGCAGTTGCTTTGAAAATATTCACACATTTTGTAAACTGCTGGCACTCCTACAGTTTTGAAAGCTCACACACATATTATACATCAAAACATTCACACAACTGTGCTGATTCGTACAATGTAAGTATCTAAGCAGTGTGACTTATAGTTTTCGCTGTATGACGATTTGTTCGGCAACTGCGCTCCTCATTGAAACGTATGGCAACACACTCTAGCTTTTGAGCTGCTAATTTTGCATTTTTACTCTTTTTCTAACTTGTCGCTATGCCTACAGTTTTAACAGCTCATACACATATTATATATCGAAACGTTCCCATAACTGTGCTGATTCGTACAATATAAGTATCTAAGCCGTGTGACTTGTAGTTTTCGCTGTATGACGATTTGTTCGGCAACTGCGCTCCCCATTGAAACGTATGGGCCCACACTCTACCTTTTGAGCTGCTAATTTTGCATTTTTACCCTTTTTCTAACACGTCGCCATGCCTACAGTTTTTAAGCTACATGGACATATCATATCCTAAAATGTTCAGCATTTTCTCAGGATTCCTACGGTGTCAATATCTAGGCTGTGACATTTATACTTTTTGAGAGAGAGCTGTCTGAAGCCAACATGCCTTTCCATTGAAGTGAATGAGAGGATGCTCACAGTGTCAGTTGGGATTTGAATTTGGGGACACGTGCATGCTCTCTGTACAGGCACCCTTTTATGACTATTGTGGTAGCATTCATATTCATTCATTCCTTCCTTCCATCCATCCTTTCTTCCCTTCCTTCCTTCCATCCATCCTTCCTTCCATCCTTCCTTCCATCCTTCCTTCCTTCTTTCCTTCCTTTCTTCCTTTCCTTCCTTTCCTTCCCTTCCTTCCTTCTTTCCTTCTTTCCTTCCTTCCTTCCTTCCTTCCTTCCATCCTTCCTTCCTTCCATCCATCCTTCTTTCCTTCCTTCCTTTCCTTCCATCCATCCTTCCATCTTTCCTTCCTTCCTTCCTTCCTTCCTTCCATCCTTCCTTCCATCCTTCCTTCCTTCCATCCTTCCTTCCATCCTTCCATCCTTCCTTCTTTCCTTCCTTCCTTCCTTCCTTCTTTCTCTTTCTTTCTTTCTTTCATCCATCCATCCATCCTTCTTTCTTTCTTTCTTTCTTTCTTTCTTTTTTTCTTTCTTTCTTTCTTTCTTTCATCCATCCATCCTTCTTTCTTACTTTCTTTCTTTCTTTCATCCATCCGTCCTTCTTTCTTTATTTCTTTCTTCCATCCATCCTGCTTTCTTTCATTCCTTCCTTCCTTCCTTGCATCCTTCCTTCCTTCCTTGCATCCTTCCTTCCATCCATCCTTCCATCCTTCCTTCCTTCCTTGCTTCCTTCCTTCCATCCTTCCTTCCATCCATCCTTCCATCCTTCCATCCTTCCTTCCTTCCTTGCTTCCTTCCTTCCTTCCATCCTTCCATCCATCCTTCCTTCCTTCCTTCATTCCTTCCTTCCATCCATCCTTCCTTCCTTCCTTCCTTCCTTCCTTCCTTCCTTTCATCCTTCCATCCATCCTTCCATCGTTCCTTCCATCCTTCCATCCTTCTTTCTTTCTTTCTTTCTTTCTTTCTTTCTTTCTCTTCGTGGTGGCGTGGTGGTCTCGCCACCACGCCACAGACCCCACAACTCAGCCCCTGATTGAGCTAGAGACACACAGTCTTCACCAGTGGGTGCAAGGAGACTGCCCGGAGGTCTTCATGGTGGAGTCAGGTAGGTGGCCCGGAGAGGGGTACACTGTCCCTGACTGGCTCTGACCTGAGGGGGTGGAGTCTCATCACCACGCCACTATCCATGCCACGGGCCCCACAACTCAACCCCTGAGTGGGCTAGAGACACAGTCTTCATTGGTGGATGCATTGAAATTGCCCAGAGGTCACTGTACTGTCCCCGACTAGCTGTGACCCAAGGGGGTGGGGCCTAACCAGCACGCCACTATCCACGCCACGGGCCCCACAACTCAGCCCCTGAGTGGGCTAGAGACACGGTTTTCACCGGTTGAGTCAGGTAGGTGGCCCGGAGAGGGCTACACTGTCCCTGACTGGCTCTGACCTGAGGGGGCGGAGTCTCACCCCCACGCCACTATCCACGCCATGGCCCCACAACTCAGCCCCTGAGTAGGCTAGAGACACATGGTCTTCACCGGTGCGGGCGGGTAGGTGGCCCGGAGAGGGGTACACTGTCCTCGACCAGCTCTGACCTGAGGGGGCGGAGTCTCACCACCATGCCACTGTCCTCACCACAGACCCCACAACTCAGCCCCTGATTGGGCTAGAGACGCACAGTCTTCGCCGGTGGGTGCATGGAGATTGCCTTGTCCGTAGTAGTTCTAGCAGTAGCTGTTACATACAACTGCAGCAGCTAGCCCACCTCACATTTTCTCCAGGAAATGTACTTTCTAGTTATTATTATTCTCCCCGCTTTTTTGAACCTCTACTAGTTCTTCATACTTTGTGCTAGAAACCTCATTCAAACTTTAAAATGTTCATGACGTTCAGCTCTTGAACGGATCCATTCAGATTTTTGATATTTGTTATAGTTTTTTAGAAATTTAACTTTTAAAACTATTTTTTGTCCTATTGAAACTGCTTGAAATGCTTTTGGAATGTTCAGAAATTTTATGTTTTTAGAGTGGTGGCAGCAGTTGCTTTGAAAATATTCACACATTTTGTAAACTGCTGGCACTCCTACAGTTTTGAAAGCTCACACACATATTATACATCAAAACATTCACACAACTGTGCTGATTCGTACAATGTAAGTATCTAAGCAGTGTGACTTATAGTTTTCGCTGTATGACGATTTGTTCGGCAACTGCGCTCCTCATTGAAACGTATGGCAACACACTCTAGCTTTTGAGCTGCTAATTTTGCATTTTTACTCTTTTTCTAACTTGTCGCTATGCCTACAGTTTTAACAGCTCATACACATATTATATATCGAAACGTTCCCATAACTGTGCTGATTCGTACAATATAAGTATCTAAGCCGTGTGACTTGTAGTTTTCGCTGTATGACGATTTGTTCGGCAACTGCGCTCCCCATTGAAACGTATGGGCCCACACTCTACCTTTTGAGCTGCTAATTTTGCATTTTTACCCTTTTTCTAACACGTCGCCATGCCTACAGTTTTTAAGCTACATGGACATATCATATCCTAAAATGTTCAGCATTTTCTCAGGATTCCTACGGTGTCAATATCTAGGCTGTGACATTTATACTTTTTGAGAGAGAGCTGTCTGAAGCCAACATGCCTTTCCATTGAAGTGAATGAGAGGATGCTCACAGTGTCAGTTGGGATTTGAATTTGGGGACACGTGCATGCTCTCTGTACAGGCACCCTTTTATGACTATTGTGGTAGCATTCATATTCATTCATTCCTTCCTTCCATCCATCCTTTCTTCCCTTCCTTCCTTCCATCCATCCTTCCTTCCATCCTTCCATCCTTCCTTCCTTCTTTCCTTCCTTTCTTCCTTTCCTTCCTTTCCTTCCCTTCCTTCCTTCTTTCCTTCCTTCCTTCCTTCCTTCCTTCCTTCCTTCCTTCCTTCCTTCCATCCTTCCTTCCTTCCATTCATCCTTCCTTCCTTCCTTCCTTCCTTCCTTCCTTCCTTCCTTCCTTCCTTCCTTCCTTCCTTCCTTCCTTCCATTCATCCTTCCTTCCTTCCTTCCTTTCCTTTCCTTTCCTTCCTTCCTTCTTTCCTTCCTTCCTTCCTTCCTTCCTTCCTTCCTTCCTTCCTTCCATCCTTCCTTCCTTCCTTCCATCCATCCTTCTTTCCTTCCTTCCTTTCCTTCCATCCATCCTTCCATCTTTCCTTCCTTCCTTCCTTCCTTCCTTCCTTCCATCCTTCCTTCCATCCTTCCTTCCATCCTTCCTTCCATCCTTCCATCCTTCCTTCTTTCCTTCCTTCCTTCCTTCTTTCTCTTTCTTTCTTTCTTTCATCCATCCATCCATCCATCCATCCTTCTTTCTTTCTTTCTTTCTTTCTTTCTTTTTTTTCTTTCTTTCTTTCTTTCATCCATCCATCCTTCTTTCTTACTTTCTTTCTTTCTTTCATCCATCCATCCTTCTTTCTTTATTTCTTTCTTCCATCCATCCTGCTTTCTTTCATTCCTTCCTTCCTTCCTTGCATCCTTCCTTCCTTCCTTGCATCCTTCCTTCCATCCATCCATCCTTCCATCCTTCCTTCCTTCCTTGCTTCCTTCCTTCCATCCTTCCATCCATCCTTCCTTCCTTCCTTCCTTCCTTCCTTCCTTCCTTCCATCCTTCCTTCCTTCCTTCCTTCCTTCCTTCCTTCCTTTCATCCTTCCATCCATCCTTCCATCCTTCCTTCCATCCTTCCATCCTTCTTTCTTTCTTTCTTTCTCTCTTTCTTTCTTTCTCTTCGTGGTGGCGTGGTGGTCTCGCCACCACGCCACAGACCCCACAACTCAGCCCCTGATTGAGCTAGAGACACACAGTCTTCACCAGTGGGTGCAAGGAGACTGCCCGGACGTCTTCATGGTGGAGTCAGGTAGGTGGCCCGGAGAGGGGTACACTGTCCCTGACTGGCTCTGACCTGAGGGGGTGGAGTCTCATCACCACGCCACTATCCACGCCACGGGCCCCACAACTCAACCCCTGAGTGGGCTAGAGACACAGTCTTCATTGGTGGATGCATTGAAATTGCCCAGAGGTCACTGTACTGTCCCCGACTAGCTGTGACCCAAGGGGGTGGGGCCTAACCAGCACGCCACTATCCACGCCACGGGCCCCACAACTCAGCCCCTGAGTGGGCTAGAGACACGGTTTTCACCGGTTGAGTCAGGTAGGTGGCCCGGAGAGGGCTACACTGTCCCTGACTGGCTCTGACCTGAGGGGGCGGAGTCTCACCCCCACGCCACTATCCACGCCATGGCCCCACAACTCAGCCCCTGAGTAGGCTAGAGACACATGGTCTTCACCGGTGCGGGCGGGTAGGTGGCCCGGAGAGGGGTACACTGTCCTCGACCAGCTCTGACCTGAGGGGGCGGAGTCTGACCACCATGCCACTGTCCTCACCACAGACCCCACAACTCAGCCCCTGATTGGGCTAGAGACGCACAGTCTTCGCCGGTGGGTGCATGGAGATTGCCTTGTCCGTAGTAGTTCTAGCAGTAGCTGTTACATACAACTGCAGCAGCTAGCCCACCTCACATTTTCTCCAGGAAATGTACTTTCTAGTTAGTTATGATATACCAATGCTTGCCTTTGGGGTTGGTGCTGAGGGGTACTGGCTGGATTCTGGCAGCACTGTAGTAACAAGTGGAATTATACATGACAATATGTAGGCTACAGTAGGTGTAGCAGTTAGTGCCATAACTGATAGGTGTCACCACTGTTCCTGGAAAATGGACATCAGGTGGCTTGACAAATTTTCTCTTGACACTGCCTGTTTCTTGCTCCTCATCCATGTACACAGGATTTGGCCTGGAAAATAAAAAAATAAACATTCAACATTCCCAGCAATTGAAATAAGGAGCCCATGTCAGGAGCTCATGGCCTGTTTCTGTAGAATGAGGCAGCTTGATGTTCAAGTACACAGACATGACACTTGTCTAACACAGGACTGACATCCAATCCAACCCTTGAGTCTGAGTGCCAAGCAGGGAAGAATAGACCAATAATTGGTTTAAAAACATTGAGATTGGACGCGCAAGTGCCGGTTGCATGCATGTCCCAACAGATCCCCAAGCCTGTTTTAGGGAGAGCTGGTTTCAGTTAATTCAACCTCCTCCTGTATGTTGACTGGACAGGTGCTGCGCAATGGTGTTGCGCGCCGAGAATCGACGATGTACAAGCTCACAACACACCGTGGATGCGACCGTTGTGAGCTTGTAGGTCTGCTATTCTCGGCCGTTCTCTGCACACAAAACCATCACGCACGGAACTGGGAAAGCAAGCAGACTCTGGTGCCATGGTGAAGTGAAGCGCTCCCTCCGTATGTCTCGGCTATTGACAGCGACTGGAGGCGGGGTTGGAACTTATTTTTAACTTATTGTTTACACACAACAGAAACCAAGGATTATATATTTCAGGAGGGAACAATCAAAGTAAACATCCTAAGCCTTCTTCCTCTACACTGGGGGTGCTGTGACCACTTTTCCATTGCATCTTGTGAGCGGTTGGGTTCTTTTGGTTCCAGCCTGTGCATGCATACTGGTTCTTATCAGTGTGACGTTGTCTGATAAGGTGTCTATTGAGTTAAAATCAGGCCGGATATCGAACCTGACCTCCTAATCTCAGGGTGGACACTCACCACAAAGCGTATAGGTGTAGGCTAATTAACCAACACATTAAACACATTTGGTTGAGGAATTCAACTGTACCTTACTCTTCTTTTCCCACGTTCATCTGCTTCGTCCTCCGAGTCCAGATCAGTGGTTGGACATCAAGTATTCACATACTTTTCTTCATTTCGTTTGGCCTTTTCAAATGAGTCTGTAAAAGAACAAGCAGAAAATAACAGTATGACATTTCTTAATAAGTAGTCATTGTCACAAATTGAATTGACAAGCCTAGATATGGAACAATTCACATCAGACAATAGTAATGCAATTACTACTTACCACAAGTCATCAAGAGCCGGACATTCTCGTATGTGGTCCATCCTTTATGGGGCGTCATATGTTCCTTAAGGGCCTTCGAATAATTTATGTTTCTGGTGGGCCATAACAATGTACCTTCTTTTGGATTGAACCAGCTGGCAAGAACTGTTGCAGCTCCGCCATTTGGAAATAGTGTAACAGCCCAAAGCACCACCTCACTTTCCATTCTGTATACAAAATCAAAATAACAAAAAATAAAATAAAATACTGCTCATCAGATGTCATTAACTCGCTGGGCTGAGCTGGGCTTGACGTGGACTGGGCTTGGCTGGACTGACTGGGCTTCACTGGACTGACTGGGCTTGGCTGGACTGACTGGGCTTGGCTGGACTTTACTGGGCTGGGCCGCCGGCATGCTACTGCATATGAGCTATTGGAATAGCGATGAGGCCATTTCCCTCTGACTCTGGATACAGAACACATTTACGTTTGATACAACCAAGTTTACCAACCCCAATATTGTCACGCAACTCTCTAACCTTGTATGTACCTATGCATGAGGACTCACAGGGATATGTGTAATATGATTCTTGGTGTCTGAACCTTTTGTACATCACATAGTCTGTATCTTCTGCCTGGACTATATTCTGCACTACTGCAATAGAATCTCCCACCTCAATACAATTATCCCCCTGCTTTGTAGACAAGCTAAAACGACTACTGGAGACCTTTGTGTACTGTACAGCAACACTGAAATATTGGGGGAGTGGACCATCAGTATGAATAATGTTCTGTAAGACTGGTTCATCTGTTGATAATGGAACCTCAAAATGTGGCTGTTCTGACAACCTTTTGACCACCTGTTGTAGAGGTTGGTGTGGCTTGCGTAAAAGATGCTTTATTTGGCCAAGATAATTCTCAAAAGGGAATCCTGAAACATTATCTAAAGGTCCAAATTGCTTGTATTCATCGGCTAAATGTATAAGCTGGTGTACACTGAACACAATCTCATCCCTGCCATATAACTGTCCAAAGTGTTCCACAAAGGAAATCATCAATCTATGCGCCAATTCAACCATTTGGCCAGAAATTCCTGGAGACAAAAACAAATACATGGCCACTGAAAACAACATGAAGTTGTCATAAAGCTCACTGGGAAGACAATCCTTCAGAACTACAGGGCCCCAGTACAATATGAAGGATCGGAGCTCTGTAGCTTTCCAACGATCCAGCTCATTCAAACCTCTTGGCTTGCGATTGAATTCACAAGGGGTGTGGGAATGTAACCCCCGCAGTTTGCTTGATATACTGTTAACAGTTTGTGAAGGAAGCCTAGTGGCTAGATTGCCCTTTAACCACATATTCAACTGTTTTCTCATCACCCCAAGACAACAGAGGTGCATATAATCAATTGGAAATGAAGAAACCATCTTTACTGTTCCTGTTAAAGGACTGAGTGTTTGTTTCAAGTGATGTTCCTCATCAGTCATATCACAATAACTCGAGTCTGTCCTGAGCCTGACATTTGTTTCAGGATAAGTCATTTTCTTCCTCCACAGACCGTATTGATCACACTTGTCGCATCCTGAATAGCCATTATGTGACTTGACATTCTTAACGAAGGCTCTGGCTGGAGCATCACACACAAATGAGGAAACCAGTACTTTCAATCTCTTACCACTATGAACAACGCCACTAGCCAGTACATTTTTTTTCAGGTCGCTAACAAATTGCTGGACTGACCTGGGCTGGGCTGACCTGGGCTGTACTGGGCTGACCGGGGAAGTACTGGGCTGGGCTGACCTGGGCTGGGCTGACCTCAGCTGGACTGGGCTGACCTGGGCTGCCAGTATGCTACTGCATATGAGCTATGCAGGGCTGGACTGGACTGGACTGGACTGACCTGAGCTGGGGCTGGGCTGACCTGAGCTGGGGCTGGGTTGCGGCTGGGCTGACCTGAGCTGAGCTGGGGCTAGGGCTAGGTTGGGGCTGGGCTGACCTGAGCTGGGGCTAGGTTAGGGCTGGGCTGGGCTGACCTGAGCTGGGTCTAGGTTGGGGCTGGGCTGACCTGAGCTGGGGTTGGGCTGACCTGAGCTGAGCTGGGGCTGGACTGACCTGGTGCTGGGCTGATGCTGATTAAAAGAGGTAAAGAGAGGTGGTGCTAATTATATTACTTGGCCTTGTAGTGAATCCCCTTGACTTGTAGTAAAATCCTGAAATTAGAGGAAACAAAGCAGAATAAAAAATGATGCATAAACCAACAGTAAAAATATATATCAGCATATATATCTATGCAACAATTGTATCTAAATATCCTATATGAAGCTTTAACTTTACTAGCTAAAGCCAAGTTAGCAACCAAGAAGGCTGGTTAGAGGATACCACTGTTAGCTGACCAAAAACGCACAACAAAGTCATCTATGCACAATTTTACCCAAATATTCCATATAATGCTTTATCTTGACTGTATCAGACCAAATTCGATGTCATGTCTGAAGGATGGTAGAGATTTCTTACGGATTTGTGATTTCTTTGACTCCTCTTCGTATGGGGAAAATAAATGGCCGTTGGAACATTAAATGCAAAAGTTTGGGGACCTCAAGTCCCGTGAGATCTGGTTGGCCTCGCGAGCTGCGCAAGGTGGAGGGAGCACCACACATTGAAACAATGTCAATTCATTGTAGGGCATTTCAACATTGAAAAACCAGCATCTATATTAAATTGATTCAACAACACTTTTTCAATCGTTGAAATGGTATCTGTAATAAAACATTGAATTAACATAGATTTTTCAACCTCAACCAAAAATAACCAATTTGACCAAAATCCAACGTTGAATCAATGTCTTTTGCTATCTGGGATTGCTGTTGTACACCGACCTGTGGCGGCTGTACGGTTGGGAGTAGGAGGCTGATCTCAGAGTATGTTCATGCCACCCTTTGGTACTTGAGGACCCCCGCTTTATAGCCTCCTAGCCCCCACCACTTTGGAGAAATGTGGCGTGTTCCACCGCCATAGGTCGGTGTACAACCGCAATAGGTTTACATGTTACAATTAAAATTGCTCGGATTGGCTCGAAACCTATGCACAGTAACAGTACACCATGAAGACATGAACATACTGCAATATCAGCCTCCTAGACCAATAATCTTTGGAGATATTGACCCGTACACTCACCATGTAAACCTATTGCTGTTGTACACCGACCTGTGGCGGCTGTACGCGGCTGTTTCTCATGATTGGTTGGGAGTAGGAGGCTGATCTCAGAGTATGTTCATGCCACCCTTTGGTACTTGAGGATTCCGGCTTTATAGCCTCCTAGCCTCCACCACTTTGGAGAAATGTGGCATGTATCGCCGCCATAGGTCGGTGTACAACCGCAATAGGTTTACATGTTAAAATTAAAATTGCTCGGATTGGCTCGAAACCTATGCACAGTAACAGTACACCATGGAGACATGAACATACTGCAATATCAGCCTCCTAGACCAAGAATCTTTGGAGATATTGACCCGTACACTCACCATGTAAACCTATTGCTGTTGTACACCCACCTGTGGCGGCTGTACGCGGCTGTTTCTCATGATTGGTTGGGAGTAGGAGGCTGATCTCAGAGTATGTTCATGCCACCCTTTGGTACTTGAGGACCCCCGCTTTATAGCCTCCTAGCACCCACCACTTTGGAGAAATGTGGCGTGTACCGCCGCCATAGGTCGGTGTACAACCGCAATAGGTTTACATGTTAAAATAAAAATTGCTCGGATTGGCTCGAAACCTATGCACAGTAACAGTCCACCATGAAGACATGAACATACTGCAATATCAGCCTCCTAGACCAATAATCTTTGGAGATATTGACCCGTACACTAACCATGTAAACCTATTGCTGTTGTACACCGACCTGTGGCGGCTGTACGCGGCTGTTTCTCATGATTGGTTGGGAGTAGGAGGCTGATCTCAGAGTATGTTCATGCCACCCTTTGGTACTTGAGGATTCCGGCTTTATAGCCTCCTAGCCCCCACCACTTTGGAGAAATGTGGCATGTATCGCCGCCATAGGTCGGTGTACAACCGCAATAGGTTTACATGTTAAAATTAAAATTGCTTGGATTGGCTCGAAACCTATGCACAGTAACAGTACACCATGAAGACATGAACATACTGCAATATCAGCCTACTAGACCAAGAATCTTTGGAGATATTGACCCGTACACTCACCATGTAAACCTATTGCTGTTGTACACCGACCTGTGGCGGCTGTACGCGGCTGTTTCTCATGATTGGTTGGGAGTAGGAGGCTGATCTCAGAGTATGTTCATGCCACCCTTTGGTACTTGAGGACCCCCGCTTTATAGCTTCCTAGCCCCCACCACTTTGGAGAAATGTGGCGTGTACCGCCGCCATAGGTCGGTGTACAACCGCAATAGGTTTACATGTTAAAATAAAAATTGCTCGGATTGGCTCGAAACCTATGCACAGTAACTGTACACCATGAAGACATGAACAAACTGCAATATCAGCCTCCTAGACCAATAATCTTTGGAGATATTGACCCGTACACTAACCATGTAAACCTATTGCTGTTGTACACCGACCTGTGGCGGCTGTACGCGGCTGTTTCTCATGATTGGTTGGGAGTAGGAGGCTGATCTCAGAGTATGTTCATGCCACCCTTTGGTACTTGAGGATTCCCGCTTTATAGCCTCCTAGCCCCCACCACTTTGGAGAAATGTGGCGTGTACTGCCGCCATAGGTCGGTGTACAACCGCAATAAGTTTACATGTTAAAATTAAAATTGCTCGGATTGGCTCGAAACCTATGCACAGTAACAGTCCACCATGGAGACATGAACATACTGCAATATCAGCCTCCTAGACCAAGAATCCTTGGAGATATTGACCCGTACACTCACCATGTAAACCTATTGCTGTTGTACACCGACCTGTGGCGGCTGTACGGTTGGGAGTAGGAGGCTGATCTCAGAGTATGTTCATGCCACCCTTTGGTACTTGAGGACCCCCGCTTTATAGCTTCCTAGCCCCCACCACTTTGGAGAAATGTGGCGTGTTCCACCGCCATAGGTCGGTGTACAACCGCAATAGGTTTACATGTTACAATTAAAATTGCTCGGATTGGCTCGAAACCTATGCACAGTAACAGTACACCATGAAGACATGAACATACTGCAATATCAGCCTCCTAGACCAAGAATCTTTGGAGATATTGACCCGTACACTCACCATGTAAACCTATTGCTGTTGTACACCGACCTGTGGCGGCTGTACGCGACTGTTTCTCATGATTGGTTGGGAGTAGGAGGCTGATCTCAGAGTATGTTCATGCCACCCTTTGGTACTTGAGGATTCCGGCTTTATAGCCTCCTAGCCCCCACCACTTTGGAGAAATGTGGCATGTATCGCCGCCATAGGTCGGTGTACAACCGCAATAGGTTTACATGTTAAAATTAAAATTGCTCGGATTGGCTCGAAACCTATGCACAGTAACAGTACACCATGGAGACATGAACATACTGCAATATCAGCCTCCTAGACCAAGAATCTTTGGAGATATTGACCCGTACACTCACCATGTAAACCTATTGCTGTTGTACACCGACCTGTGGCGGCTGTACGCGGCTGTTTCTCATGATTGGTTTGGAGTAGGAGGCTGATCTCAGAGTATGTTCATGCCACCCTTTGGTACTTGAGGACCCCTGCTTTATAGCCTCCTAGCCCCCACCACTTTGGAGAAATGTGGCGTGTACCGCCGCCATAGGTCGGTGTACAACCGCAATAGGTTTACATGTTAAAATTAAAATTGCTCGGATTGGCTCGAAACCTATGCACAGTAACAGTTCACCATGGAGACATGAACATACTGCAATATCAGCCTCCTAGACCAAGAATCTTTGGAGATATTGACCCGTACACTCACCATGTAAACCTATTGCTGTTGTACACCCTCCTGTGGCGGCTGTACGCGGCTGTTTCTCATGATTGGTTGGGAGTAGGAGGCTGATCTCAGAGTATGTTCATGCCACCCTTTGGTACTTGAGGACCCCCGCTTTATAGCCTCCTAGCACCCACCACTTTGGAGAAATGTGGCGTGTACCGCCGCCATAGGTCGGTGTACAACCGCAATAGGTTTACATGTTAAAATAAAAATTGCTCGGATTGGCTCGAAACCTATGCACAGTAACTGTACACCATGAAGACATGAACATACTGCAATATCAGCCTCCTAGACCAATAATCTTTGGAGATATTGACCCGTACACTAACCATGTAAACCTATTGCTGTTGTACACCGACCTGTGGCGGCTGTACGCGGCTGTTTCTCATGATTGGTTGGGAGTAGGAGGCTGATCTCAGAGTATGTTCATGCCACCCTTTGGTACTTGAGGATTCCCGCTTTATAGCCTCCTAGCCCCCACCACTTTGGAGAAATTTGGCGTGTACCGCCGCCATAGGTCGGTGTACAACCGCAATAAGTTTACATGTTAAAATTAAAATTGCTCGGATTGGCTCGAAACCTATGCACAGTAACAGTCCACCATGGAGACATGAACATACTGCAATATCAGCCTCCTAGACCAAGAATCCTTGGAGATATTGACCCGTACACTCACCATGTAAACCTATTGCTGTTGTACACCGACCTGTGGCGGCTGTACGGTTGGGAGTAGGAGGCTGATCTCAGAGTATGTTCATGCCACCCTTTGGTACTTGAGGACCCCCGCTTTATAGCCTCCTAGCCCCCACCACTTTGGAGAAATGTGGCGTGTTCCACCGCCATAGGTCGGTGTACAACCGCAATAGGTTTACATGTTACAATTAAAATTGCTCGGATTGGCTCGAAACCTATGCACAGTAACAGTACACCATGAAGACATGAACATACTGCAATATCAGCCTCCTAGACCAATAATCTTTGGAGATATTGACCCGTACACTCACCATGTAAACCTATTGCTGTTGTACACCGACCTGTGGCGGCTGTACGCGGCTGTTTCTCATGATTGGTTGGGAGTAGGAGGCTGATCTCAGAGTATGTTCATGCCACCCTTTGGTACTTGAGGATTCCGGCTTTATAGCCTCCTAGCCCCCACCACTTTGGAGAAATGTGGCATGTATCGCCGCCATAGGTCGGTGTACAACCGCAATAGGTTTACATGTTAAAATTAAAATTGCTCGGATTGGCTCGAAACCTATGCACAGTAACAGTACACCATGGAGACATGAACATACTGCAATATCAGCCTCCTAGACCAAGAATCTTTGGAGATATTGACCCGTACACTCACCATGTAAACCTATTGCTGTTGTACACCGACCTGTGGCGGCTGTACGCGGCTGTTTCTCATGATTGGTTGGGAGTAGGAGGCTGATCTCAGAGTATGTTCATGCCACCCTTTGGTACTTGAGGACCCCTGCTTTATAGCCTCCTAGCCCCCACCACTTTGGAGAAATGTGGCGTGTACCGCCGCCATAGGTCGGTGTACAACCGCAATAGGTTTACATGTTAAAATTAAAATTGCTCGGATTGGCTCGAAACCTATGCACAGTAACAGTACACCATGGAGACATGAACATACTGCAATATCAGCCTCCTAGACCAAGAATCTTTGGAGATATTGACCCGTACACTCACCATGTAAACCTATTGCTGTTGTACACCCACCTGTGGCGGCTGTACGCGGCTGTTTCTCATGATTGGTTGGGAGTAGGAGGCTGATCTCAGAGGATGTTCATGCCACCCTTTGGTACTTGAGGATTCCCGCTTTATAGCCTCCTAGCCCCCACCACTTTGGAGAAATGTGGCGTGTACCGCCGCCATAGGTCGGTGTACAACCGCAATAAGTTTACATGTTAAAATTAAAATTGCTCGGATTGGCTCGAAACCTATGCACAGTAACTGTACACCATGAAGACATGAACATACTGCAATATCAGCCTCCTAGACCAATAATCTTTGGAGATATTGACCCGTACACTAACCATGTAAACCTATTGCTGTTGTACACCGACCTGTGGCGGCTGTACGCGGCTGTTTCTCATGATTGGTTGGGAGTAGGAGGCTGATCTCAGAGTATGTTCATGCCACCCTTTGGTACTTGAGGATTCCCGCTTTATAGCCTCCTAGCCCCCACCACTTTGGAGAAATGTGGCGTGTACCGCCGCCATAGGTCGGTGTACAACCGCAATAAGTTTACATGTTAAAATTAAAATTGCTCGGATTGGCTCGAAACCTATGCACAGTAACAGTACACCATGGAGACATGAACATACTGCAATATCAGCCTCCTAGACCAAGAATCCTTGGAGATATTGACCCGTACACTCACCATGTAAACCTATTGCTGTTGTACACCGACCTGTGGCGGCTGTACGGTTGGGAGTAGGAGGCTGATCTCAGAGTATGTTCATGCCACCCTTTGGTACTTGAGGACCCCCGCTTTATAGCCTCCTAGCCCCCACCACTTTGGAGAAATGTGGCGTGTTCCACCGCCATAGGTCGGTGTACAACCGCAATAGGTTTACATGTTACAATTAAAATTGCTCGGATTGGCTCGAAACCTATGCACAGTAACAGTACACCATGAAGACATGAACATACTGCAATATCAGCCTCCTAGACCAATAATCTTTGGAGATATTGACCCGTACACTCACCATGTAAACCTATTGCTGTTGTACACCGACCTGTGGCGGCTGTACGCGGCTGTTTCTCATGATTGGTTGGGAGTAGGAGGCTGATCTCAGAGTATGTTCATGCCACCCTTTGGTACTTGAGGATTCCCGCTTTATAGCCTCCTAGCCCCCACCACTTTGGAGAAATGTGGCGTGTACCGCCGCCATAGGTCGGTGTACAACCGCAATAAGTTTACATGTTAAAATTAAAATTGCTCGGATTGGCTCGAAACCTATGCACAGTAACAGTCCACCATGAAGACATGAACATACTGCAATATCAGCCTCCTAGACCAAGAATCCTTGGAGATATTGACCCGTACACTCACCATGTAAACCTATTGCTGTTGTACACCGACCTGTGGCGGCTGTACGGTTGGGAGTAGGAGGCTGATCTCAGAGTATGTTCATGCCACCCTTTGGTACTTGAGGACCCCCGCTTTATAGCCTCCTAGCCCCCACTACTTTGGAGAAATGTGGCGTGTTCCACCGCCATAGGTCGGTGTACAACCGCAATAGGTTTACATGTTACAATTAAAATTGCTCGGATTGGCTCGAAACCTATGCACAGTAACAGTCCACCATGGAGACATGAACATACTGCAATATCAGCCTCCTAGACCAATAATCTTTGGAGATATTGACCCGTACACTCACCATGTAAACCTATTGCTGTTGTACACCGACCTGTGGCGGCTGTACGCGGCTGTTTCTCATGATTGGTTGGGAGTAGGAGGCTGATCTCAGAGTATGTTCATGCCACCCTTTGGTACTTGAGGATTCCGGCTTTATAGCCTCCTAGCCCCCACCACTTTGGAGAAATGTGGCATGTATCGCCGCCATAGGTCGGTGTACAACCGCAATAGGTTTACATGTTAAAATTAAAATTGCTCGGATTGGCTCGAAACCTATGCACAGTAACAGTACACCATGAAGACATGAACATACTGCAATATCAGCCTCCTAGACCAAGAATCTTTGGAGATATTGACCCGTACACTCACCATGTAAACCTATTGCTGTTGTACACCGACCTGTGGCGGCTGTACGCGGCTGTTTCTCATGATTGGTTGGGAGTAGGAGGCTGATCTCAGAGTATGTTCATGCCACCCTTTGGTACTTGAGGATTCCGGCTTTATAGCCTCCTAGCCCCCACCACTTTGGAGAAATGTGGCATGTATCGCCGCCATAGGTCGGTGTACAACCGCAATAGGTTTACATGTTAAAATTAAAATTGCTCGGATTGGCTCGAAACCTATGCACAGTAACAGTACACCATGAAGACATGAACATACTGCAATATCAGCCTCCTAGACAAAGAATCTTTGGAGATATTGACCCGTACACTCACCATGTAAACCTATTGCTGTTGTACACCGACCTGTGGCGGCTGTACGCGGCTGTTTCTCATGATTGGTTGGGAGTAGGAGGCTGATCTCAGAGTATGTTCATGCCACCCTTTGGTACTTGAGGACCCCCGCTTTATAGCCTCCTGGCCCCCACCACTTTGGAGAAATGTGGCGTGTACCGCCGCCATAGGTCGGTGTACAACCGCAATAGGTTTACATGTTAAAATAAAAATTGCTCGGATTGGCTCGAAACCTATGCACAGTAACTGTACACCATGAAGACATGAACATACTGCAATATCAGCCTCCTAGACCAATAATCTTTGGAGATATTGACCCGTACACTAACCATGTAAACCTATTGCTGTTGTACACCGACCTGTGGCGGCTGTACGCGGCTGTTTCTCATGATTGGTTGGGAGTAGGAGGCTGATCTCAGAGTATGTTCATGCCACCCTTTGGTACTTGAGGATTCCCGCTTTATAGCCTCCTAGCCCCCACCACTTTGGAGAAATGTGGCGTGTACCGCCGCCATAGGTCGGTGTACAACCGCAATAAGTTTACATGTTAAAATTAAAATTGCTCGGATTGGCTCGAAACCTATGCACAGTAACAGTCCACCATGAAGACATGAACATACTGCAATATCAGCCTCCTAGACCAAGAATCCTTGGAGATATTGACCCGTACACTCACCATGTAAACCTATTGCTGTTGTACACCGACCTGTGGCGGCTGTACGCGGCTGTTTCTCATGATTGGTTGGGAGTAGGAGGCTGATCTCAGAGTATGTTCATGCCACCCTTTGGTACTTGAGGATTCCGGCTTTATAGCCTCCTAGCCCCCACCACTTTGGAGAAATGTGGCATGTATCGCCGCCATAGGTCGGTGTACAACCGCAATAGGTTTACATGTTAAAATTAAAATTGCTCGGATTGGCTCGAAACCTATGCACAGTAACAGTACACCATGAAGACATGAACATACTGCAATATCAGCCTCCTAGACAAAGAATCTTTGGAGATATTGACCCGTACACTCACCATGTAAACCTATTGCTGTTGTACACCGACCTGTGGCGGCTGTACGCGGCTGTTTCTCATGATTGGTTGGGAGTAGGAGGCTGATCTCAGAGTATGTTCATGCCACCCTTTGGTACTTGAGGACCCCCGCTTTATAGCCTCCTAGCCCCCACCACTTTGGAGAAATGTGGCGTGTACCGCCGCCATAGGTCGGTGTACAACCGCAATAGGTTTACATGTTAAAATAAAAATTGCTCGGATTGGCTCGAAACCTATGCACAGTAACTGTACACCATGAAGACATGAACATACTGCAATATCAGCCTCCTAGACCAATAATCTTTGGAGATATTGACCCGTACACTAACCATGTAAACCTATTGCTGTTGTACACCGACCTGTGGCGGCTGTACGCGGCTGTTTCTCATGATTGGTTGGGAGTAGGAGGCTGATCTCAGAGTATGTTCATGCCACCCTTTGGTACTTGAGGATTCCCGCTTTATAGCCTCCTAGCCCCCACCACTTTGGAGAAATGTGGCGTGTACTGCCGCCATAGGTCGGTGTACAACCGCAATAGGTTTACATGTTAAAATTAAAATTGCTCGGATTGGCTCGAAACCTATGCACAGTAACAGTCCACCATGGAGACATGAACATACTGCAATATCAGCCTCCTAGACCAAGAATCCTTGGAGATATTGACCCGTACACTCACCATGTAAACCTATTGCTGTTGTACACCGACCTGTGGCGGCTGTACGGTTGGGAGTAGGAGGCTGATCTCAGAGTATGTTCATGCCACCCTTTGGTACTTGAGAACCCCCGCTTTATAGCCTCCTAGCCCCCACCACTTTGGAGAAATGTGGCGTGTTCCACCGCCATAGGTCGGTGTACAACCGCAATAGGTTTACATGTTACAATTAAAATTGCTCGGATTGGCTCGAAACCTATGCACAGTAACAGTACACCATGAAGACATGAACATACTGCAATATCAGCCTCCTAGACCAAGAATCTTTGGAGATATTGACCCGTACACTCACCATGTAAACCTATTGCTGTTGTACACCGACCTGTGGCGGCTGTACGCGGCTGTTTCTCATGATTGGTTGGGAGTAGGAGGCTGATCTCAGAGTATGTTCATGCCACCCTTTGGTACTTGAGGATTCCGGCTTTATAGCCTCCTAGCCTCCACCACTTTGGAGAAATGTGGCATGTATCGCCGCCATAGGTCGGTGTACAACCGCAATAGGTTTACATGTTAAAATTAAAATTGCTCGGATTGGCTCGAAACCTATGCACAGTAACAGTACACCATGGAGACATGAACATACTGCAATATCAGCCTCCTAGACCAAGAATCTTTGGAGATATTGACCCGTACACTCACCATGTAAACCTATTGCTGTTGTACACCCACCTGTGGCGGCTGTACGCGGCTGTTTCTCATGATTGGTTGGGAGTAGGAGGCTGATCTCAGAGTATGTTCATGCCACCCTTTGGTACTTGAGGACCCCCGCTTTATAGCCTCCTAGCACCCACCACTTTGGAGAAATGTGGCGTGTACCGCCGCCATAGGTCGGTGTACAACCGCAATAGGTTTACATGTTAAAATAAAAATTGCTCGGATTGGCTCGAAACCTATGCACAGTAACTGTACACCATGAAGACATGAACATACTGCAATATCAGCCTCCTAGACCAATAATCTTTGGAGATATTGACCCGTACACTAACCATGTAAACCTATTGCTGTTGTACACCGACCTGTGGCGGCTGTACGCGGCTGTTTCTCATGATTGGTTGGGAGTAGGAGGCTGATCTCAGAGTATGTTCATGCCACCCTTTGGTACTTGAGGACCCCCGCTTTATAGCCTCCTAGCCCCCACCACTTTGGAGAAATGTGGCGTGTTCCACCGCCATAGGTCGGTGTACAACCGCAATAGGTTTACATGTTACAATTAAAATTGCTCGGATTGGATCGAAACCTATGCACAGTAACAGTACACCATGAAGACATGAACATACTGCAATATCAGCCTCCTAGACCAATAATCTTTGGAGATATTGACCCGTACACTCACCATGTAAACCTATTGCTGTTGTACACCGACCTGTGGCGGCTGTACGCGGCTGTTTCTCATGATTGGTTGGGAGTAGGAGGCTGATCTCAGAGTATGTTCATGCCACCCTTTGGTACTTGAGGATTCCGGCTTTATAGCCTCCTAGCCCCCACCACTTTGGAGAAATGTGGCATGTATCGCCGCCATAGGTCGGTGTACAACCGCAATAGGTTTACATGTTAAAATTAAAATTGCTCGGATTGGCTCGAAACCTATGCACAGTAACAGTACACCATGAAGACATGAACATACTGCAATATCAGCCTCCTAGACCAATAATCTTTGGAGATATTGACCCGTACACTCACCATGTAAACCTATTGCTGTTGTACACCGACCTGTGGCGGCTGTACGCGGCTGTTTCTCATGATTGGTTGGGAGTAGAAGGCTGATCTCAGAGTATGTTCATGCCACCCTTTGGTACTTGAGGATTCCGGCTTTATAGCCTCCTAGCCTCCACCACTTTGGAGAAATGTGGCATGTATCGCCGCCATAGGTCGGTGTACAACCGCAATAGGTTTACATGTTAAAATTAAAATTGCTCGGATTGGCTCGAAACCTATGCACAGTAACAGTACACCATGGAGACATGAACATACTGCAATATCAGCCTCCTAGACCAAGAATCTTTGGAGATATTGACCCGTACACTCACCATGTAAACCTATTGCTGTTGTACACCCACCTGTGGCGGCTGTACGCGGCTGTTTCTCATGATTGGTTGGGAGTAGGAGGCTGATCTCAGAGTATGTTCATGCCACCCTTTGGTACTTGAGGACCCCCGCTTTATAGCCTCCTAGCACCCACCACTTTGGAGAAATGTGGCGTGTACCGCCGCCATAGGTCGGTGTACAACCGCAATAGGTTTACATGTTACAATTAAAATTGCTCGGATTGGCTCGAAACCTATGCACAGTAACAGTACACCATGAAGACATGAACATACTGCAATATCAGCCTCCTAGACCAAGAATCTTTGGAGATATTGACCCGTACACTCACCATGTAAACCTATTGCTGTTGTACACCGACCTGTGGCGGCTGTACGCGGCTGTTTCTCATGATTGGTTGGGAGTAGGAGGCTGATCTCAGAGTATGTTCATGCCACCCTTTGGTACTTGAGGATTCCGGCTTTATAGCCTCCTAGCCCCCACCACTTTGGAGAAATGTGGCATGTATCGCCGCCATAGGTCGGTGTACAACCGCAATAGGTTTACATGTTAAAATTAAAATTGCTCGGATTGGCTCGAAACCTATGCACAGTAACAGTACACCATGAAGACATGAACATACTGCAATATCAGCCTCCTAGACCAAGAATCTTTGGAGATATTGACCCGTACACTCACCATGTAAACCTATTGCTGTTGTACACCGACCTGTGGCGGCTGTACGCGGCTGTTTCTCATGATTGGTTGGGAGTAGGAGGCTGATCTCAGAGTATGTTCATGCCACCCTTTGGTACTTGAGGATTCCGGCTTTATAGCCTCCTAGCCCCCACCACTTTGGAGAAATGTGGCATGTATCGCCGCCATAGGTCGGTGTACAACCGCAATAGGTTTACATGTTAAAATTAAAATTGCTCGGATTGGCTCGAAACCTATGCACAGTAACAGTACACCATGAAGACATGAACATACTGCAATATCAGCCTCCTAGACAAAGAATCTTTGGAGATATTGACCCGTACACTCACCATGTAAACCTATTGCTGTTGTACACCGACCTGTGGCGGCTGTACGCGGCTGTTTCTCATGATTGGTTGGGAGTAGGAGGCTGATCTCAGAGTATGTTCATGCCACCCTTTGGTACTTGAGGACCCCCGCTTTATAGCCTCCTAGCCCCCACCACTTTGGAGAAATGTGGCGTGTACCGCCGCCATAGGTCGGTGTACAACCGCAATAGGTTTACATGTTAAAATAAAAATTGCTCGGATTGGCTCGAAACCTATGCACAGTAACTGTACACCATGAAGACATGAACATACTGCAATATCAGCCTCCTAGACCAATAATCTTTGGAGATATTGACCCGTACACTAACCATGTAAACCTATTGCTGTTGTACACCGACCTGTGGCGGCTGTACGCGGCTGTTTCTCATGATTGGTTGGGAGTAGGAGGCTGATCTCAGAGTATGTTCATGCCACCCTTTGGTACTTGAGGATTCCCGCTTTATAGCCTCCTAGCCCCCACCACTTTGGAGAAATGTGGCGTGTACTGCCGCCATAGGTCGGTGTACAACCGCAATAGGTTTACATGTTAAAATTAAAATTGCTCGGATTGGCTCGAAACCTATGCACAGTAACAGTCCACCATGGAGACATGAACATACTGCAATATCAGCCTCCTAGACCAAGAATCCTTGGAGATATTGACCCGTACACTCACCATGTAAACCTATTGCTGTTGTACACCGACCTGTGGGGGCTGTACGCGGCTGTTTCTCATGATTGGTTGGGAGTAGGAGGCTGATCTCAGAGTATGTTCATGCCACCCTTTGGTACTTGAGGATTCCGGCTTTATAGCCTCCTAGCCCCCACCACTTTGGAGAAATGTGGCATGTATCGCCGCCATAGGTCGGTGTACAACCGCAATAGGTTTACATGTTAAAATTAAAATTGCTCGGATTGGCTCGAAACCTATGCACAGTAACAGTACACCATGAAGACATGAACATACTGCAATATCAGCCTCCTAGACCAAGAATCTTTGGAGATATTGACCCGTACACTCACCATGTAAACCTATTGCTGTTGTACACCGACCTGTGGCGGCTGTACGCGGCTGTTTCTCATGATTGGTTGGGAGTAGGAGGCTGATCTCAGAGTATGTTCATGCCACCCTTTGGTACTTGAGGATTCCGGCTTTATAGCCTCCTAGCCCCCACCACTTTGGAGAAATGTGGCATGTATCGCCGCCATAGGTCGGTGTACAACCGCAATAGGTTTACATGTTAAAATTAAAATTGCTCGGATTGGCTCGAAACCTATGCACAGTAACAGTACACCATGAAGACATGAACATACTGCAATATCAGCCTCCTAGACAAAGAATCTTTGGAGATATTGACCCGTACACTCACCATGTAAACCTATTGCTGTTGTACACCGACCTGTGGCGGCTGTACGCGGCTGTTTCTCATGATTGGTTGGGAGTAGGAGGCTGATCTCAGAGTATGTTCATGCCACCCTTTGGTACTTGAGGACCCCCGCTTTATAGCCTCCTAGCCCCCACCACTTTGGAGAAATGTGGCGTGTACCGCCGCCATAGGTCGGTGTACAACCGCAATAGGTTTACATGTTAAAATAAAAATTGCTCGGATTGGCTCGAAACCTATGCACAGTAACTGTACACCATGAAGACATGAACATACTGCAATATCAGCCTCCTAGACCAATAATCTTTGGAGATATTGACCCGTACACTAACCATGTAAACCTATTGCTGTTGTACACCGACCTGTGGCGGCTGTACGCGGCTGTTTCTCATGATTGGTTGGGAGTAGGAGGCTGATCTCAGAGTATGTTCATGCCACCCTTTGGTACTTGAGGATTCCCGCTTTATAGCCTCCTAGCCCCCACCACTTTGGAGAAATGTGGCGTGTACTGCCGCCATAGGTCGGTGTACAACCGCAATAGGTTTACATGTTATAATTAAAATTGCTCGGATTGGCTCGAAACCTATGCACAGTAACAGTCCACCATGGAGACATGAACATACTGCAATATCAGCCTCCTAGACCAAGAATCCTTGGAGATATTGACCCGTACACTCACCATGTAAACCTATTGCTGTTGTACACCGACCTGTGGCGGCTGTACGGTTGGGAGTAGGAGGCTGATCTCAGAGTATGTTCATGCCACCCTTTGGTACTTGAGAACCCCCGCTTTATAGCCTCCTAGCCCCCACCACTTTGGAGAAATGTGGCGTGTTCCACCGCCATAGGTCGGTGTACAACCGCAATAGGTTTACATGTTACAATTAAAATTGCTCGGATTGGCTCGAAACCTATGCACAGTAACAGTACACCATGAAGACATGAACATACTGCAATATCAGCCTCCTAGACCAATAATCTTTGGAGATATTGACCCGTACACTAACCATGTAAACCTATTGCTGTTGTACACCGACCTGTGGCGGCTGTACGCGGCTGTTTCTCATGATTGGTTGGGAGTAGGAGGCTGATCTCAGAATATGTTCATGCCACCCTTTGGTACTTGAGGATTCCGGCTTTATAGCCTCCTAGCCTCCACCACTTTGGAGAAATGTGGCATGTATCGCCGCCATAGGTCGGTGTACAACCGCAATAGGTTTACATGTTAAAATTAAAATTGCTCGGATTGGCTCGAAACCTATGCACAGTAACAGTACACCATGGAGACATGAACATACTGCAATATCAGCCTCCTAGACCAAGAATCTTTGGAGATATTGACCCGTACACTCACCATGTAAACCTATTGCTGTTGTACACCCACCTGTGGCGGCTGTACGCGGCTGTTTCTCATGATTGGTTGGGAGTAGGAGGCTGATCTCAGAGTATGTTCATGCCACCCTTTGGTACTTGAGGACCCCCGCTTTATAGCCTCCTAGCACCCACCACTTTGGAGAAATGTGGCGTGTACCGCCGCCATAGGTCGGTGTACAACCGCAATAGGTTTACATGTTAAAATAAAAATTGCTCGGATTGGCTCGAAACCTATGCACAGTAACTGTACACCATGAAGACATGAACATACTGCAATATCAGCCTCCTAGACCAATAATCTTTGGAGATATTGACCCGTACACTAACCATGTAAACCTATTGCTGTTGTACACCGACCTGTGGCGGCTGTACGCGGCTGTTTCTCATGATTGGTTGGGAGTAGGAGGCTGATCTCAGAGTATGTTCATGCCACCCTTTGGTACTTGAGGACCCCCGCTTTATAGCCTCCTAGCCCCCACCACTTTGGAGAAATGTGGCGTGTTCCACCGCCATAGGTCGGTGTACAACCGCAATAGGTTTACATGTTAAAATTAAAATTGCTCGGATTGGCTCGAAACCTATGCACAGTAACAGTACACCATGAAGACATGAACATACTGCAATATCAGCCTCCTAGACCAAGAATCTTTGGAGATATTGACCCGTACACTCACCATGTAAACCTATTGCTGTTGTACACCGACCTGTGGCGGCTGTACGCGGCTGTTTCTCATGATTGGTTGGGAGTAGGAGGCTGATCTCAGAGTATGTTCATGCCACCCTTTGGTACTTGAGGATTCCGGCTTTATAGCCTCCTAGCCTCCACCACTTTGGAGAAATGTGGCATGTATCGCCGCCATAGGTCGGTGTACAACCGCAATAGGTTTACATGTTAAAATTAAAATTGCTCGGATTGGCTCGAAACCTATGCACAGTAACAGTACACCATGGAGACATGAACATACTGCAATATCAGCCTCCTAGACCAAGAATCTTTGGAGATATTGACCCGTACACTCACCATGTAAACCTATTGCTGTTGTACACCCACCTGTGGCGGCTGTACGCGGCTGTTTCTCATGATTGGTTGGGAGTAGGAGGCTGATCTCAGAGTATGTTCATGCCACCCTTTGGTACTTGAGGACCCCCGCTTTATAGCCTCCTAGCACCCACCACTTTGGAGAAATGTGGCGTGTACCGCCGCCATAGGTCGGTGTACAACCGCAATAGGTTTACATGTTAAAATAAAAATTGCTCGGATTGGCTCGAAACCTATGCACAGTAACTGTACACCATGAAGACATGAACATACTGCAATATCAGCCTCCTAGACCAATAATCTTTGGAGATATTGACCCGTACACTAACCATGTAAACCTATTGCTGTTGTACACCGACCTGTGGCGGCTGTACGCGGCTGTTTCTCATGATTGGTTGGGAGTAGGAGGCTGATCTCAGAGTATGTTCATGCCACCCTTTGGTACTTGAGGATTCCGGCTTTATAGCCTCCTAGCCCCCACCACTTTGGAGAAATGTGGCATGTATCGCCGCCATAGGTCGGTGTACAACCGCAATAGGTTTACATGTTAAAATTAAAATTGCTCGGATTGGCTCGAAACCTATGCACAGTAACAGTACACCATGAAGACATGAACATACTGCAATATCAGCCTCCTAGACAAAGAATCTTTGGAGATATTGACCCGTACACTCACCATGTAAACCTATTGCTGTTGTACACCGACCTGTGGCGGCTGTACGCGGCTGTTTCTCATGATTGGTTGGGAGTAGGAGGCTGATCTCAGAGTATGTTCATGCCACCCTTTGGTACTTGAGGACCCCCGCTTTATAGCCTCCTAGCCCCCACCACTTTGGAGAAATGTGGCGTGTACCGCCGCCATAGGTCGGTGTACAACCGCAATAGGTTTACATGTTAAAATAAAAATTGCTCGGATTGGCTCGAAACCTATGCACAGTAACTGTACACCATGAAGACATGAACATACTGCAATATCAGCCTCCTAGACCAATAATCTTTGGAGATATTGACCCGTACACTAACCATATAAACCTATTGCTGTTGTACACCGACCTGTGGCGGCTGTACGCGGCTGTTTCTCATGATTGGTTGGGAGTAGGAGGCTGATCTCAGAGTATGTTCATGCCACCCTTTGGTACTTGAGGATTCCCGCTTTATAGCCTCCTAGCCCCCACCACTTTGGAGAAATGTGGCGTGTACTGCCGCCATAGGTCGGTGTACAACCGCAATAGGTTTACATGTTAAAATTAAAATTGCTCGGATTGGCTCGAAACCTATGCACAGTAACAGTCCACCATGGAGACATGAACATACTGCAATATCAGCCTCCTAGACCAAGAATCCTTGGAGATATTGACCCGTACACTCACCATGTAAACCTATTGCTGTTGTACACCGACCTGTGGCGGCTGTACGGTTGGGAGTAGGAGGCTGATCTCAGAGTATGTTCATGCCACCCTTTGGTACTTGAGAACCCCCGCTTTATAGCCTCCTAGCCCCCACCACTTTGGAGAAATGTGGCGTGTTCCACCGCCATAGGTCGGTGTACAACCGCAATAGGTTTACATGTTACAATTAAAATTGCTCGGATTGGCTCGAAACCTATGCACAGTAACAGTACACCATGGAGACATGAACATACTGCAATATCAGCCTCCTAGACCAATAATCTTTGGAGATATTGACCCGTACACTCACCATGTAAACCTATTGCTGTTGTACACCGACCTGTGGCGGCTGTACGCGGCTGTTTCTCATGATTGGTTGGGAGTAGGAGGCTGATCTCAGAGTATGTTCATGCCACCCTTTGGTACTTGAGGACCCCCGCTTTATAGCCTCCTAGCCCCCACCACTTTGGAGAAATGTGGCGTGTTCCACCGCCATAGGTCGGTGTACAACCGCAATAGGTTTACATGTTAAAATTAAAATTGCTCGGATTGGCTCGAAACCTATGCACAGTAACAGTACACCATGAAGACATGAACATACTGCAATATCAGCCTCCTAGACCAAGAATCTTTGGAGATATTGACCCGTACACTCACCATGTAAACCTATTGCTGTTGTACACCGACCTGTGGCGGCTGTACGCGGCTGTTTCTCATGATTGGTTGGGAGTAGGAGGCTGATCTCAGAGTATGTTCATGCCACCCTTTGGTACTTGAGGATTCCGGCTTTATAGCCTCCTAGCCCCCACCACTTTGGAGAAATGTGGCATGTATCGCCGCCATAGGTCGGTGTACAACCGCAATAGGTTTACATGTTAAAATTAAAATTGCTCGGATTGGCTCGAAACCTATGCACAGTAACAGTACACCATGAAGACATGAACATACTGCAATATCAGCCTCCTAGACAAAGAATCTTTGGAGATATTGACCCGTACACTCACCATGTAAACCTATTGCTGTTGTACACCGACCTGTGGCGGCTGTACGCGGCTGTTTCTCATGATTGGTTGGGAGTAGGAGGCTGATCTCAGAGTATGTTCATGCCACCCTTTGGTACTTGAGGATTCCGGCTTTATAGCCTCCTAGCCCCCACCACTTTGGAGAAATGTGGCATGTATCGCCGCCATAGGTCGGTGTACAACCGCAATAGGTTTACATGTTAAAATTAAAATTGCTCGGATTGGCTCGAAACCTATGCACAGTAACAGTACACCATGAAGACATGAACATACTGCAATATCAGCCTCCTAGACAAAGAATCTTTGGAGATATTGACCCGTACACTCACCATGTAAACCTATTGCTGTTGTACACCGACCTGTGGCGGCTGTACGCGGCTGTTTCTCATGATTGGTTGGGAGTAGGAGGCTGATCTCAGAGTATGTTCATGCCACCCTTTGGTACTTGAGGACCCCCGCTTTATAGCCTCCTAGCCCCCACCACTTTGGAGAAATGTGGCGTGTACCGCCGCCATAGGTCGGTGTACAACCGCAATAGGTTTACATGTTAAAATAAAAATTGCTCGGATTGGCTCGAAACCTATGCACAGTAACTGTACACCATGAAGACATGAACATACTGCAATATCAGCCTCCTAGACCAATAATCTTTGGAGATATTGACCCGTACACTAACCATGTAAACCTATTGCTGTTGTACACCGACCTGTGGCGGCTGTACGCGGCTGTTTCTCATGATTGGTTGGGAGTAGGAGGCTGATCTCAGAGTATGTTCATGCCACCCTTTGGTACTTGAGGATTCCCGCTTTATAGCCTCCTAGCCCCCACCACTTTGGAGAAATGTGGCGTGTACTGCCGCCATAGGTCGGTGTACAACCGCAATAGGTTTACATGTTAAAATTAAAATTGCTCGGATTGGCTCGAAACCTATGCACAGTAACAGTCCACCATGGAGACATGAACATACTGCAATATCAGCCTCCTAGACCAAGAATCCTTGGAGATATTGACCCGTACACTCACCATGTAAACCTATTGCTGTTGTACACCGACCTGTGGCGGCTGTACGCGGCTGTTTCTCATGATTGGTTGGGAGTAGGAGGCTGATCTCAGAGTATGTTCATGCCACCCTTTGGTACTTGAGGATTCCGGCTTTATAGCCTCCTAGCCCCCACCACTTTGGAGAAATGTGGCATGTATCGCCGCCATAGGTCGGTGTACAACCGCAATAGGTTTACATGTTAAAATTAAAATTGCTCGGATTGGCTCGAAACCTATGCACAGTAACAGTACACCATGAAGACATGAACATACTGCAATATCAGCCTCCTAGACAAAGAATCTTTGGAGATATTGACCCGTACACTCACCATGTAAACCTATTGCTGTTGTACACCGACCTGTGGCGGCTGTACGCGGCTGTTTCTCATGATTGGTTGGGAGTAGGAGGCTGATCTCAGAGTATGTTCATGCCACCCTTTGGTACTTGAGGATTCCGGCTTTATAGCCTCCTAGCCCCCACCACTTTGGAGAAATGTGGCATGTATCGCCGCCATAGGTCGGTGTACAACCGCAATAGGTTTACATGTTAAAATTAAAATTGCTCGGATTGGCTCGAAACCTATGCACAGTAACAGTACACCATGAAGACATGAACATACTGCAATATCAGCCTCCTAGACAAAGAATCTTTGGAGATATTGACCCGTACACTCACCATGTAAACCTATTGCTGTTGTACACCGACCTGTGGCGGCTGTACGCGGCTGTTTCTCATGATTGGTTGGGAGTAGGAGGCTGATCTCAGAGTATGTTCATGCCACCCTTTGGTACTTGAGGACCCCCGCTTTATAGCCTCCTAGCCCCCACCACTTTGGAGAAATGTGGCGTGTACCGCCGCCATAGGTCGGTGTACAACCGCAATAGGTTTACATGTTAAAATAAAAATTGCTCGGATTGGCTCGAAACCTATGCACAGTAACTGTACACCATGAAGACATGAACATACTGCAATATCAGCCTCCTAGACCAATAATCTTTGGAGATATTGACCCGTACACTAACCATGTAAACCTATTGCTGTTGTACACCGACCTGTGGCGGCTGTACGCGGCTGTTTCTCATGATTGGTTGGGAGTAGGAGGCTGATCTCAGAGTATGTTCATGCCACCCTTTGGTACTTGAGGATTCCCGCTTTATAGCCTCCTAGCCCCCACCACTTTGGAGAAATGTGGCGTGTACTGCCGCCATAGGTCGGTGTACAACCGCAATAGGTTTACATGTTAAAATTAAAATTGCTCGGATTGGCTCGAAACCTATGCACAGTAACAGTCCACCATGGAGACATGAACATACTGCAATATCAGCCTCCTAGACCAAGAATCCTTGGAGATATTGACCCGTACACTCACCATGTAAACCTATTGCTGTTGTACACCGACCTGTGGCGGCTGTACGGTTGGGAGTAGGAGGCTGATCTCAGAGTATGTTCATGCCACCCTTTGGTACTTGAGAACCCCCGCTTTATAGCCTCCTAGCCCCCACCACTTTGGAGAAATGTGGCATGTATCGCCGCCATAGGTCGGTGTACAACCGCAATAGGTTTACATGTTAAAATTAAAATTGCTCGGATTGGCTCGAAACCTATGCACAGTAACAGTACACCATGGAGACATGAACATACTGCAATATCAGCCTCCTAGACCAATAATCTTTGGAGATATTGACCCGTACACTCACCATGTAAACCTATTGCTGTTGTACACCGACCTGTGGCGGCTGTACGCGGCTGTTTCTCATGATTGGTTGGGAGTAGGAGGCTGATCTCAGAGTATGTTCATGCCACCCTTTGGTACTTGAGGACCCCCGCTTTATAGCCTCCTAGCCCCCACCACTTTGGAGAAATGTGGCGTGTTCCACCGCCATAGGTCGGTGTACAACCGCAATAGGTTTACATGTTAAAATTAAAATTGCTCGGATTGGCTCGAAACCTATGCACAGTAACAGTACACCATGAAGACATGAACATACTGCAATATCAGCCTCCTAGACAAAGAATCTTTGGAGATATTGACCCGTACACTCACCATGTAAACCTATTGCTGTTGTACACCGACCTGTGGCGGCTGTACGCGGCTGTTTCTCATGATTGGTTGGGAGTAGGAGGCTGATCTCAGAGTATGTTCATGCCACCCTTTGGTACTTGAGGATTCCGGCTTTATAGCCTCCTAGCCCCCACCACTTTGGAGAAATGTGGCATGTATCGCCGCCATAGGTCGGTGTACAACCGCAATAGGTTTACATGTTAAAATTAAAATTGCTCGGATTGGCTCGAAACCTATGCACAGTAACAGTACACCATGAAGACATGAACATACTGCAATATCAGCCTCCTAGACAAAGAATCTTTGGAGATATTGACCCGTACACTCACCATGTAAACCTATTGCTGTTGTACACCGACCTGTGGCGGCTGTACGCGGCTGTTTCTCATGATTGGTTGGGAGTAGGAGGCTGATCTCAGAGTATGTTCATGCCACCCTTTGGTACTTGAGGACCCCCGCTTTATAGCCTCCTAGCCCCCACCACTTTGGAGAAATGTGGCGTGTACCGCCGCCATAGGTCGGTGTACAACCGCAATAGGTTTACATGTTAAAATAAAAATTGCTCGGATTGGCTCGAAACCTATGCACAGTAACTGTACACCATGAAGACATGAACATACTGCAATATCAGCCTCCTAGACCAATAATCTTTGGAGATATTGACCCGTACACTAACCATGTAAACCTATTGCTGTTGTACACCGACCTGTGGCGGCTGTACGCGGCTGTTTCTCATGATTGGTTGGGAGTAGGAGGCTGATCTCAGAGTATGTTCATGCCACCCTTTGGTACTTGAGGATTCCCGCTTTATAGCCTCCTAGCCCCCACCACTTTGGAGAAATGTGGCGTGTACTGCCGCCATAGGTCGGTGTACAACCGCAATAGGTTTACATGTTAAAATTAAAATTGCTCGGATTGGCTCGAAACCTATGCACAGTAACAGTCCACCATGGAGACATGAACATACTGCAATATCAGCCTCCTAGACCAAGAATCTTTGGAGATATTGACCCGTACACTCACCATGTAAACCTATTGCTGTTGTACACCGACCTGTGGCGGCTGTACGCGGCTGTTTCTCATGATTGGTTGGGAGTAGGAGGCTGATCTCAGAGTATGTTCATGCCACCCTTTGGTACTTGAGGATTCCGGCTTTATAGCCTCCTAGCCCCCACCACTTTGGAGAAATGTGGCATGTATCGCCGCCATAGGTCGGTGTACAACCGCAATAGGTTTACATGTTAAAATTAAAATTGCTCGGATTGGCTCGAAACCTATGCACAGTAACAGTACACCATGAAGACATGAACATACTGCAATATCAGCCTCCTAGACAAAGAATCTTTGGAGATATTGACCCGTACACTCACCATGTAAACCTATTGCTGTTGTACACCGACCTGTGGCGGCTGTACGCGGCTGTTTCTCATGATTGGTTGGGAGTAGGAGGCTGATCTCAGAGTATGTTCATGCCACCCTTTGGTACTTGAGGATTCCGGCTTTATAGCCTCCTAGCCCCCACCACTTTGGAGAAATGTGGCATGTATCGCCGCCATAGGTCGGTGTACAACCGCAATAGGTTTACATGTTAAAATTAAAATTGCTCGGATTGGCTCGAAACCTATGCACAGTAACAGTACACCATGAAGACATGAACATACTGCAATATCAGCCTCCTAGACAAAGAATCTTTGGAGATATTGACCCGTACACTCACCATGTAAACCTATTGCTGTTGTACACCGACCTGTGGCGGCTGTACGCGGCTGTTTCTCATGATTGGTTGGGAGTAGGAGGCTGATCTCAGAGTATGTTCATGCCACCCTTTGGTACTTGAGGACCCCCGCTTTATAGCCTCCTAGCCCCCACCACTTTGGAGAAATGTGGCGTGTACCGCCGCCATAGGTCGGTGTACAACCGCAATAGGTTTACATGTTAAAATAAAAATTGCTCGGATTGGCTCGAAACCTATGCACAGTAACTGTACACCATGAAGACATGAACATACTGCAATATCAGCCTCCTAGACCAATAATCTTTGGAGATATTGACCCGTACACTAACCATGTAAACCTATTGCTGTTGTACACCGACCTGTGGCGGCTGTACGCGGCTGTTTCTCATGATTGGTTGGGAGTAGGAGGCTGATCTCAGAGTATGTTCATGCCACCCTTTGGTACTTGAGGATTCCCGCTTTATAGCCTCCTAGCCCCCACCACTTTGGAGAAATGTGGCGTGTACTGCCGCCATAGGTCGGTGTACAACCGCAATAGGTTTACATGTTAAAATTAAAATTGCTCGGATTGGCTCGAAACCTATGCACAGTAACAGTCCACCATGGAGACATGAACATACTGCAATATCAGCCTCCTAGACCAAGAATCCTTGGAGATATTGACCCGTACACTCACCATGTAAACCTATTGCTGTTGTACACCGACCTGTGGCGGCTGTACGGTTGGGAGTAGGAGGCTGATCTCAGAGTATGTTCATGCCATCCTTTGGTACTTGAGGACCCCCGCTTTATAGCCTCCTAGCACCCACCACTTTGGAGAAATGTGGCGTGTACCGCCGCCATAGGTCGGTGTACAACCGCAATAGGTTTACATGTTAAAATAAAAATTGCTCGGATTGGCTCGAAACCTATGCACAGTAACTGTACACCATGAAGACATGAACATACTGCAATATCAGCCTCCTAGACCAATAATCTTTGGAGATATTGACCCGTACACTAACCATGTAAACCTATTGCTGTTGTACACCGACCTGTGGCGGCTGTACGCGGCTGTTTCTCATGATTGGTTGGGAGTAGCAGGCTGATCTCAGAGTATGTTCATGCCACCCTTTGGTACTTGAGGATTCCCGCTTTATAGCCTCCTAGCCCCCACCACTTTGGAGAAATTTGGCGTGTACCGCCGCCATAGGTCGGTGTACAACCGCAATAAGTTTACATGTTAAAATTAAAATTGCTCGGATTGGCTCGAAACCTATGCACAGTAACAGTCCACCATGGAGACATGAACATACTGCAATATCAGCCTCCTAGACCAAGAATCCTTGGAGATATTGACCCGTACACTCACCATGTAAACCTATTGCTGTTGTACACCGACCTGTGGCGGCTGTACGGTTGGGAGTAGGAGGCTGATCTCAGAGTATGTTCATGCCACCCTTTGGTACTTGAGGACCCCCGCTTTATAGCCTCCTAGCCCCCACCACTTTGGAGAAATGTGGCGTGTTCCACCGCCATAGGTCGGTGTACAACCGCAATAGGTTTACATGTTACAATTAAAATTGCTCGGATTGGCTCGAAACCTATGCACAGTAACAGTACACCATGAAGACATGAACATACTGCAATATCAGCCTCCTAGACCAATAATCTTTGGAGATATTGACCCGTACACTCACCATGTAAACCTATTGCTGTTGTACACCGACCTGTGGCGGCTGTACGCGGCTGTTTCTCATGATTGGTTGGGAGTAGGAGGCTGATCTCAGAGTATGTTCATGCCACCCTTTGGTACTTGAGGATTCCGGCTTTATAGCCTCCTAGCCCCCACCACTTTGGAGAAATGTGGCATGTATCGCCGCCATAGGTCGGTGTACAACCGCAATAGGTTTACATGTTAAAATTAAAATTGCTCAAATTGGCTCGAAACCTATGCACAGTAACAGTACACCATGGAGACATGAACATACTGCAATATCAGCCTCCTAGACCAAGAATCTTTGGAGATATTGACCCGTACACTCACCATGTAAACCTATTGCTGTTGTACACCGACCTGTGGCGGCTGTACGCGGCTGTTTCTCATGATTGGTTGGGAGTAGGAGGCTGATCTCAGAGTATGTTCATGCCACCCTTTGGTACTTGAGGACCCCTGCTTTATAGCCTCCTAGCCCCCACCACTTTGGAGAAATGTGGCGTGTACCGCCGCCATAGGTCGGTGTACAACCGCAATAGGTTTACATGTTAAAATTAAAATTGCTCGGATTGGCTCGAAACCTATGCACAGTAACAGTACACCATGGAGACATGAACATACTGCAATATCAGCCTCCTAGACCAAGAATCTTTGGAGATATTGACCCGTACACTCACCATGTAAACCTATTGCTGTTGTACACCCACCTGTGGCGGCTGTACGCGGCTGTTTCTCATGATTGGTTGGGAGTAGGAGGCTGATCTCAGAGTATGTTCATGCCACCCTTTGGTACTTGAGGACCCCCGCTTTATAGCCTCCTAGCACCCACCACTTTGGAGAAATGTGGCGTGTACCGCCGCCATAGGTCGGTGTACAACCGCAATAGGTTTACATGTTAAAATAAAAATTGCTCGGATTGGCTCGAAACCTATGCACAGTAACTGTACACCATGAAGACATGAACATACTGCAATATCAGCCTCCTAGACCAATAATCTTTGGAGATATTGACCCGTACACTAACCATGTAAACCTATTGCTGTTGTACACCGACCTGTGGCGGCTGTACGCGGCTGTTTCTCATGATTGGTTGGGAGTAGGAGGCTGATCTCAGAGGATGTTCATGCCACCCTTTGGTACTTGAGGATTCCCGCTTTATAGCCTCCTAGCCCCCACCACTTTGGAGAAATGTGGCGTGTACCGCCGCCATAGGTCGGTGTACAACCGCAATAAGTTTACATGTTAAAATTAAAATTGCTCGGATTGGCTCGAAACCTATGCACAGTAACTGTACACCATGAAGACATGAACATACTGCAATATCAGCCTCCTAGACCAATAATCTTTGGAGATATTGACCCGTACACTAACCATGTAAACCTATTGCTGTTGTACACCGACCTGTGGCGGCTGTACGCGGCTGTTTCTCATGATTGGTTGGGAGTAGGAGGCTGATCTCAGAGTATGTTCATGCCACCCTTTGGTACTTGAGGATTCCCGCTTTATAGCCTCCTAGCCCCCACCACTTTGGAGAAATGTGGCGTGTACCGCCGCCATAGGTCGGTGTACAACCGCAATAAGTTTACATGTTAAAATTAAAATTGCTCGGATTGGCTCGAAACCTATGCACAGTAACAGTCCACCATGGAGACATGAACATACTGCAATATCAGCCTCCTAGACCAAGAATCCTTGGAGATATTGACCCGTACACTCACCATGTAAACCTATTGCTGTTGTACACCGACCTGTGGCGGCTGTACGCGGCTGTTTCTCATGATTGGTTGGGAGTAGGAGGCTGATCTCAGAGTATGTTCATGCCACCCTTTGGTACTTGAGGACCCCCGCTTTATAGCCTCCTAGCCCCCACCACTTTGGAGAAATGTGGCGTGTACTGCCGCCATAGGTCGGTGTACAACCGCAATAAGTTTACATGTTAAAATTAAAATTGCTCGGATTGGCTCGAAACCTATGCACAGTAACAGTCCACCATGGAGACATGAACATACTGCAATATCAGCCTCCTAGACCAAGAATCCTTGGAGATATTGACCCGTACACTCACCATGTAAACCTATTGCTGTTGTACACCCACCTGTGGCGGCTGTACGCGGCTGTTTCTCATGATTGGTTGGGAGTAGGAGGCTGATCTCAGAGGATGTTCATGCCACCCTTTGGTACTTGAGGATTCCCGCTTTATAGCCTCCTAGCCCCCACCACTTTGGAGAAATGTGGCGTGTACCGCCGCCATAGGTCGGTGTACAACCGCAATAAGTTTACATGTTAAAATTAAAATTGCTCGGATTGGCTCGAAACCTATGCACAGTAACAGTCCACCATGGAGACATGAACATACTGCAATATCAGCCTCCTAGACCAAGAATCCTTGGAGATATTGACCCGTACACTCACCATGTAAACCTATTGCTGTTGTACACCGACCTGTGGCGGCTGTACGGTTGGGAGTAGGAGGCTGATCTCAGAGTATGTTCATGCCACCCTTTGGTACTTGAGGACCCCCGCTTTATAGCCTCCTAGCCCCCACCACTTTGGAGAAATGTGGCGTGTTCCACCGCCATAGGTCGGTGTACAACCGCAATAGGTTTACATGTTACAATTAAAATTGCTCGGATTGGCTCGAAACCTATGCACAGTAACAGTACACCATGAAGACATGAACATACTGCAATATCAGCCTCCTAGACAAAGAATCTTTGGAGATATTGACCCGTACACTCACCATGTAAACCTATTGCTGTTGTACACCGACCTGTGGCGGCTGTACGCGGCTGTTTCTCATGATTGGTTGGGAGTAGGAGGCTGATCTCAGAGTATGTTCATGCCACCCTTTGGTACTTGAGGATTCCGGCTTTATAGCCTCCTAGCCCCCACCACTTTGGAGAAATGTGGCATGTATCGCCGCCATAGGTCGGTGTACAACCGCAATAGGTTTACATGTTAAAATTAAAATTGCTCGGATTGGCTCGAAACCTATGCACAGTAACAGTACACCATGAAGACATGAACATACTGCAATATCAGCCTCCTAGACAAAGAATCTTTGGAGATATTGACCCGTACACTCACCATGTAAACCTATTGCTGTTGTACACCGACCTGTGGCGGCTGTACGCGGCTGTTTCTCATGATTGGTTGGGAGTAGGAGGCTGATCTCAGAGTATGTTCATGCCACCCTTTGGTACTTGAGGACCCCCGCTTTATAGCCTCCTAGCCCCCACCACTTTGGAGAAATGTGGCGTGTACCGCCGCCATAGGTCGGTGTACAACCGCAATAGGTTTACATGTTAAAATAAAAATTGCTCGGATTGGCTCGAAACCTATGCACAGTAACTGTACACCATGAAGACATGAACATACTGCAATATCAGCATCCTAGACCAATAATCTTTGGAGATATTGACCCGTACACTAACCATGTAAACCTATTGCTGTTGTACACCGACCTGTGGCGGCTGTACGCGGCTGTTTCTCATGATTGGTTGGGAGTAGGAGGCTGATCTCAGAGTATGTTCATGCCACCCTTTGGTACTTGAGGATTCCCGCTTTATAGCCTCCTAGCCCCCACCACTTTGGAGAAATGTGGCGTGTACTGCCGCCATAGGTCGGTGTACAACCGCAATAGGTTTACATGTTAAAATTAAAATTGCTCGGATTGGCTCGAAACCTATGCACAGTAACAGTCCACCATGGAGACATGAACATACTGCAATATCAGCCTCCTAGACCAAGAATCCTTGGAGATATTGACCCGTACACTCACCATGTAAACCTATTGCTGTTGTACACCGACCTGTGGCGGCTGTACGGTTGGGAGTAGGAGGCTGATCTCAGAGTATGTTCATGCCACCCTTTGGTACTTGAGGACCCCCGCTTTATAGCCTCCTAGCCCCCACTACTTTGGAGAAATGTGGCGTGTTCCACCGCCATAGGTCGGTGTACAACCGCAATAGGTTTACATGTTACAATTAAAATTGCTCGGATTGGCTCGAAACCTATGCACAGTAACAGTACACCATGAAGACATGAACATACTGCAATATCAGCCTCCTAGACCAATAATCTTTGGAGATATTGACCCGTACACTCACCATGTAAACCTATTGCTGTTGTACACCGACCTGTGGCGGCTGTACGCGGCTGTTTCTCATGATTGGTTGGGAGTAGGAGGCTGATCTCAGAGTATGTTCATGCCACCCTTTGGTACTTGAGGATTCCGGCTTTATAGCCTCCTAGCCCCCACCACTTTGGAGAAATGTGGCATGTATCGCCGCCATAGGTCGGTGTACAACCGCAATAGGTTTACATGTTAAAATTAAAATTGCTCGGATTGGCTCGAAACCTATGCACAGTAACAGTACACCATGAAGACATGAACATACTGCAATATCAGCCTCCTAGACCAAGAATCTTTGGAGATATTGACCCGTACACTCACCATGTAAACCTATTGCTGTTGTACACCGACCTGTGGCGGCTGTACGCGGCTGTTTCTCATGATTGGTTGGGAGTAGGAGGCTGATCTCAGAGTATGTTCATGCCACCCTTTGGTACTTGAGGATTCCGGCTTTATAGCCTCCTAGCCCCCACCACTTTGGAGAAATGTGGCATGTATCGCCGCCATAGGTCGGTGTACAACCGCAATAGGTTTACATGTTAAAATTAAAATTGCTCGGATTGGCTCGAAACCTATGCACAGTAACAGTACACCATGAAGACATGAACATACTGCAATATCAGCCTCCTAGACAAAGAATCTTTGGAGATATTGACCCGTACACTCACCATGTAAACCTATTGCTGTTGTACACCGACCTGTGGCGGCTGTACGCGGCTGTTTCTCATGATTGGTTGGGAGTAGGAGGCTGATCTCAGAGTATGTTCATGCCACCCTTTGGTACTTGAGGACCCCCGCTTTATAGCCTCCTAGCCCCCACCACTTTGGAGAAATGTGGCGTGTTCCACCGCCATAGGTCGGTGTACAACCGCAATAGGTTTACATGTTACAATTAAAATTGCTCGGATTGGCTCGA
Organism: Borostomias antarcticus; assembly: GCF_949987555.1. Taxonomy (NCBI): domain Eukaryota; kingdom Metazoa; phylum Chordata; class Actinopteri; order Stomiiformes; family Stomiidae; genus Borostomias; species Borostomias antarcticus. The sequence continues at coordinate 224,232 of NC_140258.1, forward strand.
AACCTATGCACAGTAACAGTACACCATGAAGACATGAACATACTGCAATATCAGCCTCCTAGACCAATAATCTTTGGAGATATTGACCCGTACACTCACCATGTAAACCTATTGCTGTTGTACACCGACCTGTGGCGGCTGTACGCGGCTGTTTCTCATGATTGGTTGGGAGTAGGAGGCTGATCTCAGAGTATGTTCATGCCACCCTTTGGTACTTGAGGATTCCGGCTTTATAGCCTCCTAGCCCCCACCACTTTGGAGAAATGTGGCATGTATCGCCGCCATAGGTCGGTGTACAACCGCAATAGGTTTACATGTTAAAATTAAAATTGCTCGGATTGGCTCGAAACCTATGCACAGTAACAGTACACCATGAAGACATGAACATACTGCAATATCAGCCTCCTAGACCAAGAATCTTTGGAGATATTGACCCGTACACTCACCATGTAAACCTATTGCTGTTGTACACCGACCTGTGGCGGCTGTACGCGGCTGTTTCTCATGATTGGTTGGGAGTAGGAGGCTGATCTCAGAGTATGTTCATGCCACCCTTTGGTACTTGAGGATTCCGGCTTTATAGCCTCCTAGCCCCCACCACTTTGGAGAAATGTGGCATGTATCGCCGCCATAGGTCGGTGTACAACCGCAATAGGTTTACATGTTAAAATTAAAATTGCTCGGATTGGCTCGAAACCTATGCACAGTAACAGTACACCATGAAGACATGAACATACTGCAATATCAGCCTCCTAGACAAAGAATCTTTGGAGATATTGACCCGTACACTCACCATGTAAACCTATTGCTGTTGTACACCGACCTGTGGCGGCTGTACGCGGCTGTTTCTCATGATTGGTTGGGAGTAGGAGGCTGATCTCAGAGTATGTTCATGCCACCCTTTGGTACTTGAGGACCCCCGCTTTATAGCCTCCTAGCCCCCACCACTTTGGAGAAATGTGGCGTGTACCGCCGCCATAGGTCGGTGTACAACCGCAATAGGTTTACATGTTAAAATAAAAATTGCTCGGATTGGCTCGAAACCTATGCACAGTAACTGTACACCATGAAGACATGAACATACTGCAATATCAGCCTCCTAGACCAATAATCTTTGGAGATATTGACCCGTACACTAACCATGTAAACCTATTGCTGTTGTACACCGACCTGTGGCGGCTGTACGCGGCTGTTTCTCATGATTGGTTGGGAGTAGGAGGCTGATCTCAGAGTATGTTCATGCCACCCTTTGGTACTTGAGGATTCCCGCTTTATAGCCTCCTAGCCCCCACCACTTTGGAGAAATGTGGCGTGTACTGCCGCCATAGGTCGGTGTACAACCGCAATAGGTTTACATGTTAAAATTAAAATTGCTCGGATTGGCTCGAAACCTATGCACAGTAACAGTCCACCATGGAGACATGAACATACTGCAATATCAGCCTCCTAGACCAAGAATCCTTGGAGATATTGACCCGTACACTCACCATGTAAACCTATTGCTGTTGTACACCGACCTGTGGCGGCTGTACGGTTGGGAGTAGGAGGCTGATCTCAGAGTATGTTCATGCCACCCTTTGGTACTTGAGAACCCCCGCTTTATAGCCTCCTAGCCCCCACCACTTTGGAGAAATGTGGCGTGTTCCACCGCCATAGGTCGGTGTACAACCGCAATAGGTTTACATGTTACAATTAAAATTGCTCGGATTGGCTCGAAACCTATGCACAGTAACAGTACACCATGAAGACATGAACATACTGCAATATCAGCCTCCTAGACCAATAATCTTTGGAGATATTGACCCGTACACTCACCATGTAAACCTATTGCTGTTGTACACCGACCTGTGGCGGCTGTACGCGGCTGTTTCTCATGATTGGTTGGGAGTAGGAGGCTGATCTCAGAGTATGTTCATGCCACCCTTTGGTACTTGAGGATTCCGGCTTTATAGCCTCCTAGCCTCCACCACTTTGGAGAAATGTGGCATGTATCGCCGCCATAGGTCGGTGTACAACCGCAATAGGTTTACATGTTAAAATTAAAATTGCTCGGATTGGCTCGAAACCTATGCACAGTAACAGTACACCATGGAGACATGAACATACTGCAATATCAGCCTCCTAGACCAAGAATCTTTGGAGATATTGACCCGTACACTCACCATGTAAACCTATTGCTGTTGTACACCCACCTGTGGCGGCTGTACGCGGCTGTTTCTCATGATTGGTTGGGAGTAGGAGGCTGATCTCAGAGTATGTTCATGCCACCCTTTGGTACTTGAGGACCCCCGCTTTATAGCCTCCTAGCACCCACCACTTTGGAGAAATGTGGCGTGTACCGCCGCCATAGGTCGGTGTACAACCGCAATAGGTTTACATGTTAAAATAAAAATTGCTCGGATTGGCTCGAAACCTATGCACAGTAACTGTACACCATGAAGACATGAACATACTGCAATATCAGCCTCCTAGACCAATAATCTTTGGAGATATTGACCCGTACACTAACCATGTAAACCTATTGCTGTTGTACACCGACCTGTGGCGGCTGTACGCGGCTGTTTCTCATGATTGGTTGGGAGTAGGAGGCTGATCTCAGAGTATGTTCATGCCACCCTTTGGTACTTGAGGACCCCCGCTTTATAGCCTCCTAGCCCCCACCACTTTGGAGAAATGTGGCGTGTTCCACCGCCATAGGTCGGTGTACAACCGCAATAGGTTTACATGTTACAATTAAAATTGCTCGGATTGGCTCGAAACCTATGCACAGTAACAGTACACCATGAAGACATGAACATACTGCAATATCAGCCTCCTAGACCAATAATCTTTGGAGATATTGACCCGTACACTCACCATGTAAACCTATTGCTGTTGTACACCGACCTGTGGCGGCTGTACGCGGCTGTTTCTCATGATTGGTTGGGAGTAGGAGGCTGATCTCAGAGTATGTTCATGCCACCCTTTGGTACTTGAGGATTCCGGCTTTATAGCCTCCTAGCCTCCACCACTTTGGAGAAATGTGGCATGTATCGCCGCCATAGGTCGGTGTACAACCGCAATAGGTTTACATGTTAAAATTAAAATTGCTCGGATTGGCTCGAAACCTATGCACAGTAACAGTACACCATGAAGACATGAACATACTGCAATATCAGCCTCCTAGACAAAGAATCTTTGGAGATATTGACCCGTACACTCACCATGTAAACCTATTGCTGTTGTACACCGACCTGTGGCGGCTGTACGCGGCTGTTTCTCATGATTGGTTGGGAGTAGGAGGCTGATCTCAGAGTATGTTCATGCCACCCTTTGGTACTTGAGGACCCCCGCTTTATAGCCTCCTAGCCCCCACCACTTTGGAGAAATGTGGCGTGTACCGCCGCCATAGGTCGGTGTACAACCGCAATAGGTTTACATGTTAAAATAAAAATTGCTCGGATTGGCTCGAAACCTATGCACAGTAACTGTACACCATGAAGACATGAACATACTGCAATATCAGCCTCCTAGACCAATAATCTTTGGAGATATTGACCCGTACACTAACCATGTAAACCTATTGCTGTTGTACACCGACCTGTGGCGGCTGTACGCGGCTGTTTCTCATGATTGGTTGGGAGTAGGAGGCTGATCTCAGAGTATGTTCATGCCACCCTTTGGTACTTGAGGATTCCCGCTTTATAGCCTCCTAGCCCCCACCACTTTGGAGAAATGTGGCGTGTACTGCCGCCATAGGTCGGTGTACAACAGCAATAGGTTTACATGTTAAAATTAAAATTGCTCGGATTGGCTCGAAACCTATGCACAGTAACAGTCCACCATGGAGACATGAACATACTGCAATATCAGCCTCCTAGACCAAGAATCCTTGGAGATATTGACCCGTACACTCACCATGTAAACCTATTGCTGTTGTACACCGACCTGTGGCGGCTGTACGGTTGGGAGTAGGAGGCTGATCTCAGAGTATGTTCATGCCACCCTTTGGTACTTGAGAACCCCCGCTTTATAGCCTCCTAGCCCCCACCACTTTGGAGAAATGTGGCGTGTTCCACCGCCATAGGTCGGTGTACAACCGCAATAGGTTTACATGTTACAATTAAAATTGCTCGGATTGGCTCGAAACCTATGCACAGTAACAGTACACCATGAAGACATGAACATACTGCAATATCAGCCTCCTAGACCAATAATCTTTGGAGATATTGACCCGTACACTCACCATGTAAACCTATTGCTGTTGTACACCGACCTGTGGCGGCTGTACGCGGCTGTTTCTCATGATTGGTTGGGAGTAGGAGGCTGATCTCAGAGTATGTTCATGCCACCCTTTGGTACTTGAGGACCCCCGCTTTATAGCCTCCTAGCACCCACCACTTTGGAGAAATGTGGCGTGTACCGCCGCCATAGGTCGGTGTACAACCGCAATAGGTTTACATGTTAAAATAAAAATTGCTCGGATTGGCTCGAAACCTATGCACAGTAACTGTACACCATGAAGACATGAACATACTGCAATATCAGCCTCCTAGACCAATAATCTTTGGAGATATTGACCCGTACACTAACCATGTAAACCTATTGCTGTTGTACACCGACCTGTGGCGGCTGTACGCGGCTGTTTCTCATGATTGGTTGGGAGTAGGAGGCTGATCTCAGAGTATGTTCATGCCACCCTTTGGTACTTGAGGACCCCCGCTTTATAGCCTCCTAGCCCCCACCACTTTGGAGAAATGTGGCGTGTTCCACCGCCATAGGTCGGTGTACAACCGCAATAGGTTTACATGTTACAATTAAAATTGCTCGGATTGGCTCGAAACCTATGCACAGTAACAGTACACCATGAAGACATGAACATACTGCAATATCAGCCTCCTAGACCAATAATCTTTGGAGATATTGACCCGTACACTCACCATGTAAACCTATTGCTGTTGTACACCGACCTGTGGCGGCTGTACGCGGCTGTTTCTCATGATTGGTTGGGAGTAGGAGGCTGATCTCAGAGTATGTTCATGCCACCCTTTGGTACTTGAGGATTCCGGCTTTATAGCCTCCTAGCCTCCACCACTTTGGAGAAATGTGGCATGTATCGCCGCCATAGGTCGGTGTACAACCGCAATAGGTTTACATGTTAAAATTAAAATTGCTCGGATTGGCTCGAAACCTATGCACAGTAACAGTACACCATGGAGACATGAACATACTGCAATATCAGCCTCCTAGACCAAGAATCTTTGGAGATATTGACCCGTACACTCACCATGTAAACCTATTGCTGTTGTACACCCACCTGTGGCGGCTGTACGCGGCTGTTTCTCATGATTGGTTGGGAGTAGGAGGCTGATCTCAGAGTATGTTCATGCCACCCTTTGGTACTTGAGGACCCCCGCTTTATAGCCTCCTAGCACCCACCACTTTGGAGAAATGTGGCGTGTACCGCCGCCATAGGTCGGTGTACAACCGCAATAGGTTTACATGTTAAAATAAAAATTGCTCGGATTGGCTCGAAACCTATGCACAGTAACTGTACACCATGAAGACATGAACATACTGCAATATCAGCCTCCTAGACCAATAATCTTTGGAGATATTGACCCGTACACTAACCATGTAAACCTATTGCTGTTGTACACCGACCTGTGGCGGCTGTACGCGGCTGTTTCTCATGATTGGTTGGGAGTAGGAGGCTGATCTCAGAGTATGTTCATGCCACCCTTTGGTACTTGAGGACCCCCGCTTTATAGCCTCCTAGCCCCCACCACTTTGGAGAAATGTGGCGTGTTCCACCGCCATAGGTCGGTGTACAACCGCAATAGGTTTACATGTTACAATTAAAATTGCTCGGATTGGCTCGAAACCTATGCACAGTAACAGTACACCATGAAGACATGAACATACTGCAATATCAGCCTCCTAGACCAATAATCTTTGGAGATATTGACCCGTACACTCACCATGTAAACCTATTGCTGTTGTACACCGACCTGTGGCGGCTGTACGCGGCTGTTTCTCATGATTGGTTGGGAGTAGGAGGCTGATCTCAGAGTATGTTCATGCCACCCTTTGGTACTTGAGGATTCCGGCTTTATAGCCTCCTAGCCCCCACCACTTTGGAGAAATGTGGCATGTATCGCCGCCATAGGTCGGTGTACAACCGCAATAGGTTTACATGTTAAAATTAAAATTGCTCGGATTGGCTCGAAACCTATGCACAGTAACAGTACACCATGAAGACATGAACATACTGCAATATCAGCCTCCTAGACCAAGAATCTTTGGAGATATTGACCCGTACACTCACCATGTAAACCTATTGCTGTTGTACACCGACCTGTGGCGGCTGTACGCGGCTGTTTCTCATGATTGGTTGGGAGTAGGAGGCTGATCTCAGAGTATGTTCATGCCACCCTTTGGTACTTGAGGATTCCGGCTTTATAGCCTCCTAGCCTCCACCACTTTGGAGAAATGTGGCATGTATCGCCGCCATAGGTCGGTGTACAACCGCAATAGGTTTACATGTTAAAATTAAAATTGCTCGGATTGGCTCGAAACCTATGCACAGTAACAGTACACCATGGAGACATGAACATACTGCAATATCAGCCTCCTAGACCAAGAATCTTTGGAGATATTGACCCGTACACTCACCATGTAAACCTATTGCTGTTGTACACCCACCTGTGGCGGCTGTACGCGGCTGTTTCTCATGATTGGTTGGGAGTAGGAGGCTGATCTCAGAGTATGTTCATGCCACCCTTTGGTACTTGAGGACCCCCGCTTTATAGCCTCCTAGCACCCACCACTTTGGAGAAATGTGGCGTGTACCGCCGCCATAGGTCGGTGTACAACCGCAATAGGTTTACATGTTAAAATAAAAATTGCTCGGATTGGCTCGAAACCTATGCACAGTAACTGTACACCATGAAGACATGAACATACTGCAATATCAGCCTCCTAGACCAATAATCTTTGGAGATATTGACCCGTACACTAACCATGTAAACCTATTGCTGTTGTACACCGACCTGTGGCGGCTGTACGCGGCTGTTTCTCATGATTGGTTGGGAGTAGGAGGCTGATCTCAGAGTATGTTCATGCCACCCTTTGGTACTTGAGGATTCCGGCTTTATAGCCTCCTAGCCCCCACCACTTTGGAGAAATGTGGCATGTATCGCCGCCATAGGTCGGTGTACAACCGCAATAGGTTTACATGTTAAAATTAAAATTGCTCGGATTGGCTCCAAACCTATGCACAGTAACAGTACACCATGAAGACATGAACATACTGCAATATCAGCCTCCTAGACCAAGAATCTTTGGAGATATTGACCCGTACACTCACCATGTAAACCTATTGCTGTTGTACACCGACCTGTGGCGGCTGTACGCGGCTGTTTCTCATGATTGGTTGGGAGTAGGAGGCTGATCTCAGAGTATGTTCATGCCACCCTTTGGTACTTGAGGATTCCGGCTTTATAGCCTCCTAGCCCCCACCACTTTGGAGAAATGTGGCATGTATCGCCGCCATAGGTCGGTGTACAACCGCAATAGGTTTACATGTTAAAATTAAAATTGCTCGGATTGGCTCGAAACCTATGCACAGTAACAGTACACCATGAAGACATGAACATACTGCAATATCAGCCTCCTAGACAAAGAATCTTTGGAGATATTGACCCGTACACTCACCATGTAAACCTATTGCTGTTGTACACCGACCTGTGGCGGCTGTACGCGGCTGTTTCTCATGATTGGTTGGGAGTAGGAGGCTGATCTCAGAGTATGTTCATGCCACCCTTTGGTACTTGAGGATTCCGGCTTTATAGCCTCCTAGCCCCCACCACTTTGGAGAAATGTGGCATGTATCGCCGCCATAGGTCGGTGTACAACCGCAATAGGTTTACATGTTAAAATTAAAATTGCTCGGATTGGCTCGAAACCTATGCACAGTAACAGTACACCATGAAGACATGAACATACTGCAATATCAGCCTCCTAGACAAAGAATCTTTGGAGATATTGACCCGTACACTCACCATGTAAACCTATTGCTGTTGTACACCGACCTGTGGCGGCTGTACGGTTGGGAGTAGGAGGCTGATCTCAGAGTATGTTCATGCCACCCTTTGGTACTTGAGAACCCCCGCTTTATAGCCTCCTAGCCCCCACCACTTTGGAGAAATGTGGCGTGTTCCACCGCCATAGGTCGGTGTACAACCGCAATAGGTTTACATGTTACAATTAAAATTGCTCGGATTGGCTCGAAACCTATGCACAGTAACAGTACACCATGAAGACATGAACATACTGCAATATCAGCCTCCTAGACCAATAATCTTTGGAGATATTGACCCGTACACTCACCATGTAAACCTATTGCTGTTGTACACCGACCTGTGGCGGCTGTACGCGGCTGTTTCTCATGATTGGTTGGGAGTAGGAGGCTGATCTCAGAGTATGTTCATGCCACCCTTTGGTACTTGAGGATTCCGGCTTTATAGCCTCCTAGCCCCCACCACTTTGGAGAAATGTGGCATGTATCGCCGCCATAGGTCGGTGTACAACCGCAATAGGTTTACATGTTAAAATTAAAATTGCTCGGATTGGCTCCAAACCTATGCACAGTAACAGTACACCATGAAGACATGAACATACTGCAATATCAGCCTCCTAGACCAAGAATCTTTGGAGATATTGACCCGTACACTCACCATGTAAACCTATTGCTGTTGTACACCGACCTGTGGCGGCTGTACGCGGCTGTTTCTCATGATTGGTTGGGAGTAGGAGGCTGATCTCAGAGTATGTTCATGCCACCCTTTGGTACTTGAGGATTCCGGCTTTATAGCCTCCTAGCCCCCACCACTTTGGAGAAATGTGGCATGTATCGCCGCCATAGGTCGGTGTACAACCGCAATAGGTTTACATGTTAAAATTAAAATTGCTCGGATTGGCTCGAAACCTATGCACAGTAACAGTACACCATGAAGACATGAACATACTGCAATATCAGCCTCCTAGACAAAGAATCTTTGGAGATATTGACCCGTACACTCACCATGTAAACCTATTGCTGTTGTACACCGACCTGTGGCGGCTGTACGCGGCTGTTTCTCATGATTGGTTGGGAGTAGGAGGCTGATCTCAGAGTATGTTCATGCCACCCTTTGGTACTTGAGGATTCCGGCTTTATAGCCTCCTAGCCCCCACCACTTTGGAGAAATGTGGCATGTATCGCCGCCATAGGTCGGTGTACAACCGCAATAGGTTTACATGTTAAAATTAAAATTGCTCGGATTGGCTCGAAACCTATGCACAGTAACAGTACACCATGAAGACATGAACATACTGCAATATCAGCCTCCTAGACAAAGAATCTTTGGAGATATTGACCCGTACACTCACCATGTAAACCTATTGCTGTTGTACACCGACCTGTGGCGGCTGTACGGTTGGGAGTAGGAGGCTGATCTCAGAGTATGTTCATGCCACCCTTTGGTACTTGAGAACCCCCGCTTTATAGCCTCCTAGCCCCCACCACTTTGGAGAAATGTGGCGTGTTCCACCGCCATAGGTCGGTGTACAACCGCAATAGGTTTACATGTTACAATTAAAATTGCTCGGATTGGCTCGAAACCTATGCACAGTAACAGTACACCATGAAGACATGAACATACTGCAATATCAGCCTCCTAGACCAATAATCTTTGGAGATATTGACCCGTACACTCACCATGTAAACCTATTGCTGTTGTACACCGACCTGTGGCGGCTGTACGCGGCTGTTTCTCATGATTGGTTGGGAGTAGGAGGCTGATCTCAGAGTATGTTCATGCCACCCTTTGGTACTTGAGGATTCCGGCTTTATAGCCTCCTAGCCTCCACCACTTTGGAGAAATGTGGCATGTATCGCCGCCATAGGTCGGTGTACAACCGCAATAGGTTTACATGTTAAAATTAAAATTGCTCGGATTGGCTCGAAACCTATGCACAGTAACAGTACACCATGGAGACATGAACATACTGCAATATCAGCCTCCTAGACCAATAATCTTTGGAGATATTGACCCGTACACTCACCATGTAAACCTATTGCTGTTGTACACCGACCTGTGGCGGCTGTACGCGGCTGTTTCTCATGATTGGTTGGGAGTAGGAGGCTGATCTCAGAGTATGTTCATGCCACCCTTTGGTACTTGAGGACCCCCGCTTTATAGCCTCCTAGCCCCCACCACTTTGGAGAAATGTGGCGTGTTCCACCGCCATAGGTCGGTGTACAACCGCAATAGGTTTACATGTTACAATTAAAATTGCTCGGATTGGCTCGAAACCTATGCACAGTAACAGTACACCATGAAGACATGAACATACTGCAATATCAGCCTCCTAGACCAATAATCTTTGGAGATATTGACCCGTACACTCACCATGTAAACCTATTGCTGTTGTACACCGACCTGTGGCGGCTGTACGCGGCTGTTTCTCATGATTGGTTGGGAGTAGGAGGCTGATCTCAGAGTATGTTCATGCCACCCTTTGGTACTTGAGGATTCCGGCTTTATAGCCTCCTAGCCCCCACCACTTTGGAGAAATGTGGCATGTATCGCCGCCATAGGTCGGTGTACAACCGCAATAGGTTTACATGTTAAAATTAAAATTGCTCGGATTGGCTCGAAACCTATGCACAGTAACAGTACACCATGAAGACATGAACATACTGCAATATCAGCCTCCTAGACCAAGAATCTTTGGAGATATTGACCCGTACACTCACCATGTAAACCTATTGCTGTTGTACACCGACCTGTGGCGGCTGTACGCGGCTGTTTCTCATGATTGGTTAGGAGTAGGAGGCTGATCTCAGAGTATGTTCATGCCACCCTTTGGTACTTGAGGATTCCGGCTTTATAGCCTCCTAGCCCCCACCACTTTGGAGAAATGTGGCATGTATCGCCGCCATAGGTCGGTGTACAACCGCAATAGGTTTACATGTTAAAATTAAAATTGCTCGGATTGGCTCGAAACCTATGCACAGTAACAGTACACCATGAAGACATGAACATACTGCAATATCAGCCTCCTAGACAAAGAATCTTTGGAGATATTGACCCGTACACTCACCATGTAAACCTATTGCTGTTGTACACCGACCTGTGGCGGCTGTACGCGGCTGTTTCTCATGATTGGTTGGGAGTAGGAGGCTGATCTCAGAGTATGTTCATGCCACCCTTTGGTACTTGAGGATTCCGGCTTTATAGCCTCCTAGCCCCCACCACTTTGGAGAAATGTGGCATGTATCGCCGCCATAGGTCGGTGTACAACCGCAATAGGTTTACATGTTAAAATTAAAATTGCTCGGATTGGCTCGAAACCTATGCACAGTAACAGTACACCATGAAGACATGAACATACTGCAATATCAGCCTCCTAGACAAAGAATCTTTGGAGATATTGACCCGTACACTCACCATGTAAACCTATTGCTGTTGTACACCGACCTGTGGCGGCTGTACGGTTGGGAGTAGGAGGCTGATCTCAGAGTATGTTCATGCCACCCTTTGGTACTTGAGAACCCCCGCTTTATAGCCTCCTAGCCCCCACCACTTTGGAGAAATGTGGCGTGTTCCACCGCCATAGGTCGGTGTACAACCGCAATAGGTTTACATGTTACAATTAAAATTGCTCGGATTGGCTCGAAACCTATGCACAGTAACAGTACACCATGAAGACATGAACATACTGCAATATCAGCCTCCTAGACCAATAATCTTTGGAGATATTGACCCGTACACTCACCATGTAAACCTATTGCTGTTGTACACCGACCTGTGGCGGCTGTACGCGGCTGTTTCTCATGATTGGTTGGGAGTAGGAGGCTGATCTCAGAGTATGTTCATGCCACCCTTTGGTACTTGAGGATTCCGGCTTTATAGCCTCCTAGCCCCCACCACTTTGGAGAAATGTGGCATGTATCGCCGCCATAGGTCGGTGTACAACCGCAATAGGTTTACATGTTAAAATTAAAATTGCTCGGATTGGCTCGAAACCTATGCACAGTAACAGTACACCATGGAGACATGAACATACTGCAATATCAGCCTCCTAGACCAATAATCTTTGGAGATATTGACCCGTACACTCACCATGTAAACCTATTGCTGTTGTACACCGACCTGTGGCGGCTGTACGCGGCTGTTTCTCATGATTGGTTGGGAGTAGGAGGCTGATCTCAGAGTATGTTCATGCCACCCTTTGGTACTTGAGGACCCCCGCTTTATAGCCTCCTAGCCCCCACCACTTTGGAGAAATGTGGCGTGTTCCACCGCCATAGGTCGGTGTACAACCGCAATAGGTTTACATGTTACAATTAAAATTGCTCGGATTGGCTCGAAACCTATGCACAGTAACAGTACACCATGAAGACATGAACATACTGCAATATCAGCCTCCTAGACCAATAATCTTTGGAGATATTGACCCGTACACTCACCATGTAAACCTATTGCTGTTGTACACCGACCTGTGGCGGCTGTACGCGGCTGTTTCTCATGATTGGTTGGGAGTAGGAGGCTGATCTCAGAGTATGTTCATGCCACCCTTTGGTACTTGAGGATTCCGGCTTTATAGCCTCCTAGCCCCCACCACTTTGGAGAAATGTGGCATGTATCGCCGCCATAGGTCGGTGTACAACCGCAATAGGTTTACATGTTAAAATTAAAATTGCTCGGATTGGCTCGAAACCTATGCACAGTAACAGTACACCATGAAGACATGAACATACTGCAATATCAGCCTCCTAGACCAAGAATCTTTGGAGATATTGACCCGTACACTCACCATGTAAACCTATTGCTGTTGTACACCGACCTGTGGCGGCTGTACGCGGCTGTTTCTCATGATTGGTTGGGAGTAGGAGGCTGATCTCAGAGTATGTTCATGCCACCCTTTGGTACTTGAGGATTCCGGCTTTATAGCCTCCTAGCCCCCACCACTTTGGAGAAATGTGGCATGTATCGCCGCCATAGGTCGGTGTACAACCGCAATAGGTTTACATGTTAAAATTAAAATTGCTCGGATTGGCTCGAAACCTATGCACAGTAACAGTACACCATGAAGACATGAACATACTGCAATATCAGCCTCCTAGACAAAGAATCTTTGGAGATATTGACCCGTACACTCACCATGTAAACCTATTGCTGTTGTACACCGACCTGTGGCGGCTGTACGCGGCTGTTTCTCATGATTGGTTGGGAGTAGGAGGCTGATCTCAGAGTATGTTCATGCCACCCTTTGGTACTTGAGGATTCCGGCTTTATAGCCTCCTAGCCCCCACCACTTTGGAGAAATGTGGCATGTATCGCCGCCATAGGTCGGTGTACAACCGCAATAGGTTTACATGTTAAAATTAAAATTGCTCGGATTGGCTCGAAACCTATGCACAGTAACAGTACACCATGAAGACATGAACATACTGCAATATCAGCCTCCTAGACAAAGAATCTTTGGAGATATTGACCCGTACACTCACCATGTAAACCTATTGCTGTTGTACACCGACCTGTGGCGGCTGTACGCGGCTGTTTCTCATGATTGGTTGGGAGTAGGAGGCTGATCTCAGAGTATGTTCATGCCACCCTTTGGTACTTGAGGACCCCCGCTTTATAGCCTCCTAGCCCCCACCACTTTGGAGAAATGTGGCGTGTACCGCCGCCATAGGTCGGTGTACAACCGCAATAGGTTTACATGTTAAAATAAAAATTGCTCGGATTGGCTCGAAACCTATGCACAGTAACTGTACACCATGAAGACATGAACATACTGCAATATCAGCCTCCTAGACCAATAATCTTTGGAGATATTGACCCGTACACTAACCATGTAAACCTATTGCTGTTGTACACCGACCTGTGGCGGCTGTACGCGGCTGTTTCTCATGATTGGTTGGGAGTAGGAGGCTGATCTCAGAGTATGTTCATGCCACCCTTTGGTACTTGAGGATTCCCGCTTTATAGCCTCCTAGCCCCCACCACTTTGGAGAAATGTGGCGTGTACTGCCGCCATAGGTCGGTGTACAACCGCAATAGGTTTACATGTTAAAATTAAAATTGCTCGGATTGGCTCGAAACCTATGCACAGTAACAGTCCACCATGAAGACATGAACATACTGCAATATCAGCCTCCTAGACCAAGAATCCTTGGAGATATTGACCCGTACACTCACCATGTAAACCTATTGCTGTTGTACACCGACCTGTGGCGGCTGTACGGTTGGGAGTAGGAGGCTGATCTCAGAGTATGTTCATGCCACCCTTTGGTACTTGAGAACCCCCGCTTTATAGCCTCCTAGCCCCCACCACTTTGGAGAAATGTGGCGTGTTCCACCGCCATAGGTCGGTGTACAACCGCAATAGGTTTACATGTTACAATTAAAATTGCTCGGATTGGCTCGAAACCTATGCACAGTAACAGTACACCATGAAGACATGAACATACTGCAATATCAGCCTCCTAGACCAATAATCTTTGGAGATATTGACCCGTACACTCACCATGTAAACCTATTGCTGTTGTACACCGACCTGTGGCGGCTGTACGCGGCTGTTTCTCATGATTGGTTGGGAGTAGGAGGCTGATCTCAGAGTATGTTCATGCCACCCTTTGGTACTTGAGGATTCCGGCTTTATAGCCTCCTAGCCCCCACCACTTTGGAGAAATGTGGCATGTATCGCCGCCATAGGTCGGTGTACAACCGCAATAGGTTTACATGTTAAAATTAAAATTGCTCGGATTGGCTCGAAACCTATGCACAGTAACAGTACACCATGAAGACATGAACATACTGCAATATCAGCCTCCTAGACCAAGAATCTTTGGAGATATTGACCCGTACACTCACCATGTAAACCTATTGCTGTTGTACACCGACCTGTGGCGGCTGTACGCGGCTGTTTCTCATGATTGGTTGGGAGTAGGAGGCTGATCTCAGAGTATGTTCATGCCACCCTTTGGTACTTGAGGATTCCGGCTTTATAGCCTCCTAGCCCCCACCACTTTGGAGAAATGTGGCATGTATCGCCGCCATAGGTCGGTGTACAACCGCAATAGGTTTACATGTTAAAATTAAAATTGCTCGGATTGGCTCGAAACCTATGCACAGTAACAGTACACCATGAAGACATGAACATACTGCAATATCAGCCTCCTAGACAAAGAATCTTTGGAGATATTGACCCGTACACTCACCATGTAAACCTATTGCTTTTGTACACCGACCTGTGGCGGCTGTACGCGGCTGTTTCTCATGATTGGTTGGGAGTAGGAGGCTGATCTCAGAGTATGTTCATGCCACCCTTTGGTACTTGAGGACCCCCGCTTTATAGCCTCCTAGCCTTCACCACTTTGGAGAAATGTGGCGTGTACCGCCGCCATAGGTCGGTGTACAACCGCAATAGGTTTACATGTTAAAATAAAAATTGCTCGGATTGGCTCGAAACCTATGCACAGTAACTGTACACCATGAAGACATGAACATACTGCAATATCAGCCTCCTAGACCAATAATCTTTGGAGATATTGACCCGTACACTAACCATGTAAACCTATTGCTGTTGTACACCGACCTGTGGCGGCTGTACGCGGCTGTTTCTCATGATTGGTTGGGAGTAGGAGGCTGATCTCAGAGTATGTTCATGCCACCCTTTGGTACTTGAGGATTCCCGCTTTATAGCCTCCTAGCCCCCACCACTTTGGAGAAATGTGGCGTGTACTGCCGCCATAGGTCGGTGTACAACCGCAATAGGTTTACATGTTAAAATTAAAATTGCTCGGATTGGCTCGAAACCTATGCACAGTAACAGTCCACCATGGAGACATGAACATACTGCAATATCAGCCTCCTAGACCAAGAATCCTTGGAGATATTGACCCGTACACTCACCATGTAAACCTATTGCTGTTGTACACCGACCTGTGGCGGCTGTACGGTTGGGAGTAGGAGGCTGATCTCAGAGTATGTTCATGCCACCCTTTGGTACTTGAGAACCCCCGCTTTATAGCCTCCTAGCCCCCACCACTTTGGAGAAATGTGGCGTGTTCCACCGCCATAGGTCGGTGTACAACCGCAATAGGTTTACATGTTACAATTAAAATTGCTCGGATTGGCTCGAAACCTATGCACAGTAACAGTACACCATGAAGACATGAACATACTGCAATATCAGCCTCCTAGACCAATAATCTTTGGAGATATTGACCCGTACACTCACCATGTAAACCTATTGCTGTTGTACACCGACCTGTGGCGGCTGTACGCGGCTGTTTCTCATGATTGGTTGGGAGTAGGAGGCTGATCTCAGAGTATGTTCATGCCACCCTTTGGTACTTGAGGATTCCGGCTTTATAGCCTCCTAGCCTCCACCACTTTGGAGAAATGTGGCATGTATCGCCGCCATAGGTCGGTGTACAACCGCAATAGGTTTACATGTTAAAATTAAAATTGCTCGGATTGGCTCGAAACCTATGCACAGTAACAGTACACCATGGAGACATGAACATACTGCAATATCAGCCTCCTAGACCAAGAATCTTTGGAGATATTGACCCGTACACTCACCATGTAAACCTATTGCTGTTGTACACCCACCTGTGGCGGCTGTACGCGGCTGTTTCTCATGATTGGTTGGGAGTAGGAGGCTGATCTCAGAGTATGTTCATGCCACCCTTTGGTACTTGAGGACCCCCGCTTTATAGCCTCCTAGCACCCACCACTTTGGAGAAATGTGGCGTGTACCGCCGCCATAGGTCGGTGTACAACCGCAATAGGTTTACATGTTAAAATAAAAATTGCTCGGATTGGCTCGAAACCTATGCACAGTAACTGTACACCATGAAGACATGAACATACTGCAATATCAGCCTCCTAGACCAATAATCTTTGGAGATATTGACCCGTACACTAACCATGTAAACCTATTGCTGTTGTACACCGACCTGTGGCGGCTGTACGCGGCTGTTTCTCATGATTAGTTGGGAGTAGGAGGCTGATCTCAGAGTATGTTCATGCCACCCTTTGGTACTTGAGGACCCCCGCTTTATAGCCTCCTAGCCCCCACCACTTTGGAGAAATGTGGCGTGTTCCACCGCCATAGGTCGGTGTACAACCGCAATAGGTTTACATGTTACAATTAAAATTGCTCGGATTGGCTCGAAACCTATGCACAGTAACAGTACACCATGAAGACATGAACATACTGCAATATCAGCCTCCTAGACCAATAATCTTTGGAGATATTGACCCGTACACTCACCATGTAAACCTATTGCTGTTGTACACCGACCTGTGGCGGCTGTACGCGGCTGTTTCTCATGATTGGTTGGGAGTAGGAGGCTGATCTCAGAGTATGTTCATGCCACCCTTTGGTACTTGAGGATTCCGGCTTTATAGCCTCCTAGCCCCCACCACTTTGGAGAAATGTGGCATGTATCGCCGCCATAGGTCGGTGTACAACCGCAATAGGTTTACATGTTAAAATTAAAATTGCTCGGATTGGCTCGAAACCTATGCACAGTAACAGTACACCATGAAGACATGAACATACTGCAATATCAGCCTCCTAGACCAAGAATCTTTGGAGATATTGACCCGTACACTCACCATGTAAACCTATTGCTGTTGTACACCGACCTGTGGCGGCTGTACGCGGCTGTTTCTCATGATTGGTTGGGAGTAGGAGGCTGATCTCAGAGTATGTTCATGCCACCCTTTGGTACTTGAGGATTCCGGCTTTATAGCCTCCTAGCCCCCACCACTTTGGAGAAATGTGGCATGTATCGCCGCCATAGGTCGGTGTACAACCGCAATAGGTTTACATGTTAAAATTAAAATTGCTCGGATTGGCTCGAAACCTATGCACAGTAACAGTACACCATGAAGACATGAACATACTGCAATATCAGCCTCCTAGACAAAGAATCTTTGGAGATATTGACCCGTACACTCACCATGTAAACCTATTGCTGTTGTACACCGACCTGTGGCGGCTGTACGCGGCTGTTTCTCATGATTGGTTGGGAGTAGGAGGCTGATCTCAGAGTATGTTCATGCCACCCTTTGGTACTTGAGGATTCCGGCTTTATAGCCTCCTAGCCCCCACCACTTTGGAGAAATGTGGCATGTATCGCCGCCATAGGTCGGTGTACAACCGCAATAGGTTTACATGTTAAAATTAAAATTGCTCGGATTGGCTCGAAACCTATGCACAGTAACAGTACACCATGAAGACATGAACATACTGCAATATCAGCCTCCTAGACAAAGAATCTTTGGAGATATTGACCCGTACACTCACCATGTAAACCTATTGCTGTTGTACACCGACCTGTGGCGGCTGTACGCGGCTGTTTCTCATGATTGGTTGGGAGTAGGAGGCTGATCTCAGAGTATGTTCATGCCACCCTTTGGTACTTGAGGACCCCCGCTTTATAGCCTCCTAGCCCCCACCACTTTGGAGAAATGTGGCGTGTACCGCCGCCATAGGTCGGTGTACAACCGCAATAGGTTTACATGTTAAAATAAAAATTGCTCGGATTGGCTCGAAACCTATGCACAGTAACTGTACACCATGAAGACATGAACATACTGCAATATCAGCCTCCTAGACCAATAATCTTTGGAGATATTGACCCGTACACTAACCATGTAAACCTATTGCTGTTGTACACCGACCTGTGGCGGCTGTACGCGGCTGTTTCTCATGATTGGTTGGGAGTAGGAGGCTGATCTCAGAGTATGTTCATGCCACCCTTTGGTACTTGAGGATTCCCGCTTTATAGCCTCCTAGCCCCCACCACTTTGGAGAAATGTGGCGTGTACTGCCGCCATAGGTCGGTGTACAACCGCCATAGGTTTACATGTTAAAATTAAAATTGCTCGGATTGGCTCGAAACCTATGCACAGTAACAGTCCACCATGGAGACATGAACATACTGCAATATCAGCCTCCTAGACCAAGAATCCTTGGAGATATTGACCCGTACACTCACCATGTAAACCTATTGCTGTTGTACACCGACCTGTGGCGGCTGTACGGTTGGGAGTAGGAGGCTGATCTCAGAGTATGTTAATGCCACCCTTTGGTACTTGAGAACCCCCGCTTTATAGCCTCCTAGCCCCCACCACTTTGGAGAAATGTGGCGTGTTCCACCGCCATAGGTCGGTGTACAACCGCAATAGGTTTACATGTTACAATTAAAATTGCTCGGATTGGCTCGAAACCTATGCACAGTAACAGTACACCATGAAGACATGAACATACTGCAATATCAGCCTCCTAGACCAATAATCTTTGGAGATATTGACCCGTACACTCACCATGTAAACCTATTGCTGTTGTACACCGACCTGTGGCGGCTGTACGCGGCTGTTTCTCATGATTGGTTGGGAGTAGGAGGCTGATCTCAGAGTATGTTCATGCCACCCTTTGGTACTTGAGGATTCCGGCTTTATAGCCTCCTAGCCTCCACCACTTTGGAGAAATGTGGCATGTATCGCCGCCATAGGTCGGTGTACAACCGCAATAGGTTTACATGTTAAAATTAAAATTGCTCGGATTGGCTCGAAACCTATGCACAGTAACAGTACACCATGGAGACATGAACATACTGCAATATCAGCCTCCTAGACCAAGAATCTTTGGAGATATTGACCCGTACACTCACCATGTAAACCTATTGCTGTTGTACACCCACCTGTGGCGGCTGTACGCGGCTGTTTCTCATGATTGGTTGGGAGTAGGAGGCTGATCTCAGAGTATGTTCATGCCACCCTTTGGTACTTGAGGACCCCCGCTTTATAGCCTCCTAGCACCCACCACTTTGGAGAAATGTGGCGTGTACCGCCGCCATAGGTCGGTGTACAACCGCAATAGGTTTACATGTTAAAATAAAAATTGCTCGGATTGGCTCGAAACCTATGCACAGTAACTGTACACCATGAAGACATGAACATACTGCAATATCAGCCTCCTAGACCAATAATCTTTGGAGATATTGACCCGTACACTAACCATGTAAACCTATTGCTGTTGTACACCGACCTGTGGCGGCTGTACGCGGCTGTTTCTCATGATTGGTTGGGAGTAGGAGGCTGATCTCAGAGTATGTTCATGCCACCCTTTGGTACTTGAGGATTCCGGCTTTATAGCCTCCTAGCCCCCACCACTTTGGAGAAATGTGGCATGTATCGCCGCAATAGGTCGGTGTACAACCGCAATAGGTTTACATGTTAAAATTAAAATTGCTCGGATTGGCTCGAAACCTATGCACAGTAACAGTACACCATGAAGACATGAACATACTGCAATATCAGCCTCCTAGACCAAGAATCTTTGGAGATATTGACCCGTACACTCACCATGTAAACCTATTGCTGTTGTACACCGACCTGTGGCGGCTGTACGCGGCTGTTTCTCATGATTGGTTGGGAGTAGGAGGCTGATCTCAGAGTATGTTCATGCCACCCTTTGGTACTTGAGGATTCCGGCTTTATAGCCTCCTAGCCCCCACCACTTTGGAGAAATGTGGCATGTATCGCCGCCATAGGTCGGTGTACAACCGCAATAGGTTTACATGTTAAAATTAAAATTGCTCGGATTGGCTCGAAACCTATGCACAGTAACAGTACACCATGAAGACATGAACATACTGCAATATCAGCCTCCTAGACAAAGAATCTTTGGAGATATTGACCCGTACACTCACCATGTAAACCTATTGCTGTTGTACACCGACCTGTGGCGGCTGTACGCGGCTGTTTCTCATGATTGGTTGGGAGTAGGAGGCTGATCTCAGAGTATGTTCATGCCACCCTTTGGTACTTGAGGACCCCTGCTTTATAGCCTCCTAGCCCCCACCACTTTGGAGAAATGTGGCGTGTACCGCCGCCATAGGTCGGTGTACAACCGCAATAGGTTTACATGTTAAAATAAAAATTGCTCGGATTGGCTCGAAACCTATGCACAGTAACTGTACACCATGAAGACATGAACATACTGCAATATCAGCCTCCTAGACCAATAATCTTTGGAGATATTGACCCGTACACTAACCATGTAAACCTATTGCTGTTGTACACCGACCTGTGGCGGCTGTACGCGGCTGTTTCTCATGATTGGTTGGGAGTAGGAGGCTGATCTCAGAGTATGTTCATGCCACCCTTTGGTACTTGAGGATTCCCGCTTTATAGCCTCCTAGCCCCCACCACTTTGGAGAAATGTGGCGTGTACTGCCGCCATAGGTCGGTGTACAACCGCAATAGGTTTACATGTTAAAATTAAAATTGCTCGGATTGGCTCGAAACCTATGCACAGTAACAGTCCACCATGGAGACATGAACATACTGCAATATCAGCCTCCTAGACCAAGAATCCTTGGAGATATTGACCCGTACACTCACCATGTAAACCTATTGCTGTTGTACACCGACCTGTGGCGGCTGTACGGTTGGGAGTAGGAGGCTGATCTCAGAGTATGTTCATGCCACCCTTTGGTACTTGAGAACCCCCGCTTTATAGCCTCCTAGCCCCCACCACTTTGGAGAAATGTGGCGTGTTCCACCGCCATAGGTCGGTGTACAACCGCAATAGGTTTACATGTTACAATTAAAATTGCTCGGATTGGCTCGAAACCTATGCACAGTAACAGTACACCATGAAGACATGAACATACTGCAATATCAGCCTCCTAGACCAATAATCTTTGGAGATATTGACCCGTACACTCACCATGTAAACCTATTGCTGTTGTACACCGACCTGTGGCGGCTGTACGCGGCTGTTTCTCATGATTGGTTGGGAGTAGGAGGCTGATCTCAGAGTATGTTCATGCCACCCTTTGGTACTTGAGGATTCCGGCTTTATAGCCTCCTAGCCTCCACCACTTTGGAGAAATGTGGCATGAATCGCCGCCATAGGTCGGTGTACAACCGCAATAGGTTTACATGTTAAAATTAAAATTGCTCGGATTGGCTCGAAACCTATGCACAGTAACAGTACACCATGGAGACATGAACATACTGCAATATCAGCCTCCTAGACCAAGAATCTTTGGAGATATTGACCCGTACACTCACCATGTAAACCTATTGCTGTTGTACACCCACCTGTGGCGGCTGTACGCGGCTGTTTCTCATGATTGGTTGGGAGTAGGAGGCTGATCTCAGAGTATGTTCATGCCACCCTTTGGTACTTGAGGACCCCCGCTTTATAGCCTCCTAGCACCCACCACTTTGGAGAAATGTGGCGTGTACCGCCGCCATAGGTCGGTGTACAACCGCAATAGGTTTACATGTTCAAATAAAAATTGCTCGGATTGGCTCGAAACCTATGCACAGTAACTGTACACCATGAAGACATGAACATACTGCAATATCAGCCTCCTAGACCAATAATCTTTGGAGATATTGACCCGTACACTAACCATGTAAACCTATTGCTGTTGTACACCGACCTGTGGCGGCTGTACGCGGCTGTTTCTCATGATTGGTTGGGAGTAGGAGGCTGATCTCAGAGTATGTTCATGCCACCCTTTGGTACTTGAGGACCCCCGCTTTATAGCCTCCTAGCCCCCACCACTTTGGAGAAATGTGGCGTGTTCCACCGCCATAGGTCGGTGTACAACCGCAATAGGTTTACATGTTACAATTAAAATTGCTCGGATTGGCTCGAAACCTATGCACAGTAACAGTACACCATGAAGACATGAACATACTGCAATATCAGCCTCCTAGACCAATAATCTTTGGAGATATTGACCCGTACACTCACCATGTAAACCTATTGCTGTTGTACACCGACCTGTGGCGGCTGTACGCGGCTGTTTCTCATGATTGGTTGGGAGTAGGAGGCTGATCTCAGAGTATGTTCATGCCACCCTTTGGTACTTGAGGATTCCGGCTTTATAGCCTCCTAGCCCCCACCACTTTGGAGAAATGTGGCATGTATCGCCGCCATAGGTCGGTGTACAACCGCAATAGGTTTACATGTTAAAATTAAAATTGCTCGGATTGGCTCGAAACCTATGCACAGTAACAGTACACCATGAAGACATGAACATACTGCAATATCAGCCTCCTAGACCAAGAATCTTTGGAGATATTGACCCGTACACTCACCATGTAAACCTATTGCTGTTGTACACCGACCTGTGGCGGCTGTACGCGGCTGTTTCTCATGATTGGTTGGGAGTAGGAGGCTGATCTCAGAGTATGTTCATGCCACCCTTTGGTACTTGAGGACCCCTGCTTTATAGCCTCCTAGCCCCCACCACTTTGGAGAAATGTGGCGTGTACCGCCGCCATAGGTCGGTGTACAACCGCAATAGGTTTACATGTTAAAATAAAAATTGCTCGGATTGGCTCGAAACCTATGCACAGTAACTGTACACCATGAAGACATGAACATACTGCAATATCAGCCTCCTAGACCAATAATCTTTGGAGATATTGACCCGTACACTAACCATGTAAACCTATTGCTGTTGTACACCGACCTGTGGCGGCTGTACGCGGCTGTTTCTCATGATTGGTTGGGAGTAGGAGGCTGATCTCAGAGTATGTTCATGCCACCCTTTGGTACTTGAGGATTCCCGCTTTATAGCCTCCTAGCCCCCACCACTTTGGAGAAATGTGGCGTGTACTGCCGCCATAGGTCGGTGTACAACCGCAATAGGTTTACATGTTAAAATTAAAATTGCTCGGATTGGCTCGAAACCTATGCACAGTAACAGTCCACCATGGAGACATGAACATACTGCAATATCAGCCTCCTAGACCAAGAATCCTTGGAGATATTGACCCGTACACTCACCATGTAAACCTATTGCTGTTGTACACCGACCTGTGGCGGCTGTACGGTTGGGAGTAGGAGGCTGATCTCAGAGTATGTTCATGCCACCCTTTGGTACTTGAGAACCCCCGCTTTATAGCCTCCTAGCCCCCACCACTTTGGAGAAATGTGGCGTGTTCCACCGCCATAGGTCGGTGTACAACCGCAATAGGTTTACATGTTACAATTAAAATTGCTCGGATTGGCTCGAAACCTATGCACAGTAACAGTACACCATGAAGACATGAACATACTGCAATATCAGCCTCCTAGACCAATAATCTTTGGAGATATTGACCCGTACACTCACCATGTAAACCTATTGCTGTTGTACACCGACCTGTGGCGGCTGTACGCGGCTGTTTCTCATGATTGGTTGGGAGTAGGAGGCTGATCTCAGAATATGTTCATGCCACCCTTTGGTACTTGAGGATTCCGGCTTTATAGCCTCCTAGCCTCCACCACTTTGGAGAAATGTGGCATGAATCGCCGCCATAGGTCGGTGTACAACCGCAATAGGTTTACATGTTAAAATTAAAATTGCTCGGATTGGCTCGAAACCTATGCACAGTAACAGTACACCATGGAGACATGAACATACTGCAATATCAGCCTCCTAGACCAAGAATCTTTGGAGATATTGACCCGTACACTCACCATGTAAACCTATTGCTGTTGTACACCCACCTGTGGCGGCTGTACGCGGCTGTTTCTCATGATTGGTTGGGAGTAGGAGGCTGATCTCAGAGTATGTTCATGCCACCCTTTGGTACTTGAGGACCCCCGCTTTATAGCCTCCTAGCACCCACCACTTTGGAGAAATGTGGCGTGTACCGCCGCCATAGGTCGGTGTACAACCGCAATAGGTTTACATGTTCAAATAAAAATTGCTCGGATTGGCTCGAAACCTATGCACAGTAACTGTACACCATGAAGACATGAACATACTGCAATATCAGCCTCCTAGACCAATAATCTTTGGAGATATTGACCCGTACACTAACCATGTAAACCTATTGCTGTTGTACACCGACCTGTGGCGGCTGTACGCGGCTGTTTCTCATGATTGGTTGGGAGTAGGAGGCTGATCTCAGAGTATGTTCATGCCACCCTTTGGTACTTGAGGACCCCCGCTTTATAGCCTCCTAGCCCCCACCACTTTGGAGAAATGTGGCGTGTTCCACCGCCATAGGTCGGTGTACAACCGCAATAGGTTTACATGTTACAATTAAAATTGCTCGGATTGGCTCGAAACCTATGCACAGTAACAGTACACCATGAAGACATGAACATACTGCAATATCAGCCTCCTAGACCAATAATCTTTGGAGATATTGACCCGTACACTCACCATGTAAACCTATTGCTGTTGTACACCGACCTGTGGCGGCTGTACGCGGCTGTTTCTCATGATTGGTTGGGAGTAGGAGGCTGATCTCAGAGTATGTTCATGCCACCCTTTGGTACTTGAGGATTCCGGCTTTATAGCCTCCTAGCCCCCACCACTTTGGAGAAATGTGGCATGTATCGCCGCCATAGGTCGGTGTACAACCGCAATAGGTTTACATGTTAAAATTAAAATTGCTCGGATTGGCTCGAAACCTATGCACAGTAACAGTACACCATGAAGACATGAACATACTGCAATATCAGCCTCCTAGACCAAGAATCTTTGGAGATATTGACCCGTACACTCACCATGTAAACCTATTGCTGTTGTACACCGACCTGTGGCGGCTGTACGCGGCTGTTTCTCATGATTGGTTGGGAGTAGGAGGCTGATCTCAGAGTATGTTCATGCCACCCTTTGGTACTTGAGGACCCCCGCTTTATTGCCTCCTAGCCCCCACCACTTTGGAGAAATGTGGCGTGTACTGCCGCCATAGGTCGGTGTACAACCGCAATAGGTTTACATGTTAAAATAAAAATTGCTCGGATTGGCTCGAAACCTATGCACAGTAACTGTACACCATGAATACATGAACATACTGCAATATCAGCCTCCTAGACCAATAATCTTTGGAGATATTGACCCGTACACTAACCATGTAAACCTATTGCTGTTGTACACCGACCTGTGGCGGCTGTACGCGGCTGTTTCTCATGATTGGTTGGGAGTAGGAGGCTGATCTCAGAGTATGTTCATGCCACCCTTTGGTACTTGAGGATTCCCGCTTTATAGCCTCCTAGCCCCCACCACTTTGGAGAAATGTGGCGTGTACTGCCGCCATAGGTCGGTGTACAACCGCAATAAGTTTACATGTTAAAATTAAAATTGCTCGGATTGGCTCGAAACCTATGCACAGTAACAGTCCACCATGGAGACATGAACATACTGCAATATCAGCCTCCTAGACCAAGAATCCTTGGAGATATTGACCCGTACACTCACCATGTAAACCTATTGCTGTTGTACACCGACCTGTGGCGGCTGTACGGTTGGGAGTAGGAGGCTGATCTCAGAGTATGTTCATGCCACCCTTTGGTACTTGAGGACCCCCGCTTTATAGCCTCCTAGCCCCCACCACTTTGGAGAAATGTGACGTGTTCCACCGCCATAGGTCGGTGTACAACCGCAATAGGTTTACATGTTACAATTAAAATTGCTCGGATTGGCTCGAAACCTATGCACAGTAACAGTACACCATGAAGACATGAACATACTGCAATATCAGCCTCCTAGACCAAGAATCTTTGGAGATATTGACCCGTACACTCACCATGTAAACCTATTGCTGTTGTACACCGACCTGTGGCGGCTGTACGCGGCTGTTTCTCATGATTGGTTGGGAGTAGGAGGCTGATCTCAGAGTATGTTCATGCCACCCTTTGGTACTTGAGGATTCCGGCTTTATAGCCTCCTAGCCTCCACCACTTTGGAGAAATGTGGCATGTATCGCCGCCATAGGTCGGTGTACAACCGCAATAGGTTTACATGTTAAAATTAAAATTGCTCGGATTGGCTCGAAACCTATGCACAGTAACAGTACACCATGGAGACATGAACATACTGCAATATCAGCCTCCTAGACCAAGAATCTTTGGAGATATTGACCCGTACACTCACCATGTAAACCTATTGCTGTTGTACACCCACCTGTGGCGGCTGTACGCGGCTGTTTCTCATGATTGGTTGGGAGTAGGAGGCTGATCTCAGAGTATGTTCATGCCACCCTTTGGTACTTGAGGATTCCCGCTTTATAGCCTCCTAGCCCCCACCACTTTGGAGAAATGTGGCGTGTACCGCCGCCATAGGTCGGTGTACAACCGCAATAAGTTTACATGTTAAAATTAAAATTGCTCGGATTGGCTCGAAACCTATGCACAGTAACAGTCCACCATGAAGACATGAACATACTGCAATATCAGCCTCCTAGACCAAGAATCCTTGGAGATATTGACCCGTACACTCACCATGTAAACCTATTGCTGTTGTACACCGACCTGTGGCGGCTGTACGGTTGGGAGTAGGAGGCTGATCTCAGAGTATGTTCATGCCACCCTTTGGTACTTGAGGATCCCCGCTTTATAGCCTCCTAGCCCCCACCACTTTGGAGAAATGTGGCGTGTTCCACCGCCATAGGTCGGTGTACAACCGCAATAGGTTTACATGTTACAATTAAAATTGCTCGGATTGGCTCGAAACCTATGCACAGTAACAGTACACCATGAAGACATGAACATACTGCAATATCAGCCTCCTAGACCAATAATCTTTGGAGATATTGACCCGTACACTCACCATGTAAACCTATTGCTGTTGTACACCGACCTGTGGCGGCTGTACGCGGCTGTTTCTCATGATTGGTTGGGAGTAGGAGGCTGATCTCAGAGTATGTTCATGCCACCCTTTGGTACTTGAGGATTCCGGCTTTATAGCCTCCTAGCCCCCACCACTTTGGAGAAATGTGGCATGTATCGCCGCCATAGGTCGGTGTACAACCGCAATAGGTTTACATGTTAAAATTAAAATTGCTCGGATTGGCTCGAAACCTATGCACAGTAACAGTACACCATGAAGACATGAACATACTGCAATATCAGCCTCCTAGACCAAGAATCTTTGGAGATATTGACCCGTACACTCACCATGTAAACCTATTGCTGTTGTACACCGACCTGTGGCGGCTGTACGCGGCTGTTTCTCATGATTGGTTGGGAGTAGGAGGCTGATCTCAGAGTATGTTCATGCCACCCTTTGGTACTTGAGGAACCCCGCTTTATAGCCTCCTAGCCCCCACCACTTTGGAGAAATGTGGCGTGTACCGCCGCCATAGGTCGGTGTACAACCGCAATAGGTTTACATGTTAAAATAAAAATTGCTCGGATTGGCTCGAAACCTATGCACAGTAACTGTACACCATGAAGACATGAACAAACTGCAATATCAGCCTCCTAGACCAAGAATCTTTGGAGATATTGACCCGTACACTCACCATGTAAACCTATTGCTGTTGTACACCCACCTGTGGCGGCTGTACGCGGCTGTTTCTCATGATTGGTTGGGAGTAGGAGGCTGATCTCAGAGTATGTTCATGCCACCCTTTGGTACTTGAGGATTCCCGCTTTATAGCCTCCTAGCCCCCACCACTTTGGAGAAATGTGGCGTGTACCGCCGCCATAGGTCGGTGTACAACCGCAATAAGTTTACATGTTAAAATTAAAATTGCTCGGATTGGCTCGAAACCTATGCACAGTAACAGTCCACCATGAAGACATGAACATACTGCAATATCAGCCTCCTAGACCAAGAATCCTTGGAGATATTGACCCGTACACTCACCATGTAAACCTATTGCTGTTGTACACCGACCTGTGGCGGCTGTACGGTTGGGAGTAGGAGGCTGATCTCAGAGTATGTTCATGCCACCCTTTGGTACTTGAGGATCCCCGCTTTATAGCCTCCTAGCCCCCACCACTTTGGAGAAATGTGGCGTGTTCCACCGCCATAGGTCGGTGTACAACCGCAATAGGTTTACATGTTACAATTAAAATTGCTCGGATTGGCTCGAAACCTATGCACAGTAACAGTACACCATGAAGACATGAACATACTGCAATATCAGCCTCCTAGACCAATAATCTTTGGAGATATTGACCCGTACACTCACCATGTAAACCTATTGCTGTTGTACACCGACCTGTGGCGGCTGTACGCGGCTGTTTCTCATGATTGGTTGGGAGTAGGAGGCTGATCTCAGAGTATGTTCATGCCACCCTTTGGTACTTGAGGATTCCGGCTTTATAGCCTCCTAGCCCCCACCACTTTGGAGAAATGTGGCGTGTACCGCCGCCATAGGTCGGTGTACAACCGCAATAGGTTTACATGTTAAAATAAAAATTGCTCGGATTGGCTCGAAACCTATGCACAGTAACTGTACACCATGAAGACATGAACATACTGCAATATCAGCCTCCTAGACCAATAATCTTTGGAGATATTGACCCGTACACTAACCATGTAAACCTATTGCTGTTGTACACCGACCTGTGGCGGCTGTACGCGGCTGTTTCTCATGATTGGTTGGGAGTAGGAGGCTGATCTCAGAGTATGTTCATGCCACCCTTTGGTACTTGAGGATTCCCGCTTTATAGCCTCCTAGCCCCCACCACTTTGGAGAAATGTGGCGTGTACCGCCGCCATAGGTCGGTGTACAACCGCAATAAGTGTACATGTTAAAATTGCTCGGATTGGCTCGAAACCTATGCACAGTAACAGTCCACCATGGAGACATGAACATACTGCAATATCAGCCTCCTAGACCAAGAATCCTTGGAGATATTGACCCGTACACTCACCATGTAAACCTATTGCTGTTGTACACCGACCTGTGGCGGCTGTACGGTTGGGAGTAGGAGGCTGATCTCAGAGTATGTTCATGCCACCCTTTGGTACTTGAGGACCCCCGCTTTATAGCCTCCTAGCCCCCACCACTTTGGAGAAATGTGGCGTGTTCCACCGCCATAGGTCGGTGTACAACCGCAATAGGTTTACATGTTACAATTAAAATTGCTCGGATTGGCTCGAAACTTATGCACAGTAACAGTACACCATGGAGACATGAACATACTGCAATATCAGCCTCCTAGACCAAGAATCTTTGGAGATATTGACCCGTACACTCACCATGTAAACCTATTGCTGTTGTACACCGACCTGTGGCGGCTGTACGCGGCTGTTTCTCATGATTGGTTGGGAGTAGGAGGCTGATCTCAGAGTATATTAATGCCACCCTTTGCTACTTGAGGTCCCCCGCTTCATAGCCTCCTAGCCCCCACCACTTTGGAGAAATGTGGCGTTTACCGCCGCCATAGGTCGGTGTACAACCGCAATAGGTTTACATGATAAAATTAAAATTGCTTGAATCAACTCAACCCTCTGCACAGTAACAGTACACCATGGAGACATAAACCTACTGCCATATCAACCTCCTACCCCAAGACACTTTGGAGATATCGACCCGTACACTCACCATGTAAACCTATTGCTGTTGTACACCGACCTGTGGCGGCTGTACGCGGCTGTTTCTCATGATTGGTTGGGAGTAGGAGGCTGATCTCAGGGTATGTTCATGCCACCCTTTGGTACTTGAGGACCCCTGCTTTATAGCCTCCTAGCCCCCACCACTTTGGAGAAATGTGGCATGTACCGCCGCCATAGGTCGGTGTACAACCGCAATAGGTTTACTTGTTAAAATTAAAATTGCTCGGATTGGCTCGAAACCTATGCACAGTAACAGTACACCATGGAGACATGAACATACTGCAATATCAGTCTCCTAGACCAAGAATCTTTGGAGATATTGACCCGTACACTCACCATGTAAACCTATTGCTGTTGTACACCATGGAGACATAAACATACTGCCATATCAGCCTCCTAGCCCCTGTCAATTTGGAGATGATGTGTACAGCCGCCATAGGAATGTATGGCGGCTGTACACGCACAATTTCTCCGAAGCAGTGGGGGCTAGGATGCTATAAAGCGGGGGTTCTCAAGTACCAAAGGGTGGGATGAACATACTCTGAGATCAGCCTCCTACTGCTTTGACAACACCTTTAAAAATTAAAAAGATGATGTGTACAACCGCCATTGGAATGTCCTCACCATTGAAACTGTTGCCGTTGTACACATGACCTTTTGAAACAAAGGTCACAGCCCCTGGAGGACCTTTACATGCGCAGTACAGACACAGTACTCGGGTCAGTTACTCAGCATGCCCTGCCATTGCAGAATGTGCAGAGCTTTCGTCTCTGCTACCTTCGGTCGGGTTACGGGAAGCGACTTAGGGAGAATGTGTACAGCCGCCGAATTCCTATGGCGCCTGTACACGCACATTGTTTTTCTGTACAGAGGGGGTTCCGAAAGCACTAGAGGCCTCAAAATCGGGTCAGTGGGTCATGAGTGAGTGTCCATCGAGACTGTGCAGAGAAATTTCAGCTAACCCCTCTAGAAAAAAAAAATCCTCACATATCTCCAAATTTGAACCAGGACACTGTCAGGCTCTTAGAGTACAACACCCTTCTGTGCAAGAATTGATCATTTTGATCAATTAAGAAAACCGCTTAATCTTGGGGGCTGACGCTGAAATATGTTGATCCTTGGACACTCTAGAGCAATCTAAGTTTTGATTCATATATGTGGGATGTTTGTAGGCCGTACGGGAAAGGCGTACAGTGCCAATAGGTTTATATGGCGGCTGTACATTCCTTTATTTCCACACTTAACGGAGAGCTAGGAGGCTGATATTCCAGTATGTTAGTGTCAACACTTGGTACTTTAACACCACCGAGCGATAGCCTCCTATCATGCACCAGTTTGGAGAAACAGGCGTGTACAGCCGCCATAGGTCGGTGTACAACCGCCATAGGTTTACATGTTAAAATTAAAATTGCTCGGATTGGCTCGAAACCTATGCACAGTAACAGTACACCATGGAGACATGAACATACTGCCATATCAGCCTCCTAGACCAAGAATCTTTGGAGATATTGACCCGTGTACACTGACATGTGGGGGCTGTACGCGGCCGTTTCTCACGATCGGTTGGGAGTAAGAGGCTGATCTCAGAGTATGTTCATCCCACCCTTTGGTACTTGAGGACCCCCGCTTATTAGCCTCCTAGCCCCCACCACTTTGGAGAAATGTGGCGTGTACCGCCGCCATAGGTTTGTGTACAAAAGCAATGGCGGCTGTACACGCCACATTTCTCCAAAACGGTGGGGGCTAGGAGGCTGTACAGCGGGGGTCTTCAAGTACCAAGGAGTGGCATGAACATACTCTGAGATCAGCCTCCTACCCCCAGCCACTTTGGAGATATTGACCTGAGACAGGCGTGTACAGCCGCCATAGGGCAGTGTACAGCCGCAATAGGTTTGCATGGTGAGTGTACGGGTCAATATCTCCAAAGTGACAGGGGCTAGGAGGCTGATATGGCAGTATGTTCATACCTCCATGGTACTCTTTAAGTGTGCTGTGTTTCGAGGCAATCCGAGCAATTTGAATTTTTGACCAAAATCTCAAAATCTCAAAATTGACTTCCAGCAGCCAAGAGGGTAAAATTCAACTTTCTCCAATCCTTACGGTATTCGGAGGGCTTGTCCCTTATGGTAAGAGGATGCTGAGGTTACATTATGAGCCTCCTACCCCCAGCCACTTTGGAGATATTGGCCTGGACACTCACCATGCAAACCTATTGCGGCTGTACACCGACCTATGGCGGCTGTACACGCCAGTCTCAGGTCAATATCTCCAAAGTGGCTAGGGCTAGGAGGCTGATCTCAGAGTATGTTCATCCCACCCTTTGGTACTTGAGGACCCCCGCTTTACAGCCTCCTAGCCCCCACCACTTTGGAGAAATGTGGCGTGTACAGCCGCCATAGGTCGGTGTACAGCCGCAATAGGTTTGCATGGTGAGTGTACGGGTCAATATCTCCAAAGTGCAAGGTCATAGCCTCTCCCAACCACCACCTCATCCCACTAATTCCTAGGCTAGCTTTCAAATGAGACCATCCGTGAAGTTCTACGACGTTCCGTTAATTTCTCGATACATGTCAATGCATTGTCTATACATGTCAATGCATTGTCTATGCGGTGCTTTTTGGTTAGGTTAGGGTTAGGTTGGCAATATCTCCAGAGTGCAAGGTCATAGCCTCTCCCAACCACCACCTCATCCCACTAATTCCTAGGCTAGCTTTCAAATGAGACCATCCGTGAAGCTCTACGACGTTCCGTAAATTTTTCCATACATGTCAATGCATTGTCTATACATGTCAATGCATTGTCTATGCGGTGCTTTTTGGTTAGGTTAGGGTTAGGTTGGCAATATCTCCAGAGTGCAAGGTCATAGCCTCTCCCAACCACCACCTCATCCCACTAATTCCTAGGCTAGCTTTCAAATGAGACCATCCGTGAAGCTCTACGACGTTCCTTTAATTTTCTCCAATTTCGATACATGTCAATGCATTGTCTATGCGGTGCTTTTTGGTTAGGTTAGGGTTAGGTTGGCAATATCTCCAGAGTGCAAGGTCATAGCCTCTCCCAACCACCACCTCATCCCACTAATTCCTAGGCTAGCTTTCAAATGAGACCATCCGTGAAGTTCTACGACGTTCCTTTAATTTTCTCCAATTTCGATACATGTCAATGCATTGTCTATGCGGTGCTTTTTGGTTAGGTTAGGGTTAGGTTGGCAATATCTCCAGAATGAAAGGTCATAGCCTCTCCCAACCACCACCTACCCCCACTAATTCCTAGGCTAGCTTTCAAATGAAACCATCCGTGAAGCTCTACGACGTTCCGTTAATTTTGCCCATTTTCTGGCAAACGGTTATAACCAAAGTTATAACCGTTTGCCAGATAGGCTATATCTCCAGTGTAGAAGTTGGTAGCTACTCAGAACCACAACTTCCCCCCACTAATTCCTAGGCTAGCTTTCAAATGAAACCATCCGTGAAGCTCTACGAGGTTTCATTAATTTTAACATGTAAACCTATGGCGGTTGTACACCGACCTATGGCGGCTGTACACGCCTGTTTCTCCAAACTGGTGCGGTATAGGAGGCTATCGCTCGGTGATGTTAAAGTAACAAGTGTTGACACTAACATACTGGAATATCAGCCTCCTAGCTCTCCGTTAAGTGTGGAAATAAAGGAATGTACAGCCGCCATATAAACCTATTGGCACTGTACGCCTTTCCCGTACGGCCTACAAACATCTCACAGATATGAATCAAAACTTAGATTGCTCTAGAGTGTCCAAGGATCAACATAATTCAGCGTCAGCCCCCAAGATCAAGCGGTTTTCATTTTGGAAGGGGGGAAGTGTCCAATTTGGTGAGGTCAGTTTAGGAAGCATTAATGTTTCCTGAAATGACGTCAATTTAGGAAGCGTTTCTGTTTCCCGAATTGACATTGCGGTTCTGGTTTTTGCAAAGGTACACTACACTCAAGCCCACTGTAGCTAGTCTCTGGGTATGCTAGAACCCCCACACACCAAGGTGCAATACTCTAAGTTAATAAAAAAGTGTCCAAATTGATGCTGCCATTTGCCATATGGTCAAGGTGAGGTTAAGTTACTTCCTGATGTCCGATTAACTCAGGACCAGCTTAGCTGGTCTCAGGGTTTGCTTAAACACTCACACAGTAAAGTGCAAGGCTGTACTGTGAAAGGAAGTGTCCAATTTGGTGATGTCAGTTAAGGAAGCATTAATGTTTCCTGAATTGACGTCGATTTAGGAAGCGTTTCTGTTTCCCGAATTGACATTGCGGTTGACCTTTACAACATTTCATGGTGGTCATGACCTTTCCGCTACAACTAGACACTTGATTCCTTTTCTGCTTTAAAGTTGGCTTCGAGGACAATGTGTGACATGATTTTTGTGCCCATCGGTGCATGGCAAGACACTGAAAATGAGCCTCAAAGTTTGCAAGGTCGCCATGTTTCCCAAAATGACACTGTGTCCATTAGGGAACAGTTTTGTGTACATTAAATATTACATTACAGGACTTTCTGAAGCCTCAGAGATCCCATATTTCACACACAGAGTGGGGACATGGCCTACTACAGTCATGTGAAGTGAAAACTCTCCAAGTCCCTTGGGGAAAAAAGATTGTTTATTTGAGAAATCTAGGCGAAGACACTGTTAGGCTTATAGCCCGCAAAACCCTCTTTCATAGTTGGTCAGATTGGAGTCATTTTTTTTCTGAACATGCGTGAGCTCTGATCTTTTAGTATGTTGTTGCCAGACCCAAGTGGAGTACAGTAGGCTTGGTTTGGACCTGCTGGGACCCAGCATGCCAGTGCCACACAACTGTCATTTTGGGGTACTTTTGCATTGAAAATGTTTTCAATGGGAAATGCTTCTCAAATGGACACCCTTCAAATGATCATATTTCATGTAGAAATTGTCAGAATGGCTTGAAACCTGCACCAAACCCTCAACTCGGAACACAGATTTAGCATGTAGAGCACTGGTTCTGTAAACCCTCTGCATTCCTATATCCTTTCAGGAATGTCCCTCAAGAATGGGACAAGGAGAGCCTTGTAGAGCAGCTTTTGTTATGAAACATATCTCAGATTTGTTTCAGTACATTGATAGTAAGTATCCAATATTGGATGTCCAGTGTGGTTCTGGGTTTTGCAAAGGTACACTAAACTCAATACCACTGTAGCTGTTCTAAGTGTGTGCTAAAACCCCCTCTCACTAATGTGCATTGCTGTACACCATATGGAAAAAGGTTTCCCCGGTGTAGGATAAGCACCCCCCCATGGACAGTCGATGCTTGCCAAGTTGACCAATGCTTCCCTCGTGGACAGACAATGCTTGCCAAGTGGACCAATGCTTCCCTCGTGGACAGTTGATTGCTTGCCAAGTGGACCAATGCTTCCCTCGTGGACAGTCGATTGCTTGCCAAGTGGACCAATGCTTCCCTCGTGGCCAGTCGATTGCTTGCCAAGTGGACCGATGCTTCCCTCGTGGACGATTGCTTGCCAAGTGGACCAATGCTTCCCTCGTGGACAGTCGATTGCTTGCCAAGTGGACCAATGCTTCCCTCGTGGACAGTTGATTGCTTGCCAAGTGGACCAATGCTTCCCTCGTGGACAGACGATTGCTTGCCAAGTGGACCAATGCTTCCCTCGTGGACAGACGATGCTTGCCAAGTGGACAAATGTGTCCCTCGTGGCCAGTCGATTGCTTGCCAAGTGGACCAATGCTTCCCTCGTGGACGATTGCTTGCCAAGTGGACCAATGCTTCCCTCGTGGACGGACGATGCTTGCCAAGTGGACAGATGCTTCCCTCGCGGACAGCCCCCTGGGGGCCCCGAAGTGACAAATGCTTCCCGGGTGGACGATTGCTTGCCAAGTGGACCGATGCTTCCCTCGTGGACAGTTGACCTTTACAACATTTCATGGTGGTCATGACCTTTCTGCTACAACTAGACACTTGATTCCTTTTCTGCTTTAAAGTTGGCTTCGAGGACAATGTGTGACATGATTTTTGTGCCCATCGGTGCATGGCAAGACACTGAAAATGAGCCTCAAAGTTTGCAAGGTCGCCAGGTTTCCCAAAATGACACTGTGTCCATTAGGGAACAGTTTTGTGTACATTAAATATTACATTACAGGACTTTCTGAAGCCTCAGAGATCCCATATTTCACACACAGAGCGGGGACATGGCCTACTACAGTCATGTGAAGTGAAAACTCTCCAAGTCCCTTGGGGAAAAAAGATTGTTTATTTGAGAAATCTAGGCGAAGACACTGTTAGGCTTATAGCCCGCAACACCCTCTTTCATAGTTGGTCAGATTGGAGTCATTTTTTTTCTGAACATGCGTGAGCTCTGATCTTTTAGTATGTTGTTGCCAGACCCAAGTGGAGTACAGTAGGCTTGGTTTGGACCTGCTGGGACCGAGCATGCCAGTGCCACACAACTGTCATTTTGGGGTACTTTTGCATTGAAAATGTTTTCAATGGGAAATGCTTCTCAAATGGACACCCTTCAAATGATCATATTTCATGTAGAAATTGTCAGAATGGCTTGAAACCTGCACCAAACCCTCAACTCGGAACACAGATTTCAGCATGTAGAGCACTGGTTCTGTAAACCCTCTGCATTCCTATATCCTTTCAGGAATGTCCCTCAAGAATGGGACAAGGAGAGCCTTGTAGAGCAGCTTTTGTTATGAAACATATCTCAGATTTGTTTCAGTACATTGATAGTAAGTATCCAATTTGGGATGTCCAGTGTGGTTCTGGGTTTTGCAAAGGTACACTAAACTCAATACCACTGTAGCTGTTCTAAGGGTGTGCTAAAACCCCCTCTCACTAATGTGCATTGCTGTACACCATATGGAAAAAGGTTTCCCCGGTGTAGGATAAGCACCCCCCCATGGACAGTCGATGCTTGCCAAGTTGACCAATGCTTCCCTCGTGGACAGACAATGCTTGCCAAGTGGACCAATGCTTCCCTCGTGGACAGTTGATTGCTTGCCAAGTGGACCAATGCTTCCCTCGTGGACAGTCGATTGCATGCCAAGTGGACCAATGCTTCCCTCGTGGACAGTTGATTGCTTGCCAAGTGGACCAATGCTTCCCTCGTGGACAGTCGATTGCATGCCAAGTGGACCAATGCTTCCCTCGTGGACAGACGATGCTTGCCAAGTGGACGAATGTGTCCCTCGTGGCCAGTCGATTGCTTGCCAAGTGGACCGATGCTTCCCTCGTGGACGATTGCTTGCCAAGTGGACCAATGCTTCCCTCGTGGACGGACGATGCTTGCCAAGTGGACAGATGCTTCCCTCGCGGACAGCCCCCCGAAGTGACAAATGCTTCCCGGGTGGACGATTGCTTGCCAAGTGGACCGATGCTTCCCTCGTGGACGATTGCTTGCCAAGTGGACCGATGCTTCCCTCGTGGACGATTGCTTGCCAAGTGGACCGATGCTTCCCTCGTGGACGATTGCTTGCCAAGTGGACCGATGCTTCCCTCGTGGACGATTGCTTGCCAAGTGGACCAATGCTTCCCTCGTGGACGGACGATGCTTGCCAAGTGGACAGATGCTTCCCTCGCGGACAGCCCCCCGAAGTGACAAATGCTTCCCGGGTGGACGGTCCACGGCGCCCTCCGGTGGCGCGGTCGGTATTGCTGCTTCCCAAATGCTTCCCAAATTGACAAAAATCGGTCCGTGGACCGATTCCCTTCCCCCGTTCCGTCCATTTGGGTATCTATTTGCATTGACGGTGGACAAATGTGTCCCCAAATGATTTGGGGTTGTCACTTTGGCATGCGCTGCATGGGGGTCTTTGGGAAACATTTGTCCAATTGGGTTATTTTGTTGTACCGACGTGTTAAGTCCACCTGATGGCAGTCACGTATCATTAATCAAGTTGGAAACTTTAGACTAGAAGAGTAAACTCTCCGGAAGGGAGGTTTACTCTTCACTGGGCCAAATGGGAAACGTATTGTCCATTTGAGTAGCGATTCAGTCCAGAAGTGGGATTTACAGTACAATGGCCCAAATGGGACACTTGTTGTCCATTTGAGTAGCGATCATGTCCAGAAGTGGGATTTACAGTACAATGGCCCAAATGGTGTACAACCCAGGCAGGTTCCTTGGACGAGTGTACAGCCCAGGCACTTTTCATTCAAAAACGGCGTCCCAGACCGCGCGACCTCTCGGGACGCCGTTTTTGGGCGTGGCCTCGCCAAATCCGAACCGTGCGCCCTCCGGAGGGCGCCGATGAGCCCCCTGGTGGCCAAAAGTGTCTCGGGCCGGTTTTGAGTTTGACCCCCACCGATCGGGCTGACGTCCGGTCAGGGTGGAGGCCCGACCGTGGCCTAACGGCGTGCGGAGTTTCGGACCAATCAGAGAGCTCCATTTTCAAAGTTTTCCGATCGGCACGCCCTTCGGTGAGCGTGATCAGGCCCTCGGGGCCTATGGGCCCTCTGTACGGCGGACCAATCGGAGCGTCCCATATGGGCCAATCGGAGAACGGGGTATTCAGAGCGGTCCGTTCGGCACGAAATCCGGCGTGCGTGATCGGCACCTCGAGGACAAAGGGCCGTACGGGTTTCGGACCGATCGGACCGCTCGATTTCTTTTAATACGCTACAGTACACAGGCGTGTACAGGCGCCACAGCTTTCGTGTACAACAGCAATAGGTTTACATGTAAAAATTAAAATTGCTCCGATTTGCTCGAAACCTATGCACAGTAACAGTACACCATGGAGACATAAACATACTGCCATATCAGCCTCCTAGCCCCTGTCAATTTGGAGATGATGTGTACAGCCGCCATAGGAATGTATGGCGGCTGTACACGCACAATTTCTCCGAAGCAGTGGGGGCTAGGATGCTATAAAGCGGGGGTTCTCAAGTACCAAAGGGTGGGATGAACATACTCTGAGATCAGCCTCCTACTGCTTTGACAACACCTTTAAAAATTAAAAAGATGATGTGTACAACCGCCATAGGAATGTCCTCACCATTGAAACTGTTGCCGTTGTACACATGACCTTTTGAAACAAAGGTCACAGCCCCTGGAGGACCTTTACATGCACAGTACAGACACAGTACTCGGGTCAGTTACTCAGCATGCCCTGCCATTGCAGAATGTGCAGAGCTTTCGTCTCTGCTACCTTCGGTCGGGTTACGGGAAGCGACTTAGGGAGAATGTGTACAGCCGCCGAATTCCTATGGCGCCTGTACACGCACATTGTTTTTCTGTACAGAGGGGGTTCCGAAAGCACTAGAGGCCTCAAAATCGGGTCAGTGGGTCATGAGTGAGTGTCCATCGAGACTGTGCAGAGAAATTTCAGCTAACCCCTCTAGAAAAAAAAAATCCTCACATATCTCCAAATTTGAACCAGGACACTGTCAGGCTCTTAGAGTACAACACCCTTCTGTGCAAGAATTGATCATTTTGATCAATTAAGAAAACCTCTTAATCTTGGGGGCTGACGCTGAAATATGTTGATCCTTGGACACTCTAGAGCAATCTAAGTTTTGATTCATATCTGTGGGATGTTTGTAGGCCGTACGGGAAAGGCGTACAGTGCCAATAGGTTTATATGGCGGCTGTACATTCCTTTATTTCCACACTTAACGGAGAGCTAGGAGGCTGATATTCCAGTATGTTAGTGTCAACACTTGGTACTTTAACACCACCGAGCGATAGCCTCCTATCATGCACCAGTTTGGAGAAACAGGCGTGTACAGCCGCCATAGGTCGGTGTACAACCGCCATAGGTTTACATGGTAAAATTAAAATTGCTCGGATTGGCTCGAAACCTATGCACAGTAACAGTACACCATGGAGACATGAACATACTGCCATATCAGCCTCCTAGACCAAGAATCTTTGGAGATATTGACCCGTGTACACTGACATGTGGGGGCTGTACGCGGCCGTTTCTCACGATCGGTTGGGAGTAGGAGGCTGATCTCAGAGTATGTTCATCCCACCCTTTGGTACTTGAGGACCCCCGCTTATTAGCCTCCTAGCCCCCACCACTTTGGAGAAATGTGGCGTGTACCGCCGCCATAGGTTTGTGTACAAAAGCAATGGCGGCTGTACACGCCACATTTCTCCAAAACGGTGGGGGCTAGGAGGCTGTACAGCGGGGGTCTTCAAGTACCAAGGAGTGGCATGAACATACTCTGAGATCAGCCTCCTACCCCCAGCCACTTTGGAGATATTGACCTGAGACAGGCGTGTACAGCCGCCATAGGGCAGTGTACAGCCGCAATAGGTTTGCATGGTGAGTGTACGGGTCAATATCTCCAAAGTGACAGGGGCTAGGAGGCTGATATGGCAGTATGTTCATACCTCCATGGTACTCTTTAAGTGTGCTGTGTTTCGAGGCAATCCGAGCAATTTGAATTTTTGACCAAAATCTCAGAATCTCAAAATTGACTTCCAGCAGCCAAGAGGGTAAAATTCAACTTTCTCCAATCCTTACGGTATTCGGAGGGCTTGTCCCTTATGGTAAGAGGATGCTGAGGTTACATTATGAGCCTCCTACCCCCAGCCACTTTGGAGATATTGGCCTGGACACTCACCATGCAAACCTATTGCGGCTGTACACCGACCTATGGCGGCTGTACACGCCAGTCTCAGGTCAATATCTCCAAAGTGGCTAGGGCTAGGAGGCTGATCTCAGAGTATGTTCATCCCACCCTTTGGTACTTGAGGACCCCCGCTTTACAGCCTCCTAGCCCCCACCACTTTGGAGAAATGTGGCGTGTACAGCCGCCATAGGTCGGTGTACAGCCGCAATAGGTTTGCATGGTGAGTGTACGGGTCAATATCTCCAAAGTGCAAGGTCATAGCCTCTCCCAACCACCACCTCATCCCACTAATTCCTAGGCTAGCTTTCAAATGAGACCATCCGTGAAGTTCTACGACGTTCCGTTAATTTCTCGATACATGTCAATGCATTGTCTATACATGTCAATGCATTGTCTATGCGGTGCTTTTTGGTTAGGTTAGGGTTAGGTTGGCAATATCTCCAGAGTGCAAGGTCATAGCCTCTCCCAACCACCACCTCATCCCACTAATTCCTAGGCTAGCTTTCAAATGAGACCATCCGTGAAGCTCTACGACGTTCCGTAAATTTTTCGATACATGTCAATGCATTGTCTATACATGTCAATGCATTGTCTATGCGGTGCTTTTTGGTTAGGTTAGGGTTAGGTTGGCAATATCTCCAGAGTGCAAGGTCATAGCCTCTCCCAACCACCACCTCATCCCACTAGTTCCTAGGCTAGCTTTCAAATGAGACCATCCGTGAAGCTCTACGACGTTCCTTTAATTTTCTCCAATTTCGATACATGTCAATGCATTGTCTATGCGGTGCTTTTTGGTTAGGTTAGGGTTAGGTTGGCAATATCTCCAGAGTGCAAGGTCATAGCCTCTCCCAACCACCACCTCATCCCACTAATTCCTAGGCTAGCTTTCAAATGAGACCATCCGTGAAGTTCTACGACGTTCCTTTAATTTTCTCCAATTTCGATACATGTCAATGCATTGTCTATGCGGTGCTTTTTG
Source organism: Borostomias antarcticus (assembly GCF_949987555.1). Lineage (NCBI taxonomy): Eukaryota > Metazoa > Chordata > Actinopteri > Stomiiformes > Stomiidae > Borostomias > Borostomias antarcticus. The sequence continues at coordinate 266,176 of NC_140258.1, forward strand.
GTTAGGTTAGGGTTAGGTTGGCAATATCTCCAGAATGAAAGGTCATAGCCTCTCCCAACCACCACCTACCCCCACTAATTCCTAGGCTAGCTTTCAAATGAAACCATCCGTGAAGCTCTACGACGTTCCGTTAATTTTGCCCATTTTCTGGCAAACGGTTATAACCAAAGTTATAACCGTTTGCCAGATAGGCTATATCTCCAGTGTAGAAGTTGGTAGCTACTCAGAACCACAACTTCCCCCCACTAATTCCTAGGCTAGCTTTCAAATGAAACCATCCGTGAAGCTCTACGACGTTTCATTAATTTTAACATGTAAACCTATGGCGGTTGTACACCGACCTATGGCGGCTGTACACGCCTGTTTCTCCAAACTGGTGCGGTATAGGAGGCTATCGCTCGGTGATGTTAAAGTAACAAGTGTTGACACTAACATACTGGAATATCAGCCTCCTAGCTCTCCGTTAAGTGTGGAAATAAAGGAATGTACAGCCGCCATATAAACCTATTGGCACTGTACGCCTTTCCCGTACGGCCTACAAACATCTCACAGATATGAATCAAAACTTAGATTGCTCTAGAGTGTCCAAGGATCAACATATTTAAGCGTCAGCCCCCAAGATCAAGCGGTTTTCATTTTGGAAGGGGGGAAGTGTCCAATTTGGTGAGGTCAGTTTAGGAAGCATTAATGTTTCCTGAATTGACGTCAATTTAGGAAGCGTTTCTGTTTCCCGAATTGACATTGCGGTCCTGGTTTTTGCAAAGGTACACTACACTCAAGCCCACTGTAGCTAGTCTCAGGGTATGCTAGAACCCCCACACACCAAGGTGCAATACTCTAAGTTAATAAAAAAGTGTCCAAATTGATGCTGCCATTTGCCATATGGTCAAGGTGAGGTTAAGTTACTTCCTGATGTCCGATTAACTCAGGACCAGCTTAGCTGATCTCAGGGTGTGCTTAAACACTCACACAGTAAAGTGCAAGGCTGTACTTTGAAAGGAAGTGTCCAATTTGGTGATGTCAGTTAAGGAAGCATTAATGTTTCCTGAAATGACGTCAATTTAGGAAGCGTTTCTGTTTCCCGAATTGACATTGCGGTTCTGGTTTTTGCAAAGGTACACTACACTCAAGCCCACTGTAGCTAGTCTCTGGGTATGCTAGAACCCCCACACACCAAGGTGCAATACTCTAAGTTAATAAAAAAGTGTCCAAATTGATGCTGCCATTTGCCATATGGTCAAGGTGAGGTTAAGTTACTTCCTGATGTCCGATTAACTCAGGACCAGCTTAGCTGGTCTCAGGGTTTGCTTAAACACTCACACAGTAAAGTGCAAGGCTGTACTGTGAAAGGAAGTGTCCAATTTGGTGATGTCAGTTAAGGAAGCATTAATGTTTCCTGAATTGACGTCGATTTAGGAAGCGTTTCTGTTTCCCGAATTGACATTGCGGTTCTGGTCTTTGCAAAGGTACACTACACTCAAGCCCACTGTAGCTAGTCTCAGGGCATGCTAAAACCCCCACACACCAAGGTAAAATACTCTAAGTTAATAAGAAGTGTCCAAATTGATGGCGTCCATTTGCCATATGGTCAAGGTGTGGTTTGGGTACTTCCTGAGGTCCAATCAACTCAGGACCAGCTTAGCTGGTCTCAGGGTGTGCTTAAACACTCACACAGTAAAGTGCAAGGCTGTACTTTGAAAGGAAGTGTCCAATTTGGTGATGTCAGTTCAGGAAGCATTAATGTTTCCTGAATTGACGTCTATTTAGGAAGCGTTTCTGTTTCCCAAATTGACATTCCGGTTCTGGTCTTTGCAAAGGTACACTACACTCAAGCCCACTGTAGCTAGTCTCAGGGCATGCTAAAACCCCCACACACCAAGGTAAAATACTCTAAGTTAATAAGAAGTGTCCAAATTGATGGCGTCCATTTGCCATATGGTCAAGGTGTGGTTTGGGTACTTCCTGATGTCCAATCAACTCAGGACCAGCTTAGCTGGTCTCAGGGTGTGCTTAAACACTCACACAGTAAAGTGCAAGGCTGTACTTTGAAAGGAAGTGTCCAATTTGGTGATGTCAGTTAAGGAAGCATTAATGTTTCCTGAAATGACGTCAATTTAGGAAGCGTTTCTGTTTCCCGAATTGACATTGCGGTTCTGGTTTTTGCAAAGGTACACTACACTCAAGCCCACTGTAGCTAGTCTCTGGGTATGCTAGAACCCCCACACACCAAGGTGCAATACTCTAAGTTAATAAAAAAGTGTCCAAATTGATGCTGCCATTTGCCATATGGTCAAGGTGAGGTTAAGTTACTTCCTGATGTCCGATTAACTCAGGACCAGCTTAGCTGGTCTCAGGGTGTGCTTAAACACTCACGCAGTAAAGTGCAAGGCTGTACTTTGAAAGGAAGTGTCCAATTTGGTGATGTCAGTTAAGGAAGCATTAATGTTTCCTGAATTGACGTCAATTTAGGAAGCGTTTCTGTTTCCTGAATTGACATTGCGGTTCTGGTTTTTGCAAAGGTACACTACACTCAAGCCCACTGTAGCTAGTCTCAGGGTATGCTAGAACCCCCACACACCAAGGTGCAAAACTCTAAGTTAATAAGAAGTGTCCAAATTGATGCTGCCATTTGCCATATGGTCAGGGTGAGGTTAAGTTACTTCCTGATGTCCGATTAACTCAGGACCAGCTTAGCTGGTCTCAGGGTCTGCTTAAACACTCATGCAGTAAAGTGCAAGGCTGTACTTTGAAAGGAAGTGTCCAATTTGGTGATGTCAGTTAAGGAAGCATTAATGTTTCCTGAATTGACGTCAATTTAGGAAGCGTTTCTGTTTCCCGAATTGACATTGCGGTTGACCTTTACAACATTTCATGGTGGTCATGACCTTTCTGCTACAACTAGACACTTGATTCCTTTTCTGCTTTAAAGTTGGCTTCGAGGACAATGTGTGACATGATTTTTGTGCCCATCGGTGCATGGCAAGACACTGAAAATGAGCCTCAAAGTTTGCAAGGTCGCCAGGTTTCCCAAAATGACACTGTGTCCATTAGGGAACAGTTTTGTGTACATTAAATATTACATTACAGGACTTTCTGAAGCCTCAGAGATCCCATATTTCACACACAGAGCGGGGACATGGCCTACTACAGTCATGTGAAGTGAAAACTCTCCAAGTCCCTTGGGGAAAAAAGATTGTTTTTTTGAGAAATCTAGGCGAAGACACTGTTAGGCTTATAGCCCGCAACACCCTCTTTCATAGTTGGTCAGATTGGAGTCATTTTTTTTCTGAACATGCGTGAGCTCTGATCTTTTAGTATGTTGTTGCCAGACCCAAGTGGAGTACAGTAGGCTTGGTTTGGACCTGCTGGGACCGAGCATGCCAGTGCCACACAACTGCATTTTGGGGTACTTTTGCATTGAAAATGTTTTCAATGGGAAATGCTTCTCAAATGGACACCCTTCAAATGATCATATTTCATGTAGAAATTGTCAGAATGGCTTGAAACCTGCACCAAACCCTCAACTCGGAACACAGATTTCAGCATGTAGAGCACTGGTTCTGTAAACCCTCTGCATTCCTATATCCTTTCAGGAATGTCCCTCAAGAATGGGACAAGGAGAGCCTTGTAGAGCAGCTTTTGTTATGAAACATATCTCAGATTTGTTTCAGTACATTGATAGTAAGTATCCAATTTGGGATGTCCAGTGTGGTTCTGGGTTTTGCAAAGGTACACTAAACTCAATACCACTGTAGCTGTTCTAAGTGTGTGCTAAAACCCCCTCTCACTAATGTGCATTGCTGTACACCATATGGAAAAAGGTTTCCCCGGTGTAGGATAAGCACCCCCCCATGGACAGTCGATGCTTGCCAAGTTGACCAATGCTTCCCTCGTGGACAGACAATGCTTGCCAAGTGGACCAATGCTTCCCTCGTGGACAGTTGATTGCTTGCCAAGTGGACCAATGCTTCCCTCGTGGACAGTCGATTGCTTGCCAAGTGGACCAATGCTTCCCTCGTGGCCAGTCGATTGCTTGCCAAGTGGACCGATGCTTCCCTCGTGGACGATTGCTTGCCAAGTGGACCAATGCTTCCCTCGTGGACAGTCGATTGCTTGCCAAGTGGACCAATGCTTCCCTCGTGGACAGTTGATTGCTTGCCAAGTGGACCAATGCTTCCCTCGTGGACAGACGATTGCTTGCCAAGTGGACCAATGCTTCCCTCGTGGACAGACGATGCTTGCCAAGTGGACAAATGTGTCCCTCGTGGCCAGTCGATTGCTTGCCAAGTGGACCAATGCTTCCCTCGTGGACGATTGCTTGCCAAGTGGACCAATGCTTCCCTCGTGGACGGACGATGCTTGCCAAGTGGACAGATGCTTCCCTCGCGGACAGCCCCCTGGGGGCCCCGAAGTGACAAATGCTTACCGGGTGGACGATTGCTTGCCAAGTGGACCGATGCTTCCCTCGTGGACAGTTGACCTTTACAACATTTCATGGTGGTCATGACCTTTCTGCTACAACTAGACACTTGATTCCTTTTCTGCTTTAAAGTTGGCTTCGAGGACAATGTGTGACATGATTTTTGTGCCCATCGGTGCATGGCAAGACACTGAAAATGAGCCTCAAAGTTTGCAAGGTCGCCAGGTTTCCCAAAATGACACTGTGTCCATTAGGGAACAGTTTTGTGTACATTAAATATTACATTACAGGACTTTCTGAAGCCTCAGAGATCCCATATTTCACACACAGAGCGGGGACATGGCCTACTACAGTCATGTGAAGTGAAAACTCTCCAAGTCCCTTGGGGAAAAAAGATTGTTTATTTGAGAAATCTAGGCGAAGACACTGTTAGGCTTATAGCCCGCAACACCCTCTTTCATAGTTGGTCAGATTGGAGTCATTTTTTTTCTGAAAAAAAGAGCAGCTTTTGTTATGAAACATATCTCAGATTTGTTTCAGTAAATTGATAGTAAGTATCCAATTTTGGATGTCCAGTGTGGTTCTGGGTTTTGCAAAGGTACACTAAACTCAATACCACTGTAGCTGTTCTAAGTGTGTGCTAAAACCCCCTCTCACTAATGTGCATTGCTGTACACCATATGGAAAAAGGTTTCCCCGGTGTAGGATAAGCACCCCCCCATGGACAGTCGATGCTTGCCAAGTTGACCAATGCTTCCCTCGTGGACAGTCGATTGCTTGCCAAGTGGACCAATGCTTCCCTCGTGGCCAGTCGATTGCTTGCCAAGTGGACCGATGCTTCCCTCGTGGACGATTGCTTGCCAAGTGGACCAATGCTTCCCTCGTGGACAGTCGATTGCTTGCCAAGTGGACCAATGCTTCCCTCGTGGACAGTTGATTGCTTGCCAAGTGGACCAATGCTTCCCTCGTGGACAGACGATTGCTTGCCAAGTGGACCAATGCTTCCCTCGTGGACAGACGATGCTTGCCAAGTGGACAAATGTGTCCCTCGTGGCCAGTCGATTGCTTGCCAAGTGGACCAATGCTTCCCTCGTGGACGATTGCTTGCCAAGTGGACCAATGCTTCCCTCGTGGACGGACGATGCTTGCCAAGTGGACAGATGCTTCCCTCGCGGACAGCCCCCTGGGGGCCCCGAAGTGACAAATGCTTCCCGGGTGGACGATTGCTTGCCAAGTGGACCGATGCTTCCCTCGTGGACAGTTGACCTTTACAACATTTCATGGTGGTCATGACCTTTCTGCTACAACTAGACACTTGATTCCTTTTCTGCTTTAAAGTTGGCTTCGAGGACAATGTGTGACATGATTTTTGTGCCCATCGGTGCATGGCAAGACACTGAAAATGAGCCTCAAAGTTTGCAAGGTCGCCAGGTTTCCCAAAATGACACTGTGTCCATTAGGGAACAGTTTTGTGTACATTAAATATTACATTACAGGACTTTCTGAAGCCTCAGAGATCCCATATTTCACACACAGAGCGGGGACATGGCCTACTACAGTCATGTGAAGTGAAAACTCTCCAAGTCCCTTGGGGAAAAAAGATTGTTTATTTGAGAAATCTAGGCGAAGACACTGTTAGGCTTATAGCCCGCAACACCCTCTTTCATAGTTGGTCAGATTGGAGTCATTTTTTTTCTGAACATGCGTGAGCTCTGATCTTTTAGTATGTTGTTGCCAGACCCAAGTGGAGTACAGTAGGCTTGGTTTGGACCTGCTGGGACCGAGCATGCCAGTGCCACACAACTGTCATTTTGGGGTACTTTTGCATTGAAAATGTTTTCAATGGGAAATGCTTCTCAAATGGACACCCTTCAAATGATCATATTTCATGTAGAAATTGTCAGAATGGCTTGAAACCTGCACCAAACCCTCAACTCGGAACACAGATTTCAGCATGTAGAGCACTGGTTCTGTAAACCCTCTGCATTCCTATATCCTTTCAGGAATGTCCCTCAAGAATGGGACAAGGAGAGCCTTGTAGAGCAGCTTTTGTTATGAAACATATCTCAGATTTGTTTCAGTACATTGATAGTAAGTATCGAATTTGGGATGTCCAGTGTGGTTCTGGGTTTTGCAAAGGTACACTAAACTCAATACCACTGTAGCTGTTCTAAGGGTGTGCTAAAACCCCCTCTCACTAATGTGCATTGCTGTACACCATATGGAAAAAGGTTTCCCCGGTGTAGGATAAGCACCCCCCCATGGACAGTCGATGCTTGCCAAGTTGACCAATGCTTCCCTCGTGGACAGACAATGCTTGCCAAGTGGACCAATGCTTCCCTCGTGGACAGTTGATTGCTTGCCAAGTGGACCAATGCTTCCCTCGTGGACAGTCGATTGCTTGCCAAGTGGACCAATGCTTCCCTTGTGGCCAGTCGATTGCTTGCCAAGTGGACCGATGCTTCCCTCGTGGACGATTGCTTGCCAAGTGGACCAATGCTTCCCTCGTGGACAGTCGATTGCTTGCCAAGTGGACCAATGCTTCCCTCGTGGACAGTTGATTGCTTGCCAAGTGGACCAATGCTTCCCTCGTGGACAGACGATTGCTTGCCAAGTGGACCAATGCTTCCCTCGTGGACAGACGATGCTTGCCAAGTGGACAAATGTGTCCCTCGTGGCCAGTCGATTGCTTGCCAAGTGGACCAATGCTTCCCTCGTGGACGATTGCTTGCCAAGTGGACCGATGCTTCCCTCGTGGACGGACGATGCTTGCCAAGTGGACAGATGCTTCCCTCGCGGACAGCCCCCTGGGGGCCCCGAAGTGACAAATGCTTCCCGGGTGGACGATTGCTTGCCAAGTGGACCGATGCTTCCCTCGTGGACAGTTGACCTTTACAACATTTCATGGTGGTCATGACCTTTCTGCTACAACTAGACACTTGATTCCTTTTCTGCTTTAAAGTTGGCTTCGAGGACAATGTGTGACATGATTTTTGTGCCCATCGGTGCATGGCAAGACACTGAAAATGAGCCTCAAAGTTTGCAAGGTCGCCAGGTTTCCCAAAATGACACTGTGTCCATTAGGGAACAGTTTTGTGTACATTAAATATTACATTACAGGACTTTCTGAAGCCTCAGAGATCCCATATTTCACACACAGAGCGGGGACATGGCCTACTACAGTCATGTGAAGTGAAAACTCTCCAAGTCCCTTGGGGAAAAAAGATTGTTTATTTGAGAAATCTAGGCGAAGACACTGTTAGGCTTATAGCCCGCAACACCCTCTTTCATAGTTGGTCAGATTGGAGTCATTTTTTTTCTGAACATGCGTGAGCTCTGATCTTTTAGTATGTTGTTGCCAGACCCAAGTGGAGTACAGTAGGCTTGGTTTGGACCTGCTGGGACCGAGCATGCCAGTGCCAAACAACTGTCATTTTGGGGTACTTTTGCATTGTTGATGTTTTCAATGGGAAATGCTTCTCAAATGGACACCCTTCAAATGATCATATTTCATGTAGAAATTGTCAGAATGGCTTGAAACCTGCACCAAACCCTCAACTCGGAACACAGATTTCAGCATGTAGAGCACTGGTTCTGTAAACCCTCTGCATTCCTATATCCTTTCAGGAATGTCCCTCAAGAATGGGACAAGGAGAGCCTTGTAGAGCAGCTTTTGTTATGAAACATATCTCAGATTTGTTTCAGTACATTGATAGTAAGTATCCAATTTGGGATGTCCAGTGTGGTTCTGGGTTTTGCAAAGGTACACTAAACTCAATACCACTGTAGCTGTTCTAAGGGTGTGCTAAAACCCCCTCTCACTAATGTGCATTGCTGTACACCATATGGAAAAAGGTTTCCCCGGTGTAGGATAAGCACCCCCCCATGGACAGTCGATGCTTGCCAAGTTGACCAATGCTTCCCTCGTGGACAGACAATGCTTGCCAAGTGGACCAATGCTTCCCTCGTGGACAGTTGATTGCTTGCCAAGTGGACCAATGCTTCCCTCGTGGACAGTCGATTGCTTGCCAAGTGGACCAATGCTTCCCTCGTGGCCAGTCGATTGCTTGCCAAGTGGACCGATGCTTCCCTCGTGGACGATTGCTTGCCAAGTGGACCAATGCTTCCCTCGTGGACAGTCGATTGCTTGCCAAGTGGACCAATGCTTCCCTCGTGGACAGTTGATTGCTTGCCAAGTGGACCAATGCTTCCCTCGTTGACAGACGATTGCTTGCCAAGTGGACCAATGCTTCCCTCGTGGACAGACGATGCTTGCCAAGTGGACAAATGTGTCCCTCGTGGCCAGTCGATTGCTTGCCAAGTGGACCAATGCTTCCCTCGTGGACGATTGCTTGCCAAGTGGACCAATGCTTCCCTCGTGGACGGACGATGCTTGCCAAGTGGACAGATGCTTCCCTCGCGGACAGCCCCCTGGGGGCCCCGAAGTGACAAATGCTTCCCGGGTGGACGATTGCTTGCCAAGTGGACCGATGCTTCCCTCGTGGACAGTTGACCTTTACAACATTTCATGGTGGTCATGACCTTTCTGCTACAACTAGACACTTGATTCCTTTTCTGCTTTAAAGTTGGCTTCGAGGACAATGTGTGACATGATTTTTGTGCCCATCGGTGCATGGCAAGACACTGAAAATGAGCCTCAAAGTTTGCAAGGTCGCCAGGTTTCCCAAAATGACACTGTGTCCATTAGGGAACAGTTTTGTGTACATTAAATATTACATTACAGGACTTTCTGAAGCCTCAGAGATCCCATATTTCACACACAGAGCGGGGACATGGCCTACTACAGTCATGTGAAGTGAAAACTCTCCAAGTCCCTTGGGGAAAAAAGATTGTTTATTTGAGAAATCTAGGCGAAGACACTGTTAGGCTTATAGCCCGCAACACCCTCTTTCATAGTTGGTCAGATTGGAGTCATTTTTTTTCTGAACATGCGTGAGCTCTGATCTTTTAGTATGTTGTTGCCAGACCCAAGTGGAGTACAGTAGGCTTGGTTTGGACCTGCTGGGACCGAGCATGCCAGTGCCACACAACTGTCATTTTGGGGTACTTTTGCATTGAAAATGTTTTCAATGGGAAATGCTTCTCAAATGGACACCCTTCAAATGATCATATTTCATGTAGAAATTGTCAGAATGGCTTGAAACCTGCACCAAACCCTCAACTCGGAACACAGATTTCAGCATGTAGAGCACTGGTTCTGTAAACCCTCTGCATTCCTATATCCTTTCAGGAATGTCCCTCAAGAATGGGACAAGGAGAGCCTTGTAGAGCAGCTTTTGTTATGAAACATATCTCAGATTTGTTTCAGTACATTGATAGTAAGTATCCAATTTGGGATGTCCAGTGTGGTTCTGGGTTTTGCAAAGGTACACTAAACTCAATACCACTGTAGCTGTTCTAAGGGTGTGCTAAAACCCCCTCTCACTAATGTGCATTGCTGTACACCATATGGAAAAAGGTTTCCCCGGTGTAGGATAAGCACCCCCCCATGGACAGTCGATGCTTGCCAAGTTGACCAATGCTTCCCTCGTGGACAGACAATGCTTGCCAAGTGGACCAATGCTTCCCTCGTGGACAGTTGATTGCTTGCCAAGTGGACCAATGCTTCCCTCGTGGACAGTCGATTGCATGCCAAGTGGACCAATGCTTCCCTCGTGGACAGTTGATTGCTTGCCAAGTGGACCAATGCTTCCCTCGTGGACAGTCGATTGCATGCCAAGTGGACCAATGCTTCCCTCGTGGACAGACGATGCTTGCCAAGTGGACGAATGTGTCCCTCGTGGCCAGTCGATTGCTTGCCAAGTGGACCGATGCTTCCCTCGTGGACAGACGATGCTTGCCAAGTGGACAAATGTGTCCCTCGTGGCCAGTCGATTGCTTGCCAAGTGGACCAATGCTTCCCTCGTGGACGATTGCTTGCCAAGTGGACCAATGCTTCCCTCGTGGACGGACGATGCTTGCCAAGTGGACAGATGCTTCCCTCGCGGACAGCCCCCTGGGGGCCCCGAAGTGACAAATGCTTCCCGGGTGGACGATTGCTTGCCAAGTGGACCGATGCTTCCCTCGTGGACAGTTGACCTTTACAACATTTCATGGTGGTCATGACCTTTCTGCTACAACTAGACACTTGATTCCTTTTCTGCTTTAAAGTTGGCTTCGAGGACAATGTGTGACATGATTTTTGTGCCCATCGGTGCATGGCAAGACACTGAAAATGAGCCTCAAAGTTTGCAAGGTCGCCAGGTTTCCCAAAATGACACTGTGTCCATTAGGGAACAGTTTTGTGTACATTAAATATTACATTACAGGACTTTCTGAAGCCTCAGAGATCCCATATTTCACACACAGAGCGGGGACATGGCCTACTACAGTCATGTGAAGTGAAAACTCTCCAAGTCCCTTGGGGAAAAAAGATTGTTTATTTGAGAAATCTAGGCGAAGACACTGTTAGGCTTATAGCCCGCAACACCCTCTTTCATAGTTGGTCAGATTGGAGTCATTTTTTTTCTGAACATGCGTGAGCTCTGATCTTTTAGTATGTTGTTGCCAGACCCAAGTGGAGTACAGTAGGCTTGGTTTGGACCTGCTGGGACCGAGCATGCCAGTGCCACACAACTGTCATTTTGGGGTACTTTTGCATTGAAAATGTTTTCAATGGGAAATGCTTCTCAAATGGACACCCTTCAAATGATCATATTTCATGTAGAAATTGTCAGAATGGCTTGAAACCTGCACCAAACCCTCAACTCGGAACACAGATTTCAGCATGTAGAGCACTGGTTCTGTAAACCCTCTGCATTCCTATATCCTTTCAGGAATGTCCCTCAAGAATGGGACAAGGAGAGCCTTGTAGAGCAGCTTTTGTTATGAAACATATCTCAGATTTGTTTCAGTACATTGATAGTAAGTATCCAATTTGGGATGTCCAGTGTGGTTCTGGGTTTTGCAAAGGTACACTAAACTCAATACCACTGTAGCTGTTCTAAGGGTGTGCTAAAACCCCCTCTCACTAATGTGCATTGCTGTACACCATATGGAAAAAGGTTTCCCCGGTGTAGGATAAGCACCCCCCCATGGACAGTCGATGCTTGCCAAGTTGACCAATGCTTCCCTCGTGGACAGACAATGCTTGCCAAGTGGACCAATGCTTCCCTCGTGGACAGTTGATTGCTTGCCAAGTGGACCAATGCTTCCCTCGTGGACAGTCGATTGCATGCCAAGTGGACCAATGCTTCCCTCGTGGACAGTTGATTGCTTGCCAAGTGGACCAATGCTTCCCTCGTGGACAGTCGATTGCATGCCAAGTGGACCAATGCTTCCCTCGTGGACAGACGATGCTTGCCAAGTGGACGAATGTGTCCCTCGTGGCCAGTCGATTGCTTGCCAAGTGGACCGATGCTTCCCTCGTGGACAGACGATGCTTGCCAAGTGGACAAATGTGTCCCTCGTGGCCAGTCGATTGCTTGCCAAGTGGACCAATGCTTCCCTCGTGGACGATTGCTTGCCAAGTGGACCAATGCTTCCCTCGTGGACGGACGATGCTTGCCAAGTGGACAGATGCTTCCCTCGCGGACAGCCCCCTGGGGGCCCCGAAGTGACAAATGCTTCCCGGGTGGACGATTGCTTGCCAAGTGGACCGATGCTTCCCTCGTGGACAGTTGACCTTTACAACATTTCATGGTGGTCATGACCTTTCTGCTACAACTAGACACTTGATTCCTTTTCTGCTTTAAAGTTGGCTTCGAGGACAATGTGTGACATGATTTTTGTGCCCATCGGTGCATGGCAAGACACTGAAAATGAGCCTCAAAGTTTGCAAGGTCGCCAGGTTTCCCAAAATGACACTGTGTCCATTAGGGAACAGTTTTGTGTACATTAAATATTACATTACAGGACTTTCTGAAGCCTCAGAGATCCCATATTTCACACACAGAGCGGGGACATGGCCTACTACAGTCATGTGAAGTGAAAACTCTCCAAGTCCCTTGGGGAAAAAAGATTGTTTATTTGAGAAATCTAGGCGAAGACACTGTTAGGCTTATAGCCCGCAACACCCTCTTTCATAGTTGGTCAGATTGGAGTCATTTTTTTTCTGAACATGCGTGAGCTCTGATCTTTTAGTATGTTGTTGCCAGACCCAAGTGGAGTACAGTAGGCTTGGTTTGGACCTGCTGGGACCGAGCATGCCAGTGCCACACAACTGTCATTTTGGGGTACTTTTGCATTGAAAATGTTTTCAATGGGAAATGCTTCTCAAATGGACACCCTTCAAATGATCATATTTCATGTAGAAATTGTCAGAATGGCTTGAAACCTGCACCAAACCCTCAACTCGGAACACAGATTTCAGCATGTAGAGCACTGGTTCTGTAAACCCTCTGCATTCCTATATCCTTTCAGGAATGTCCCTCAAGAATGGGACAAGGAGAGCCTTGTAGAGCAGCTTTTGTTATGAAACATATCTCAGATTTGTTTCAGTACATTGATAGTAAGTATCCAATTTGGGATGTCCAGTGTGGTTCTGGGTTTTGCAAAGGTACACTAAACTCAATACCACTGTAGCTGTTCTAAGTGTGTGCTAAAACCCCCTCTCACTAATGTGCATTGCTGTACACCATATGGAAAAAGGTTTCCCCGGTGTAGGATAAGCACCCCCCCATGGACAGTCGATGCTTGCCAAGTTGACCAATGCTTCCCTCGTGGACAGACAATGCTTGCCAAGTGGACCAATGCTTCCCTCGTGGACAGTTGATTGCTTGCCAAGTGGACCAATGCTTCCCTCGTGGACAGTCGATTGCTTGCCAAGTGGACCAATGCTTCCCTCGTGGCCAGTCGATTGCTTGCCAAGTGGACCGATGCTTCCCTCGTGGACGATTGCTTGCCAAGTGGACCAATGCTTCCCTCGTGGACAGTCGATTGCTTGCCAAGTGGACCAATGCTTCCCTCGTGGACAGTTGATTGCTTGCCAAGTGGACCAATGCTTCCCTCGTGGACAGACGATTGCTTGCCAAGTGGACCAATGCTTCCCTCGTGGACAGACGATGCTTGCCAAGTGGACAAATGTGTCCCTCGTGGCCAGTCGATTGCTTGCCAAGTGGACCAATGCTTCCCTCGTGGACGATTGCTTGCCAAGTGGACCAATGCTTCCCTCGTGGACGGACGATGCTTGCCAAGTGGACAGATGCTTCCCTCGCGGACAGCCCCCTGGGGGCCCCGAAGTGACAAATGCTTCCCGGGTGGACGATTGCTTGCCAAGTGGACCGATGCTTCCCTCGTGGACAGTTGACCTTTACAACATTTCATGGTGGTCATGACCTTTCTGCTACAACTAGACACTTGATTCCTTTTCTGCTTTAAAGTTGGCTTCGAGGACAATGTGTGACATGATTTTTGTGCCCATCGGTGCATGGCAAGACACTGAAAATGAGCCTCAAAGTTTGCAAGGTCGCCAGGTTTCCCAAAATGACACTGTGTCCATTAGGGAACAGTTTTGTGTACATTAAATATTACATTACAGGACTTTCTGAAGCCTCAGAGATCCCATATTTCACACACAGAGCGGGGACATGGCCTACTACAGTCATGTGAAGTGAAAACTCTCCAAGTCCCTTGGGGAAAAAAGATTGTTTATTTGAGAAATCTAGGCGAAGACACTGTTAGGCTTATAGCCCGCAACAGCCTCTTTCATAGTTGGTCAGATTGGAGTCATTTTTTTTCTGAACATGCGTGAGCTCTGATCTTTTAGTATGTTGTTGCCAGACCCAAGTGGAGTACAGTAGGCTTGGTTTGGACCTGCTGGGACCGAGCATGCCAGTGCCACACAACTGTCATTTTGGGGTACTTTTGCATTGAAAATGTTTTCAATGGGAAATGCTTCTCAAATGGACACCCTTCAAATGATCATATTTCATGTAGAAATTGTCAGAATGGCTTGAAACCTGCACCAAACCCTCAACTCGGAACACAGATTTCAGCATGTAGAGCACTGGTTCTGTAAACCCTCTGCATTCCTATATCCTTTCAGGAATGTCCCTCAAGAATGGGACAAGGAGAGCCTTGTAGAGCAGCTTTTGTTATGAAACATATCTCAGATTTGTTTCAGTACATTGATAGTAAGTATCCAATTTGGGATGTCCAGTGTGGTTCTGGGTTTTGCAAAGGTACACTAAACTCAATACCACTGTAGCTGTTCTAAGTGTGTGCTAAAACCCCCTCTCACTAATGTGCATTGCTGTACACCATATGGAAAAAGGTTTCCCCGGTGTAGGATAAGCACCCCCCCATGGACAGTCGATGCTTGCCAAGTTGACCAATGCTTCCCTCGTGGACAGACAATGCTTGCCAAGTGGACCAATGCTTCCCTCGTGGACAGTTGATTGCTTGCCAAGTGGACCAATGCTTCCCTCGTGGACAGTCGATTGCTTGCCAAGTGGACCAATGCTTCCCTCGTGGCCAGTCGATTGCTTGCCAAGTGGACCGATGCTTCCCTCGTGGACGATTGCTTGCCAAGTGGACCAATGCTTCCCTCGTGGACAGTCGATTGCTTGCCAAGTGGACCAATGCTTCCCTCGTGGACAGTTGATTGCTTGCCAAGTGGACCAATGCTTCCCTCGTGGACAGACGATTGCTTGCCAAGTGGACCAATGCTTCCCTCGTGGACAGACGATGCTTGCCAAGTGGACAAATGTGTCCCTCGTGGCCAGTCGATTGCTTGCCAAGTGGACCAATGCTTCCCTCGTGGACGATTGCTTGCCAAGTGGACCAATGCTTCCCTCGTGGACGGACGATGCTTGCCAAGTGGACAGATGCTTCCCTCGCGGACAGCCCCCTGGGGGCCCCGAAGTGACAAATGCTTCCCGGGTGGACGATTGCTTGCCAAGTGGACCGATGCTTCCCTCGTGGACAGTTGACCTTTACAACATTTCATGGTGGTCATGACCTTTCTGCTACAACTAGACACTTGATTCCTTTTCTGCTTTAAAGTTGGCTTCGAGGACAATGTGTGACATGATTTTTGTGACCATCGGTGCATGGCAAGACACTGAAAATGAGCCTCAAAGTTTGCAAGGTCAAACTAAACTCAATACCACTGTAGCTGTTCTAAGTGTGTGCTAAAACCCCCTCTCACTAATGTGCATTGCTGTACACCATATGGAAAAAGGTTTCCCCGGTGTAGGATAAGCACCCCCCCATGGACAGTCGATGCTTGCCAAGTTGACCAATGCTTCCCTCGTGGACAGACAATGCTTGCCAAGTGGACCAATGCTTCCCTCGTGGACAGTTGATTGCTTGCCAAGTGGACCAATGCTTCCCTCGTGGACAGTCGATTGCTTGCCAAGTGGACCAATGCTTCCCTCGTGGCCAGTCGATTGCTTGCCAAGTGGACCGATGCTTCCCTCGTGGACGATTGCTTGCCAAGTGGACCAATGCTTCCCTCGTGGACAGTCGATTGCTTGCCAAGTGGACCAATGCTTCCCTCGTGGACAGTTGATTGCTTGCCAAGTGGACCAATGCTTCCCTCGTGGACAGACGATTGCTTGCCAAGTGGACCAATGCTTCCCTCGTGGACGGACGATGCTTGCCAAGTGGACAGATGCTTCCCTCGCGGACAGCCCCCTGGGGGCCCCGAAGTGACAAATGCTTCCCGGGTGGACGATTGCTTGCCAAGTGGACCGATGCTTCCCTCGTGGACAGTTGACCTTTACAACATTTCATGGTGGTCATGACCTTTCTGCTACAACTAGACACTTGATTCCTTTTCTGCTTTAAAGTTGGCTTCGAGGACAATGTGTGACATGATTTTTGTGCCCATCGGTGCATGGCAAGACACTGAAAATGAGCCTCAAAGTTTGCAAGGTCGCCAGGTTTCCCAAAATGACTGTGTCCATTAGGGAACAGTTTTGTGTACATTAAATATTACATTACAGGACTTTCTGAAGCCTCAGAGATCCCATATTTCACACACAGAGCGGGGACATGGCCTACTACAGTCATGTGAAGTGAAAACTCTCCAAGTCCCTTGGGGAAAAAAGATTGTTTATTTGAGAAATCTAGGCGAAGACACTGTTAGGCTTATAGCCCGCAACACCCTCTTTCATAGTTGGTCAGATTGGAGTCATTTTTTTTCTGAACATGCGTGAGCTCTGATCTTTTAGTATGTTGTTGCCAGACCCAAGTGGAGTACAGTAGGCTTGGTTTGGACCTGCTGGGACCGAGCATGCCAGTGCCACACAACTGTCATTTTGGGGTACTTTTGCATTGAAAATGTTTTCAATGGGAAATGCTTCTCAAATGGACACCCTTCAAATGATCATATTTCATGTAGAAATTGTCAGAATGGCTTGAAACCTGCACCAAACCCTCAACTCGGAACACAGATTTCAGCATGTAGAGCACTGGTTCTGTAAACCCTCTGCATTCCTATATCCTTTCAGGAATGTCCCTCAAGAATGGGACAAGGAGAGCCTTGTAGAGCAGCTTTTGTTATGAAACATATCTCAGATTTGTTTCAGTACATTGATAGTAAGTATCCAATTTGGGATGTCCAGTGTGGTTCTGGGTTTTGCAAAGGTACACTAAACTCAATACCACTGTAGCTGTTCTAAGGGTGTGCTAAAACCCCCTCTCACTAATGTGCATTGCTGTACACCATATGGAAAAAGGTTTCCCCGGTGTAGGATAAGCACCCCCCCATGGGCAGTCGATGCTTGCCAAGTTGACCAATGCTTCCCTCGTGGACAGACAATGCTTGCCAAGTGGACCAATGCTTCCCTCGTGGACAGTTGATTGCTTGCCAAGTGGACCAATGCTTCCCTCGTGGACAGTCGATTGCATGCCAAGTGGACCAATGCTTCCCTCGTGGACAGTTGATTGCTTGCCAAGTGGACCAATGCTTCCCTCGTGGACAGTCGATTGCATGCCAAGTGGACCAATGCTTCCCTCGTGGACAGACGATGCTTGCCAAGTGGACGAATGTGTCCCTCGTGGCCAGTCGATTGCTTGCCAAGGGGACCGATGCTTCCCTCGTGGACAGACGATGCTTGCCAAGTGGACAAATGTGTCCCTCGTGGCCAGTCGATTGCTTGCCAAGTGGACCAATGCTTCCCTCGTGGACGATTGCTTGCCAAGTGGACCAATGCTTCCCTCGTGGACGGACGATGCCAAGTGGACGAATGTGTCCCTCGTGGCCAGTCGATTGCTTGCCAAGTGGACCGATGCTTCCCTCGTGGACAGACGATGCTTGCCAAGTGGACAAATGTGTCCCTCGTGGCCAGTCGATTGCTTGCCAAGTGGACCAATGCTTCCCTCGTGGACGATTGCTTGCCAAGTGGACCAATGCTTCCCTCGTGGACGGACGATGCTTGCCAAGTGGACAGATGCTTCCCTCGCGGACAGCCCCCTGGGGGCCCCGAAGTGACAAATGCTTCCCGGGTGGACGATTGCTTGCCAAGTGGACCGATGCTTCCCTCGTGGACAGTTGACCTTTACAACATTTCATGGTGGTCATGACCTTTCTGCTACAACTAGACACTTGATTCCTTTTCTGCTTTAAAGTTGGCTTCGAGGACAATGTGTGACATGATTTTTGTGCCCATCGGTGCATGGCAAGACACTGACAATGAGCCTCAAAGTTTGCAAGGTCGCCAGGTTTCCCAAAATGACACTGTGTCCATTAGGGAACAGTTTTGTGTACATTAAATATTACATTACAGGACTTTCTGAAGCCTCAGAGATCCCATATTTCACACACAGAGCGGGGACATGGCCTACTACAGTCATGTGAAGTGAAAACTCTCCAAGTCCCTTGGGGAAAAAAGATTGTTTATTTGAGAAATCTAGGCGAAGACACTGTTAGGCTTATAGCCCGCAACACCCTCTTTCATAGTTGGTCAGATTGGAGTCATTTTTTTTCTGAACATGCGTGAGCTCTGATCTTTTAGTATGTTGTTGCCAGACCCAAGTGGAGTACAGTAGGCTTGGTTTGGACCTGCTGGGACCGAGCATGCCAGTGCCACACAACTGTCATTTTGGGGTACTTTTGCATTGAAAATGTTTTCAATGGGAAATGCTTCTCAAATGGACACCCTTCAAATGATCATATTTCATGTAGAAATTGTCAGAATGGCTTGAAACCTGCACCAAACCCTCAACTCGGAACACAGATTTCAGCATGTAGAGCACTGGTTCTGTAAACCCTCTGCATTCCTATATCCTTTCAGGAATGTCCCTCAAGAATGGGACAAGGAGAGCCTTGTAGAGCAGCTTTTGTTATGAAACATATCTCAGATTTGTTTCAGTACATTGATAGTAAGTATCCAATTTGGGATGTCCAGTGTGGTTCTGGGTTTTACAAAGGTACACTAAACTCAATACCACTGTAGCTGTTCTAAGGGTGTGCTAAAACCCCCTCTCACTAATGTGCATTGCTGTACACCATATGGAAAAAGGTTTCCCCGGTGTAGGATAAGCACCCCCCCCATGGACAGTCGATGCTTGCCAAGTTGACCAATGCTTCCCTCGTGGACAGACAATGCTTGCCAAGTGGACCAATGCTTCCCTCGTGGACAGTTGATTGCTTGCCAAGTGGACCAATGCTTCCCTCGTGGACAGTCGATTGCATGCCAAGTGGACCAATGCTTCCCTCGTGGACAGTTGATTGCTTGCCAAGTGGACCAATGCTTCCCTCGTGGACAGTCGATTGCATGCCAAGTGGACCAATGCTTCCCTCGTGGACAGTTGATTGCTTGCCAAGTGGACCAATGCTTCCCTCGTGGACAGTCGATTGCATGCCAAGTGGACCAATGCTTCCCTCGTGGACAGACGATGCTTGCCAAGTGGACGAATGTGTCCCTCGTGGCCAGTCGATTGCTTGCCAAGTGGACCGATGCTTCCCTCGTGGACGATTGCTTGCCAAGTGGACCAATGCTTCCCTCGTGGACGATTGCTTGCCAAGTGGACCGATGCTTCCCTCGTGGACGATTGCTTGCCAAGTGGACCGATGCTTCCCTCGTGGACGATTGCTTGCCAAGTGGACCAATGCTTCCCTCGTGGACGGACGATGCTTGCCAAGTGGACAGATGCTTCCCTCGCGGACAGCCCCCCGAAGTGACAAATGCTTCCCGGGTGGACGGTCCACGGCGCCCTCCGGTGGCGCGGTCGGTATTGCTGCTTCCCAAATGCTTCCCAAATTGACAAAAATCGGTCCGTGGACCGATTCCCTTCCCCCGTTCCGTCCATTTGGGTATCTATTTGCATTGACGGTGGACAAATGTGTCCCCAAATGATTTGGGGTCGTCACTTTGGCATGCGCTGCATGGGGGTCTTTGGGAAACATTTGTCCAATTGGGTTATTTTGTTGTACCGATGTGTTAAGTCCACCTGATGGCAGTCACGTATCATTAATCAAGTTGGAAACTTTAGACTAGAAGAGTAAACTCTCCGGAAGGGAGGTTTACTCTTCACTGGGCCAAATGGGAAACGTATTGTCCATTTGAGTAGCGATTCAGTCCAGAAGTGGGATTTACAGTACAATGGCCCAAATGGGACACTTGTTGTCCATTTGAGTAGCGATCATGTCCAGAAGTGGGATTTACAGTACAATGGCCCAAATGGTGTACAACCCAGGCAGGTTCCTTGGACGAGTGTACAGCCCAGGCACTTTTCATTCAAAAACGGCGTCCCAGACCGCGCGACCTCTCGGGACGCCGTTTTTGGGCGTGGCCTCGCCAAATCCGAACCGTGCGCCCTCCGGAGGGCGCCGATGAGCCCCCTGGTGGCCAAAAGTGTCTCGGGCCGGTTTTGAGTTTGACCCCCACCGATCGGGCTGACGTCCGGTCAGGGTGGAGGCCCGACCGTGGCCTAACGGCGTGCGGAGTTTCGGACCAATCAGAGAGCTCCATTTTCAAAGTTTTCCGATCGGCACGCCCTTCGGTGAGCGTGATCAGGCCCTCGGGGCCTATGGGCCCTCTGTACGGCGGACCAATCGGAGCGTCCCATATGGGCCAATCGGAGAACGGGGTATTCAGAGCGGTCCGTTCGGCACGAAATCCGGCGTGCGTGATCGGCACCTCGAGGACAAAGGGCCGTACGGGTTTCGGACCGATCGGACCGCTCGATTTCTTTTAATACGCTACAGTACACAGGCGTGTACAGGCGCCACAGCTTTCGTGTACAACAGCAATAGGTTTACATGTAAAAATTAAAATTGCTCCGATTTGCTCGAAACCTATGCACAGTAACAGTACACCATGGAGACATAAACATACTGCCATATCAGCCTCCTAGCCCCTGTCAATTTGGAGATGATGTGTACAGCCGCCATAGGAATGTATGGCGGCTGTACACGCACAATTTCTCCGAAGCAGTGGGGGCTAGGATGCTATAAAGCGGGGGTTCTCAAGTACCAAAGGGTTGGATGAACATACTCTGAGATCAGCCTCCTACTGCTTTGACAACACCTTTAAAAATTAAAAAGATGATGTGTACAACCGCCATAGGAATGTCCTCACCATTGAAACTGTTGCCGTTGTACACATGACCTTTTGAAACAAAGGTCACAGCCCCTGGAGGACCTTTACATGCACAGTACAGACACAGTACTCGGGTCAGTTACTCAGCATGCCCTGCCATTGCAGAATGTGCAGAGCTTTCGTCTCTGCTACCTTCGGTCGGGTTACGGGAAGCGACTTAGGGAGAATGTGTACAGCCGCCGAATTCCTATGGCGCCTGTACACGCACATTGTTTTTCTGTACAGAGGGGGTTCCGAAAGCACTAGAGGCCTCAAAATCGGGTCAGTGGGTCATGAGTGAGTGTCCATCGAGACTGTGCAGAGAAATTTCAGCTAACCCCTCTAGAAAAAAAAAATCCTCACATATCTCCAAATTTGAACCAGGACACTGTCAGGCTCTTAGAGTACAACACCCTTCTGTGCAAGAATTGATCATTTTGATCAATTAAGAAAACCGCTTAATCTTGGGGGCTGACGCTGAAATATGTTGATCCTTGGACACTCTAGAGCAATCTAAGTTTTGATTCATATCTGTGGGATGTTTGTAGGCCGTACGGGAAAGGCGTACAGTGCCAATAGGTTTATATGGCGGCTGTACATTCCTTTATTTCCACACTTAACGGAGAGCTAGGAGGCTGATATTCCAGTATGTTAGTGTCAACACTTGGTACTTTAACACCACCGAGCGATAGCCTCCTATCATGCACCAGTTTGGAGAAACAGGCGTGTACAGCCGCCATAGGTCGGTGTACAACCGCCATAGGTTTACATGTTAAAATTAAAATTGCTCGGATTGGCTCGAAACCTATGCACAGTAACAGTACACCATGGAGACATGAACATACTGCCATATCAGCCTCCTAGACCAAGAATCTTTGGAGATATTGACCCGTGTACACTGACATGTGGGGGCTGTACGCGGCCGTTTCTCACGATCGGTTGGGAGTAGGAGGCTGATCTCAGAGTATGTTCATCCCACCCTTTGGTACTTGAGGACCCCCGCTTATTAGCCTCCTAGCCCCCACCACTTTGGAGAAATGTGGCGTGTACCGCCGCCATAGGTTTGTGTACAAAAGCAATGGCGGCTGTACACGCCACATTTCTCCAAAACGGTGGGGGCTAGGAGGCTGTACAGCGGGGGTCTTCAAGTACCAAGGAGTGGCATGAACATACTCTGAGATCAGCCTCCTACCCCCAGCCACTTTGGAGATATTGACCTGAGACAGGCGTGTACAGCCGCCATAGGGCAGTGTACAGCCGCAATAGGTTTGCATGGTGAGTGTACGGGTCAATATCTCCAAAGTGACAGGGGCTAGGAGGCTGATATGGCAGTATGTTCATACCTCCATGGTACTCTTTAAGTGTGCTGTGTTTCGAGGCAATCCGAGCAATTTGAATTTTTGACCAAAATCTCAAAATCTCAAAATTGACTTCCAGCAGCCAAGAGGGTAAAATTCAACTTTCTCCAATCCTTACGTTATTCGGAGGGCTTGTCCCTTATGGTAAGAGGATGCTGAGGTTACATTATGAGCCTCCTACCCCCAGCCACTTTGGAGATATTGGCCTGGACACTCACCATGCAAACCTATTGCGGCTGTACACCGACCTATGGCGGCTGTACACGCCAGTCTCAGGTCAATATCTCCAAAGTGGCTCGGGCTAGGAGGCTGATCTCAGAGTATGTTCATCCCACCCTTTGGTACTTGAGGACCCCCGCTTTACAGCCTCCTAGCCCCCACCACTTTGGAGAAATGTGGCGTGTACAGCCGCCATAGGTCGGTGTACAGCCGCAATAGGTTTGCATGGTGAGTGTACGGGTCAATATCTCCAAAGTGCAAGGTCATAGCCTCTCCCAACCACCACCTCATCCCACTAATTCCTAGGCTAGCTTTCAAATGAGACCATCCGTGAAGTTCTACGACGTTCCGTTAATTTCTCGATACATGTCAATGCATTGTCTATACATGTCAATGCATTGTCTATGCGGTGCTTTTTGGTTAGGTTAGGGTTAGGTTGGCAATATCTCCAGAGTGCAAGGTCATAGCCTCTCCCAACCACCACCTCATCCCACTAATTCCTAGGCTAGCTTTCAAATGAGACCATCCGTGAAGCTCTACGACGTTCCGTAAATTTTTCGATACATGTCAATGCATTGTCTATACATGTCAATGCATTGTCTATGCGGTGCTTTTTGGTTAGGTTAGGGTTAGGTTGGCAATATCTCCAGAGTGCAAGGTCATAGCCTCTCCCAACCACCACCTCATCCCACTAATTCCTAGGCTAGCTTTCAAATGAGACCATCCGTGAAGCTCTACGACGTTCCTTTAATTTTCTCCAATTTCGATACATGTCAATGCATTGTCTATGCGGTGCTTTTTGGTTAGGTTAGGGTTAGGTTGGCAATATCTCCAGAGTGCAAGGTCATAGCCTCTCCCAACCACCACCTCATCCCACTAATTCCTAGGCTAGCTTTCAAATGAGACCATCCGTGAAGTTCTACGACGTTCCTTTAATTTTCTCCAATTTCGATACATGTCAATGCATTGTCTATGCGGTGCTTTTTGGTTAGGTTAGGGTTAGGTTGGCAATATCTCCAGAATGAAAGGTCATAGCCTCTCCCAACCACCACCTACCCCCACTAATTCCTAGGCTAGCTTTCAAATGAAACCATCCGTGAAGCTCTACGACGTTCTGTTAATTTTGCCCATTTTCTGGCAAACGGTTATAACCAAAGTTATAACCGTTTGCCAGATAGGCTATATCTCCAGTGTAGAAGTTGGTAGCTACTCAGAACCACAACTTCCCCCCACTAATTCCTAGGCTAGCTTTCAAATGAAACCATCCGTGAAGCTCTACGATGTTTCATTAATTTTAACATGTAAACCTATGGCGGTTGTACACCGACCTATGGCGGCTGTACACGCCTGTTTCTCCAAACTGGTGCGGTATAGGAGGCTATCGCTCGGTGATGTTAAAGTAACAAGTGTTGACACTAACATACTGGAATATCAGCCTCCTAGCTCTCCGTTAAGTGTGGAAATAAAGGAATGTACAGCCGCAATATAAACCTATTGGCACTGTACGCCTTTCCCGTACGGCCTACAAACATCTCACAGATATGAATCAAAACTTAGATTGCTCTAGAGTGTCCAAGGATCAACATATTTCAGCGTCAGCCCCCAAGATCAAGCGGTTTTCATTTTGGAAGTGGGGAAGTGTCCAATTTGGTGAGGTCAGTTTAGGAAGCATTAATGTTTCCTGAATTGACGTCAATTTAGGAAGCGTTTCTGTTTCCCGAATTGACATTGCGGTCCTGGTTTTTGCAAAGGTACACTACACTCAAGCCCACTGTAGCTAGTCTCAGGGTATGCTAGAACCCCCACACACCAAGGTGCAATACTCTAAGTTAATAAAAAAGTGTCCAAATTGATGCTGCCATTTGCCATATGGTCAAGGTGAGGTTAAGTTACTTCCTGATGTCCGATTAACTCAGGACCAGCTTAGCTGATCTCAGGGTGTGCTTAAACACTCACACAGTAAAGTGCAAGGCTGTACTTTGAAAGGAAGTGTCCAATTTGGTGATGTCAGTTAAGGAAGCATTAATGTTTCCTGAAATGACGTCAATTTAGGAAGCGTTTCTGTTTCCCGAATTGACATTGCGGTTCTGGTTTTTGCAAAGGTACACTACACTCAAGCCCACTGTAGCTAGTCTCTGGGTATGCTAGAACCCCCACACACCAAGGTGCAATACTCTAAGTTAATAAAAAAGTGTCCAAATTGATGCTGCCATTTGCCATATGGTCAAGGTGAGGTTAAGTTACTTCCTGATGTCCGATTAACTCAGGACCAGCTTAGCTGGTCTCAGGGTTTGCTTAAACACTCACACAGTAAAGTGCAAGGCTGTACTGTGAAAGGAAGTGTCCAATTTGGTGATGTCAGTTAAGGAAGCATTAATGTTTCCTGAATTGACGTCGATTTAGGAAGCGTTTCTGTTTCCCGAATTGACATTGCGGTTCTGGTCTTTGCAAAGGTACACTACACTCAAGCCCACTGTAGCTAGTCTCAGGGCATGCTAAAACCCCCACACACCAAGGTAAAATACTCTAAGTTAATAAGAAGTGTCCAAATTGATGGCGTCCATTTGCCATATGGTCAAGGTGTGGTTTGGGTACTTCCTGAGGTCCAATCAACTCAGGACCAGCTTAGCTGGTCACAGGGTGTGCTTAAACACTCACACAGTAAAGTGCAAGGCTGTACTTTGAAAGGAAGTGTCCAATTTGGTGATGTCAGTTCAGGAAGCATTAATGTTTCCTGAATTGACGTCTATTTAGGAAGCGTTTCTGTTTCCCAAATTGACATTCCGGTTCTGGTCTTTGCAAAGGTACACTACACTCAAGCCCACTGTAGCTAGTCTCAGGGCATGCTAAAACCCCCACACACCAAGGTAAAATACTCTAAGTTAATAAGAAGTGTCCAAATTGATGGCGTCCATTTGCCATATGGTCAAGGTGTGGTTTGGGTACTTCCTGATGTCCAATCAACTCAGGACCAGCTTAGCTGGTCTCAGGGTGTGCTTAAACACTCACACAGTAAAGTGCAAGGCTGTACTTTGAAAGGAAGTGTCCAATTTGGTGATGTCAGTTAAGGAAGCATTAATGTTTCCTGAAATGACGTCAATTTAGGAAGCGTTTCTGTTTCCCGAATTGACATTGCGGTTCTGGTTTTTGCAAAGGTACACTACACTCAAGCCCACTGTAGCTAGTCTCTGGGTATGCTAGAACCCCCACACACCAAGGTGCAATACTCTAAGTTAATAAAAAAGTGTCCAAATTGATGCTGCCATTTGCCATATGGTCAAGGTGAGGTTAAGTTACTTCCTGATGTCCGATTAACTCAGGACCAGCTTAGCTGGTCTCAGGGTGTGCTTAAACACTCACGCAGTAAAGTGCAAGGCTGTACTTTAAAAGGAAGTGTCCAATTTGGTGATGTCAGTTAAGGAAGCATTAATGTTTCCTGAATTGACGTCAATTTAGGAAGCGTTTCTGTTTCCTGAATTGACATTGCGGTTCTGGTTTTTGCAAAGGTACACTACACTCAAGCCCACTGTAGCTAGTCTCAGGGTATGCTAGAACCCCCACACACCAAGGTGCAAAACTCTAAGTTAATAAGAAGTGTCCAAATTGATGCTGCCATTTGCCATATGGTCAGGGTGAGGTTAAGTTACTTCCTGATGTCCGATTAACTCAGGACCAGCTTAGCTGGTCTCAGGGTGTGCTTAAACACTCACGCAGTAAAGTGCAAGGCTGTACTTTGAAAGGAAGTGTCCAATTTGGTGATGTCAGTTAAGGAAGCATTAATGTTTCCTGAATTGACGTCAATTTAGGAAGCGTTTCTGTTTCCCGAATTGACATTGCGGTTGACCTTTACAACATTTCATGGTGGTCATGACCTTTCTGCTACAACTAGACACTTGATTCCTTTTCTGCTTTAAAGTTGGCTTCGAGGACAATGTGTGACATGATTTTTGTGCCCATCGGTGCATGGCAAGACACTGAAAATTAGCCTCAAAGTTTGCAAGGTCGCCATGTTTCCCAAAATGACACTGTGTCCATTAGGGAACAGTTTTGTGTACATTAAATATTACATTACAGGACTTTCTGAAGCCTCAGAGATCCCATATTTCACACACAGAGTGGGGACATGGCCTACTACAGTCATGTGAAGTGAAAACTCTCCAAGTCCCTTGGGGAAAAAAGATTGTTTATTTGAGAAATCTAGGCGAAGACACTGTTAGGCTTATAGCCCGCAACACCCTCTTTCATAGTTGGTCAGATTGGAGTCATTTTTTTTCTGAACATGCGTGAGCTCTGATCTTTTAGTATGTTGTTGCCAGACCGAAGTGGAGTACAGTAGGCTTGGTTTGGACCTGCTGGGACCCAGCATGCCAGTGCCACACAACTGTCATTTTGGGGTACTTTTGCATTGAAAATGTTTTCAATGGGAAATGCTTCTCAAATGGACACCCTTCAAATGATCATATTTCATGTAGAAATTGTCAGAATGGCTTGAAACCTGCACCAAACCCTCAACTCGGAACACAGATTTAGCATGTAGAGCACTGGTTCTGTAAACCCTCTGCATTCCTATATCCTTTCAGGAATGTCCCTCAAGAATGGGACAAGGAGAGCCTTGTAGAGCAGCTTTTGTTATGAAACATATCTCAGATTTGTTTCAGTACATTGATAGTAAGTATCCAATTTGGGATGTCCAGTGTGGTTCTGGGTTTTGCAAAGGTACACTAAACTCAATACCACTGTAGCTGTTCTAAGTGTGTGCTAAAACCCCCTCTCACTAATGTGCATTGCTGTACACCATATGGAAAAAGGTTTCCCCGGTGTAGGATAAGCACCCCCCCATGGACAGTCGATGCTTGCCAAGTTGACCAATGCTTCCCTCGTGGACAGACAATGCTTGCCAAGTGGACCAATGCTTCCCTCGTGGACAGTTGATTGCTTGCCAAGTGGACCAATGCTTCCCTCGTGGACAGTCAATTGCTTGCCAAGTGGACCAATGCTTCCCTCGTGGACAGTTGATTGCTTGCAAAGTGGACCAATGCTTCCCTCGTGGACAGACGATTGCTTGCCAAGTGGACCAATGCTTCCCTCGTGGACAGACGATGCTTGCCAAGTGGACAAATGTGTCCCTCGTGGCCAGTCGATTGCTTGCCAAGTGGACCAATGCTTCCCTCGTGGACGATTGCTTGCCAAGTGGACCAATGCTTCCCTCGTGGACGGACGATGCTTGCCAAGTGGACAGATGCTTCCCTCGCGGACAGCCCCCTGGGGGCCCCGAAGTGACAAATGCTTCCCGGGTGGACGATTGCTTGCCAAGTGGACCGATGCTTCCCTCGTGGACAGTTGACCTTTACAACATTTCATGGTGGTCATGACCTTTCTGCTACAACTAGACACTTGATTCCTTTTCTGCTTTAAAGTTGGCTTCGAGGACAATGTGTGACATGATTTTTGTGCCCATCGGTGCATGGCAAGACACTGAAAATGAGCCTCAAAGTTTGCAAGGTCGCCAGGTTTCCCAAAATGACACTGTGTCCATTAGGGAACAGTTTTGTGTACATTAAATATTACATTACAGGACTTTCTGAAGCCTCAGAGATCCCATATTTCACACACAGAGCGGGGACATGGCCTACTACAGTCATGTGAAGTGAAAACTCTCCAAGTCCCTTGGGGAAAAAAGATTGTTTATTTGAGAAATCTAGGCGAAGACACTGTTAGGCTTATAGCCCGCAACAGCCTCTTTCATAGTTGGTCAGATTGGAGTCATTTTTTTTCTGAACATGCGTGAGCTCTGATCTTTTAGTATGTTGTTGCCAGACCCAAGTGGAGTACAGTAGGCTTGGTTTGGACCTGCTGGGACCGAGCATGCCAGTGCCACACAACTGTCATTTTGGGGTACTTTTGCATTGAAAATGTTTTCAATGGGAAATGCTTCTCAAATGGACACCCTTCAAATGATCATATTTCATGTAGAAATTGTCAGAATGGCTTGAAACCTGCACCAAACCCTCAACTCGGAACACAGATTTCAGCATGTAGAGCACTGGTTCTGTAAACCCTCTGCATTCCTATATCCTTTCAGGAATGTCCCTCAAGAATGGGACAAGGAGAGCCTTGTAGAGCAGCTTTTGTTATGAAACATATCTCAGATTTGTTTCAGTACATTGATAGTAAGTATCCAATTTGGGATGTCCAGTGTGGTTCTGGGTTTTGCAAAGGTACACTAAACTCAATACCACTGTAGCTGTTCTAAGTGTGTGCTAAAACCCCCTCTCACTAATGTGCATTGCTGTACACCATATGGAAAAAGGTTTCCCCGGTGTAGGATAAGCACCCCCCCATGGACAGTCGATGCTTGCCAAGTTGACCAATGCTTCCCTTGTGGACAGACAATGCTTGCCAAGTGGACCAATGCTTCCCTCGTGGACAGTTGATTGCTTGCCAAGTGGACCAATGCTTCCCTCGTGGACAGTCGATTGCTTGCCAAGTGGACCAATGCTTCCCTCGTGGCCAGTCGATTGCTTGCCAAGTGGACCGATGCTTCCCTCGTGGACGATTGCTTGCCAAGTGGACCAATGCTTCCCTCGTGGACAGTCGATTGCTTGCCAAGTGGACCAATGCTTCCCTCGTGGACAGTTGATTGCTTGCCAAGTGGACCAATGCTTCCCTCGTGGACAGACGATTGCTTGCCAAGTGGACCAATGCTTCCCTCGTGGACAGACGATGCTTGCCAAGTGGACAAATGTGTCCCTCGTGGCCAGTCGATTGCTTGCCAAGTGGACCAATGCTTCCCTCGTGGACGATTGCTTGCCAAGTGGACCAATGCTTCCCTCGTGGACGGACGATGCTTGCCAAGTGGACAGATGCTTCCCTCGCGGACAGCCCCCTGGGGGCCCCGAAGTGACAAATGCTTCCCGGGTGGACGATTGCTTGCCAAGTGGACCGATGCTTCCCTCGTGGACAGTTGACCTTTACAACATTTCATGGTGGTCATGACCTTTCTGCTACAACTAGACACTTGATTCCTTTTCTGCTTTAAAGTTGGCTTCGAGGACAATGTGTGACATGATTTTTGTGCCCATCGGTGCATGGCAAGACACTGAAAATGAGCCTCAAAGTTTGCAAGGTCGCCAGGTTTCCCAAAATGACACTGTGTCCATTAGGGAACAGTTTTGTGTACATTAAATATTACATTACAGGACTTTCTGAAGCCTCAGAGATCCCATATTTCACACACAGAGCGGGGACATGGCCTACTACAGTCATGTGAAGTGAAAACTCTCCAAGTCCCTTGGGGAAAAAAGATTGTTTATTTGAGAAATCTAGGCGAAGACACTGTTAGGCTTATAGCCCGCAACAGCCTCTTTCATAGTTGGTCAGATTGGAGTCATTTTTTTTCTGAACATGCGTGAGCTCTGATCTTTTAGTATGTTGTTGCCAGACCCAAGTGGAGTACAGTAGGCTTGGTTTGGACCTGCTGGGACCGAGCATGCCAGTGCCACACAACTGTCATTTTGGGGTACTTTTGCATTGAAAATGTTTTCAATGGGAAATGCTTCTCAAATGGACACCCTTCAAATGATCATATTTCATGTAGAAATTGTCAGAATGGCTTGAAACCTGCACCAAACCCTCAACTCGGAACACAGATTTCAGCATGTAGAGCACTGGTTCTGTAAACCCTCTGCATTCCTATATCCTTTCAGGAATGTCCCTCAAGAATGGGACAAGGAGAGCCTTGTAGAGCAGCTTTTGTTATGAAACATATCTCAGATTTGTTTCAGTACATTGATAGTAAGTATCCAATTTGGGATGTCCAGTGTGGTTCTGGGTTTTGCAAAGGTACACTAAACTCAATACCACTGTAGCTGTTCTAAGTGTGTGCTAAAACCCCCTCTCACTAATGTGCATTGCTGTACACCATATGGAAAAAGGTTTCCCCGGTGTAGGATAAGCACCCCCCCATGGACAGTCGATGCTTGCCAAGTTGACCAATGCTTCCCTCGTGGACAGACAATGCTTGCCAAGTGGACCAATGCTTCCCTCGTGGACAGTTGATTGCTTGCCAAGTGGACCAATGCTTCCCTCGTGGACAGTCGATTGCTTGCCAAGTGGACCAATGCTTCCCTCGTGGCCAGTCGATTGCTTGCCAAGTGGACCGATGCTTCCCTCGTGGACGATTGCTTGCCAAGTGGACCAATGCTTCCCTCGTGGACAGTCGATTGCTTGCCAAGTGGACCAATGCTTCCCTCGTGGACAGTTGATTGCTTGCCAAGTGGACCAATGCTTCCCTCGTGGACAGACGATTGCTTGCCAAGTGGACCAATGCTTCCCTCGTGGACAGACGATGCTTGCCAAGTGGACAAATGTGTCCCTCGTGGCCAGTCGATTGCTTGCCAAGTGGACCAATGCTTCCCTCGTGGACGATTGCTTGCCAAGTGGACCAATGCTTCCCTCGTGGACGGACGATGCTTGCCAAGTGGACAGATGCTTCCCTCGCGGACAGCCCCCTGGGGGCCCCGAAGTGACAAATGCTTCCGGGTGGACGATTGCTTGCCAAGTGGACCGATGCTTCCCTCGTGGACAGTTGACCTTTACAACATTTCATGGTGGTCATGACCTTTCTGCTACAACTAGACACTTGATTCCTTTTCTGCTTTAAAGTTGGCTTCGAGGACAATGTGTGACATGATTTTTGTGCCCATCGGTGCATGGCAAGACACTGAAAATGAGCCTCAAAGTTTGCAAGGTCGCCAGGTTTCCCAAAATGACACTGTGTCCATTAGGGAACAGTTTTGTGTACATTAAATATTACATTACAGGACTTTCTGAAGCCTCAGAGATCCCATATTTCACACACAGAGCGGGACATGGCCTACTACAGTCATGTGAAGTGAAAACTCTCCAAGTCCCTTGGGGAAAAAAGATTGTTTATTTGAGAAATCTAGGCGAAGACACTGTTAGGCTTATAGCCCGCAACAGCCTCTTTCATAGTTGGTCAGATTGGAGTCATTTTTTTTCTGAACATGCGTGAGCTCTGATCTTTTAGTATGTTGTTGCCAGACCCAAGTGGAGTACAGTAGGCTTGGTTTGGACCTGCTGGGACCGAGCATGCCAGTGCCACACAACTGTCATTTTGGGGTACTTTTGCATTGAAAATGTTTTCAATGGGAAATGCTTCTCAAATGGACACCCTTCAAATGATCATATTTCATGTAGAAATTGTCAGAATGGCTTGAAACCTGCACCAAACCCTCAACTCGGAACACAGATTTCAGCATGTAGAGCACTGGTTCTGTAAACCCTCTGCATTCCTATATCCTTTCAGGAATGTCCCTCAAGAATGGGACAAGGAGAGCCTTGTAGAGCAGCTTTTGTTATGAAACATATCTCAGATTTGTTTCAGTACATTGATAGTAAGTATCCAATTTGGGATGTCCAGTGTGGTTCTGGGTTTTGCAAAGGTACACTAAACTCAATACCACTGTAGCTGTTCTAAGGGTGTGCTAAAACCCCCTCTCACTAATGTGCATTGCTGTACACCATATGGAAAAAGGTTTCCCCGGTGTAGGATAAGCACCCCCCCATGGACAGTCGATGCTTGCCAAGTTGACCAATGCTTCCCTCGTGGACAGACAATGCTTGCCAAGTGGACCAATGCCTCCCTCGTGGACAGTTGATTGCTTGCCAAGTGGACCAATGCTTCCCTCGTGGACAGTCGATTGCATGCCAAGTGGACCAATGCTTCCCTCGTGGACAGTTGATTGCTTGCCAAGTGGACCAATGCTTCCCTCGTGGACAGTCGATTGCATGCCAAGTGGACCAATGCTTCCCTCGTGGACAGACGATGCTTGCCAAGTGGACGAATGTGTCCCTCGTGGCCAGTCGATTGCTTGCCAAGTGGACCGATGCTTCCCTCGTGGACAGACGATGCTTGCCAAGTGGACAAATGTGTCCCTCGTGGCCAGTCGATTGCTTGCCAAGTGGACCAATGCTTCCCTCGTGGACGATTGCTTGCCAAGTGGACCAATGCTTCCCTCGTGGACGGACGATGCTTGCCAAGTGGACAGATGCTTCCCTCGCGGACAGCCCCCTGGGGGCCCCGAAGTGACAAATGCTTCCCGGGTGGACGATTGCTTGCCAAGTGGACCGATGCTTCCCTCGTGGACAGTTGACCTTTACAACATTTCATGGTGGTCATGACCTTTCTGCTACAACTAGACCAGGGGTGTCAAACTCAAATACACAGTGGGACAAAATTTAAAACTTGAACAAAGTCGCGGGCCAACATTGAACAAATAAAATTTTTAATATGGACCCAAACAAGTTTTGCTTTAACATTGAATATGCACTTATCACTTTCGCTTTTGGTGCGCATCAATGGTGTGCACTAACATATGTCAATACGCCCTCAGACACAAGTGTTGGTGCTCCATCTGCTCAGTAGAGAAGCTTGTAAAACCCTGACTGTCCTACAGCCAGGCAGACAGACAGACAGCCGGCATGCAGACAGACAGCCAGGCAGACAGGCAGGCAGACAGGCAGACAGGATTGAATGAACAGGAACAGAGAAAACACAGCGGCCGGCTAGGTCAACACAGGTGTCTCTATCACAGTGAGACGTTACATAACGTAAAGCTTCTGTTTTCTGCCTTTCTTTTCGCCATTTTTAAGAAGGGGTAACACGGTTACAGTTGTAGTAAGAGATTGCTATGACTACTGTCACAGAAGAGAGGGCGTTTCTGGGTCCTGTCTTGATTGACGCGCCAAAACAACAGCAGAGCATTATGGGATTTGTAGTATTAGCGGTGAATGCGCTGTATAATACTGGCGGGCCAGCTCTAGTAGTCATTTGGTATTGCCTCGCGGGCCAAATATAATTACACTGCGGGCCAAATTTGGCCCGCGGGCCAGAGTTTGACACCCCTGAACTAGACACTTGATTCCTTTTCTGCTTTAAAGTTGGCTTCGAGGACAATGTGTGACATGATTTTTGTGCCCATCGGTGCATGGCAAGACACTGAAAATGAGCCTCAAAGTTTGCAAGGTCGCCAGGTTTCCAAAAATGACACTGTGTCCATTAGGGAACAGTTTTGTGTACATTAAATATTACATTACAGGACTTTCTGAAGCCTCAGAGATCCCATATTTCAAACACAGAGCGGGGACATGGCCTACTACAGTCATGTGAAGTGAAAACTCTCCAAGTCCCTTGGGGAAAAAAGATTGTTTATTTGAGAAATCTAGGCGAAGACACTGTTAGGCTTATAGCCCGCAACACCCTCTTTCATAGTTGGTCAGATTGGAGTCATTTTTTTTCTGAACATGCGTGAGCTCTGATCTTTTAGTATGTTGTTGCCAGACCCAAGTGGAGTACAGTAGGCTTGGTTTGGACCTGCTGGGACCGAGCATGCCAGTGCCACACAACTGTCATTTTGGGGTACTTTTGCATTGAAAATGTTTTCAATGGGAAATGCTTCTCAAATGGACACCCTTCAAATGATCATATTTCATGTAGAAATTGTCAGAATGGCTTGAAACCTGCACCAAACCCTCAACTCGGAACACAGATTTCAGCATGTAGAGCACTGGTTCTGTAAACCCTCTGCATTCCTATATCCTTTCAGGAATGTCCCTCAAGAATGGGACAAGGAGAGCCTTGTAGAGCAGCTTTTGTTATGAAACATATCTCAGATTTGTTTCAGTACATTGATAGTAAGTATCCAATTTGGGATGTCCAGTGTGGTTCTGGGTTTTGCAAAGGTACACTAAACTCAATACCACTGTAGCTGTTCTAAGCGTGTGCTAAAACCCCCTCTCACTAATGTGCATTGCTGTACACCATATGGAAAAAGGTTTCCCCGGTGTAGGATAAGCACCCCCCCATGGACAGTCGATGCTTGCCAAGTTGACCAATGCTTCCCTCGTGGACAGACAATGCTTGCCAAGTGGACCAATGCTTCCCTCGTGGCCAGTCGATTGCTTGCCAAGTGGACCGATGCTTCCCTCGTGGACGATTGCTTGCCAAGTGGACCAATGCTTCCCTCGTGGACAGTCGATTGCTTGCCAAGTGGACCAATGCTTCCCTCGTGGACAGTTGATTGCTTGCCAAGTGGACCAATGCTTCCCTCGTGGACAGACGATTGCTTGCCAAGTTGACCAATGCTTCCCTCGTGGACAGACAATGCTTGCCAAGTGGACCAATGCTTCCCTCGTGGACAGTTGATTGCTTGCCAAGTGGACCAATGCTTCCCTCGTGGACAGTCGATTGCTTGCCAAGTGGACCAATGCTTCCCTCGTGGCCAGTCGATTGCTTGCCAAGTGGACCGATGCTTCCCTCGTGGACGATTGCTTGCCAAGTGGACCAATGCTTCCCTCGTGGACAGTCGATTGCTTGCCAAGTGGACCAATGCTTCCCTCGTGGACAGTTGATTGCTTGCCAAGTGGACCAATGCTTCCCTCGTGGACAGACGATTGCTTGCCAAGTGGACCAATGCTTCCCTCGTGGACAGACGATGCTTGCCAAGTGGACAAATGTGTCCCTCGTGGCCAGTCGATTGCTTGCCAAGTGGACCAATGCTTCCCTCGTGGACGATTGCTTGCCAAGTGGACCAATGCTTCCCTCGTGGACGGACGATGCTTGCCAAGTGGACAGATGCTTCCCTCGCAGACAGCCCCCTGGGGGCCCCGAAGTGACAAATGCTTCCCGGGTGGACGATTGCTTGCCAAGTGGACCGATGCTTCCCTCGTGGACAGTTGACCTTTACAACATTTCATGGTGGTCATGACCTTTCTGCTACAACTAGACACTTGATTCCTTTTCTGCTTTAAAGTTGGCTTCGAGGACAATGTGTGACATGATTTTTGTGCCCATCGGTGCATGGCAAGACACTGAAAATGAGCCTCAAAGTTTGCAAGGTCGCCAGGTTTCCCAAAATGACTGTGTCCATTAGGGAACAGTTTTGTGTACATTAAATATTACATTACAGGACTTTCTGAAGCCTCAGAGATCCCATATTTCACACACAGAGCGGGGACATGGCCTACTACAGTCATGTGAAGTGAAAACTCTCCAAGTCCCTTGGGGAAAAAAGATTGTTTATTTGAGAAATCTAGGCGAAGACACTGTTAGGCTTATAGCCCGCAACACCCTCTTTCATAGTTGGTCAGATTGGAGTCATTTTTTTTCTGAACATGCGTGAGCTCTGATCTTTTAGTATGTTGTTGCCAGACCCAAGTGGAGTACAGTAGGCTTGGTTTGGACCTGCTGGGACCGAGCATGCCAGTGCCACACAACTGTCATTTTGGGGTACTTTTGCATTGAAAATGTTTTCAATGGGAAATGCTTCTCAAATGGACACCCTTCAAATGATCATATTTCATGTAGAAATTGTCAGAATGGCTTGAAACCTGCACCAAACCCTCAACTCGGAACACAGATTTCAGCATGTAGAGCACTGGTTCTGTAAACCCTCTGCATTCCTATATCCTTTCAGGAATGTCCCTCAAGAATGGGACAAGGAGAGCCTTGTAGAGCAGCTTTTGTTATGAAACATATCTCAGATTTGTTTCAGTACATTGATAGTAAGTATCCAATTTGGGATGTCCAGTGTGGTTCTGGGTTTTGCAAAGGTACACTAAACTCAATACCACTGTAGCTGTTCTAAGGGTGTGCTAAAACCCCCTCTCACTAATGTGCATTGCTGTACACCATATGGAAAAAGGTTTCCCCGGTGTAGGATAAGCACCCCCCCATGGACAGTCGATGCTTGCCAAGTTGACCAATGCTTCCCTCGTGGACAGACAATGCTTGCCAAGTGGACCAATGCTTCCCTCGTGGACAGTTGATTGCTTGCCAAGTGGACCAATGCTTCCCTCGTGGACAGTCGATTGCATGCCAAGTGGACCAATGCTTCCCTCGTGGACAGTTGATTGCTTGCCAAGTGGACCAATGCTTCCCTCTTGGACAGTCGATTGCATGCCAAGTGGACCAATGCTTCCCTCGTGGACAGACGATGCTTGCCAAGTGGACGAATGTGTCCCTCGTGGCCAGTCGATTGCTTGCCAAGTGGACCGATGCTTCCCTCGTGGACAGACGATGCTTGCCAAGTGGACAAATGTGTCCCTCGTGGCCAGTCGATTGCTTGCCAAGTGGACCAATGCTTCCCTCGTGGACGATTGCTTGCCAAGTGGACCAATGCTTCCCTCGTGGACGGACGATGCTTGCCAAGTGGACAGATGCTTCCCTCGCGGACAGCCCCCTGGGGGCCCCGAAGTGACAAATGCTTCCCGGGTGGACGATTGCTTGCCAAGTGGACCGATGCTTCCCTCGTGGACAGTTGACCTTTACAACATTTCATGGTGGTCATGACCTTTCTGCTACAACTAGACACTTGATTCCTTTTCTGCTTTAAAGTTGGCTTCGAGGACAATGTGTGACATGATTTTTGTGCCCATCGGTGCATGGCAAGACACTGAAAATGAGCCTCAAAGTTTGCAAGGTCGCCAGGTTTCCCAAAATGACACTGTGTCCATTAGGGAACAGTTTTGTGTACATTAAATATTACATTACAGGACTTTCTGAAGCCTCAGAGATCCCATATTTCACACACAGAGCGGGGACATGGCCTACTACAGTCATGTGAAGTGAAAACTCTCCAAGTCCCTTGGGGAAAAAAGATTGTTTATTTGAGAAATCTAGGCGAAGACACTGTTAGGCTTATAGCCCGCAACACCCTCTTTCATAGTTGGTCAGATTGGAGTCATTTTTTTTCTGAACATGCGTGAGCTCTGATCTTTTAGTATGTTGTTGCCAGACCCAAGTGGAGTACAGTAGGCTTGGTTTGGACCTGCTGGGACCGAGCATGCCAGTGCCACACAACTGTCATTTTGGGGTACTTTTGCATTGAAAATGTTTTCAATGGGAAATGCTTCTCAAATGGACACCCTTCAAATGATCATATTTCATGTAGAAATTGTCAGAATGGCTTGAAACCTGCACCAAACCCTCAACTCGGAACACAGATTTCAGCATGTAGAGCACTGGTTCTGTAAACCCTCTGCATTCCTATATCCTTTCAGGAATGTCCCTCAAGAATGGGACAAGGAGAGCCTTGTAGAGCAGCTTTTGTTATGAAACATATCTCAGATTTGTTTCAGTACATTGATAGTAAGTATCCAATTTGGGATGTCCAGTGTGGTTCTGGGTTTTGCAAAGGTACACTAAACTCAATACCACTGTAGCTGTTCTAAGGGTGTGCTAAAACCCCCTCTCACTAATGTGCATTGCTGTACACCATATGGAAAAAGGTTTCCCCGGTGTAGGATAAGCACCCCCCCATGGACAGTCGATGCTTGCCAAGTTGACCAATGCTTCCCTCGTGGACAGACAATGCTTGCCAAGTGGACCAATGCTTCCCTCGTGGACAGTTGATTGCTTGCCAAGTGGACCAATGCTTCCCTCGTGGACAGTCGATTGCATGCCAAGTGGACCAATGCTTCCATCGTGGACAGTTGATTGCTTGCCAAGTGGACCAATGCTTCCCTCGTGGACAGTCGATTGCATGCCAAGTGGACCAATGCTTCCCTCGTGGACAGACGATGCTTGCCAAGTGGACGAATGTGTCCCTCGTGGCCAGTCGATTGCTTGCCAAGTGGACCGATGCTTCCCTCGTGGACAGACGATGCTTGCCAAGTGGACAAATGTGTCCCTCGTGGCCAGTCGATTGCTTGCCAAGTGGACCAATGCTTCCCTCGTGGACGATTGCTTGCCAAGTGGACCAATGCTTCCCTCGTGGACGGACGATGCTTGCCAAGTGGACAGATGCTTCCCTCGCGGACAGCCCCCTGGGGGCCCCGAAGTGACAAATGCTTCCCGGGTGGACGATTGCTTGCCAAGTGGACCGATGCTTCCCTCGTGGACAGTTGACCTTTACAACATTTCATGGTGGTCATGACCTTTCTGCTACAACTAGACACTTGATTCCTTTTCTGCTTTAAAGTTGGCTTCGAGGACAATGTGTGACATGATTTTTGTGCCCATCGGTGCATGGCAAGACACTGAAAATGAGCCTCAAAGTTTGCAAGGTCGCCAGGTTTCCCAAAATGACACTGTGTCCATTAGGGAACAGTTTTGTGTACATTAAATATTACATTACAGGACTTTCTGAAGCCTCAGAGATCCCATATTTCACACACAGAGCGGGGACATGGCCTACTACAGTCATGTGAAGTGAAAACTCTCCAAGTCCCTTGGGGAAAAAAGATTGTTTATTTGAGAAATCTAGGCGAAGACACTGTTAGGCTTATAGCCCGCAACACCCTCTTTCATAGTTGGTCAGATTGGAGTCATTTTTTTTCTGAACATGCGTGAGCTCTGATCTTTTAGTATGTTGTTGCCAGACCCAAGTGGAGTACAGTAGGCTTGGTTTGGACCTGCTGGGACCGAGCATGCCAGTGCCACACAACTGTCATTTTGGGGTACTTTTGCATTGAAAATGTTTTCAATGGGAAATGCTTCTCAAATGGACACCCTTCAAATGATCATATTTCATGTAGAAATTGTCAGAATGGCTTGAAACCTGCACCAAACCCTCAACTCGGAACACAGATTTCAGCATGTAGAGCACTGGTTCTGTAAACCCTCTGCATTCCTATATCCTTTCAGGAATGTCCCTCAAGAATGGGACAAGGAGAGCCTTGTAGAGCAGCTTTTGTTATGAAACATATCTCAGATTTGTTTCAGTACATTGATAGTAAGTATCCAATTTGGGATGTCCAGTGTGGTTCTGGGTTTTGCAAAGGTACACTAAACTCAATACCACTGTAGCTGTTCTAAGGGTGTGCTAAAACCCCCTCTCACTAATGTGCATTGCTGTACACCATATGGAAAAAGGTTTCCCCGGTGTAGGATAAGCACCCCCCCATGGACAGTCGATGCTTGCCAAGTTGACCAATGCTTCCCTCGTGGACAGACAATGCTTGCCAAGTGGACCAATGCTTCCCTCGTGGACAGTTGATTGCTTGCCAAGTGGACCAATGCTTCCCTCGTGGACAGTCGATTGCATGCCAAGTGGACCAATGCTTCCCTCGTGGACAGTTGATTGCTTGCCAAGTGGACCAATGCTTCCCTCGTGGACAGTCGATTGCATGCCAAGTGGACCAATGCTTCCCTCGTGGACAGACGATGCTTGCCAAGTGGACGAATGTGTCCCTCGTGGCCAGTCGATTGCTTGCCAAGTGGACCGATGCTTCCCTCGTGGACAGACGATGCTTGCCAAGTGGACAAATGTGTCCCTCGTGGCCAGTCGATTGCTTGCCAAGTGGACCAATGCTTCCCTCGTGGACGATTGCTTGCCAAGTGGACCAATGCTTCCCTCGTGGACGGACGATGCTTGCCAAGTGGACAGATGCTTCCCTCGCGGACAGCCCCCTGGGGGCCCCGAAGTGACAAATGCTTCCCGGGTGGACGATTGCTTGCCAAGTGGACCGATGCTTCCCTCGTGGACAGTTGACCTTTACAACATTTCATGGTGGTCATGACCTTTCTGCTACAACTAGACACTTGATTCCTTTTCTGCTTTAAAGTTGGCTTCGAGGACAATGTGTGACATGATTTCTGTGCCCATCGGTGCATGGCAAGACACTGAAAATGAGCCTCAAAGTTTGCAAGGTCGCCAGGTTTCCCAAAATGACACTGTGTCCATTAGGGAACAGTTTTGTGTACATTAAATATTACATTACAGGACTTTCTGAAGCCTCAGAGATCCCATATTTCACACACAGAGCGGGGACATGGCCTACTACAGTCATGTGAAGTGAAAACTCTCCAAGTCCCTTGGGGAAAAAAGATTGTTTATTTGAGAAATCTAGGCGAAGACACTGTTAGGCTTATAGCCCGCAACACCCTCTTTCATAGTTGGTCAGATTGGAGTCATTTTTTTTCTGAACATGCGTGAGCTCTGATCTTTTAGTATGTTGTTGCCAGACCCAAGTGGAGTACAGTAGGCTTGGTTTGGACCTGCTGGGACCGAGCATGCCAGTGCCACACAACTGTCATTTTGGGGTACTTTTGCATTGAAAATGTTTTCAATGGGAAATGCTTCTCAAATGGACACCCTTCAAATGATCATATTTCATGTAGAAATTGTCAGAATGGCTTGAAACCTGCACCAAACCCTCAACTCGGAACACAGATTTCAGCATGTAGAGCACTGGTTCTGTAAACCCTCTGCATTCCTATATCCTTTCAGGAATGTCCCTCAAGAATGGGACAAGGAGAGCCTTGTAGAGCAGCTTTTGTTATGAAACATATCTCAGATTTGTTTCAGTACATTGATAGTAAGTATCCAATTTGGGATGTCCAGTGTGGTTCTGGGTTTTGCAAAGGTACACTAAACTCAATACCACTGTAGCTGTTCTAAGTGTGTGCTAAAACCCCCTCTCACTAATGTGCATTGCTGTACACCATATGGAAAAAGGTTTCCCCGGTGTAGGATAAGCACCCCCCCATGGACAGTCGATGCTTGCCAAGTTGACC
This sequence comes from Borostomias antarcticus, assembly GCF_949987555.1. NCBI lineage: Eukaryota > Metazoa > Chordata > Actinopteri > Stomiiformes > Stomiidae > Borostomias > Borostomias antarcticus. Next base: position 307,240 of record NC_140258.1, read on the forward strand.
AATGCTTCCCTCGTGGACAGACAATGCTTGCCAAGTGGACCAATGCTTCCCTCGTGGACAGTTGATTGCTTGCCAAGTGGACCAATGCTTCCCTCGTGGACAGTCGATTGCTTGCCAAGTGGACCAATGCTTCCCTCGTGGCCAGTCGATTGCTTGCCAAGTGGACCGATGCTTCCCTCGTGGACGATTGCTTGCCAAGTGGACCAATGCTTCCCTCGTGGACAGTCGATTGCTTGCCAAGTGGACCAATGCTTCCCTCGTGGACAGTTGATTGCTTGCCAAGTGGACCAATGCTTCCCTCGTGGACAGACGATTGCTTGCCAAGTGGACCAATGCTTCCCTCGTGGACAGACGATGCTTGCCAAGTGGACAAATGTGTCCCTCGTGGCCAGTCGATTGCTTGCCAAGTGGACCAATGCTTCCCTCGTGGACGATTGCTTGCCAAGTGGACCAATGCTTCCCTCGTGGACGGACGATGCTTGCCAAGTGGACAGATGCTTCCCTCGCGGACAGCCCCCTGGGGGCCCCGAAGTGACAAATGCTTCCCGGGTGGACGATTGCTTGCCAAGTGGACCGATGCTTCCCTCGTGGACAGTTGACCTTTACAACATTTCATGGTGGTCATGACCTTTCTGCTACAACTAGACACTTGATTCCTTTTCTGCTTTAAAGTTGGCTTCGAGGACAATGTGTGACATGATTTTTGTGCCCATCGGTGCATGGCAAGACACTGAAAATGAGCCTCAAAGTTTGCAAGGTCGCCAGGTTTCCCAAAATGACACTGTGTCCATTAGGGAACAGTTTTGTGTACATTAAATATTACATTACAGGACTTTCTGAAGCCTCAGAGATCCCATATTTCACACACAGAGCGGGGACATGGCCTACTACAGTCATGTGAAGTGAAAACTCTCCAAGTCCCTTGGGGAAAAAAGATTGTTTATTTGAGAAATCTAGGCGAAGACACTGTTAGGCTTATAGCCCGCAACACCCTCTTTCATAGTTGGTCAGATTGGAGTCATTTTTTTTCTGAACATGCGTGAGCTCTGATCTTTTAGTATGTTGTTGCCAGACCCAAGTGGAGTACAGTAGGCTTGGTTTGGACCTGCTGGGACCGAGCATGCCAGTGCCACACAACTGTCATTTTGGGGTACTTTTGCATTGAAAATGTTTTCAATGGGAAATGCTTCTCAAATGGACACCCTTCAAATGATCATATTTCATGTAGAAATTGTCAGAATGGCTTGAAACCTGCACCAAACCCTCAACTCGGAACACAGATTTCAGCATGTAGAGCACTGGTTCTGTAAACCCTCTGCATTCCTATATCCTTTCAGGAATGTCCCTCAAGAATGGGACAAGGAGAGCCTTGTAGAGCAGCTTTTGTTATGAAACATATCTCAGATTTGTTTCAGTACATTGATAGTAAGTATCCAATTTGGGATGTCCAGTGTGGTTCTGGGTTTTGCAAAGGTACACTAAACTCAATACCACTGTAGCTGTTCTAAGTGTGTGCTAAAACCCCCTCTCACTAATGTGCATTGCTGTACACCATATGGAAAAAGGTTTCCCCGGTGTAGGATAAGCACCCCCCCATGGACAGTCGATGCTTGCCAAGTTGACCAATGCTTCCCTCGTGGACAGACAATGCTTGCCAAGTGGACCAATGCTTCCCTCGTGGACAGTTGATTGCTTGCCAAGTGGACCAATGCTTCCCTCGTGGACAGTCGATTGCTTGCCAAGTGGACCAATGCTTCCCTCGTGGCCAGTCGATTGCTTGCCAAGTGGACCGATGCTTCCCTCGTGGACGATTGCTTGCCAAGTGGACCAATGCTTCCCTCGTGGACAGTCGATTGCTTGCCAAGTGGACCAATGCTTCCCTCGTGGACAGTTGATTGCTTGCCAAGTGGACCAATGCTTCCCTCGTGGACAGACGATTGCTTGCCAAGTGGACCAATGCTTCCCTCGTGGACAGACGATGCTTGCCAAGTGGACAAATGTGTCCCTCGTGGCCAGTCGATTGCTTGCCAAGTGGACCAATGCTTCCCTCGTGGACGATTGCTTGCCAAGTGGACCAATGCTTCCCTCGTGGACGGACGATGCTTGCCAAGTGGACAGATGCTTCCCTCGCGGACAGCCCCCTGGGGGCCCCGAAGTGACAAATGCTTCCCGGGTGGACGATTGCTTGCCAAGTGGACCGATGCTTCCCTCGTGGACAGTTGACCTTTACAACATTTCATGGTGGTCATGACCTTTCTGCTACAACTAGACACTTGATTCCTTTTCTGCTTTAAAGTTGGCTTCGAGGACAATGTGTGACATGATTTCTGTGCCCATCGGTGCATGGCAAGACACTGAAAATGAGCCTCAAAGTTTGCAAGGTCGCCAGGTTTCCCAAAATGACACTGTGTCCATTAGGGAACAGTTTTGTGTACATTAAATATTACATTACAGGACTTTCTGAAGCCTCAGAGATCCCATATTTCACACACAGAGCGGGGACATGGCCTACTACAGTCATGTGAAGTGAAAACTCTCCAAGTCCCTTGGGGAAAAAAGATTGTTTATTTGAGAAATCTAGGCGAAGACACTGTTAGGCTTATAGCCCGCAACACCCTCTTTCATAGTTGGTCAGATTGGAGTCATTTTTTTTCTGAACATGCGTGAGCTCTGATCTTTTAGTATGTTGTTGCCAGACCCAAGTGGAGTACAGTAGGCTTGGTTTGGACCTGCTGGGACCGAGCATGCCAGTGCCACACAACTGTCATTTTGGGGTACTTTTGCATTGAAAATGTTTTCAATGGGAAATGCTTCTCAAATGGACACCCTTCAAATGATCATATTTCATGTAGAAATTGTCAGAATGGCTTGAAACCTGCACCAAACCCTCAACTCGGAACACAGATTTCAGCATGTAGAGCACTGGTTCTGTAAACCCTCTGCATTCCTATATCCTTTCAGGAATGTCCCTCAAGAATGGGACAAGGAGAGCCTTGTAGAGCAGCTTTTGTTATGAAACATATCTCAGATTTGTTTCAGTACATTGATAGTAAGTATCCAATTTGGGATGTCCAGTGTGGTTCTGGGTTTTGCAAAGGTACACTAAACTCAATACCACTGTAGCTGTTCTAAGTGTGTGCTAAAACCCCCTCTCACTAATGTGCATTGCTGTACACCATATGGAAAAAGGTTTCCCCGGTGTAGGATAAGCACCCCCCCATGGACAGTCGATGCTTGCCAAGTTGACCAATGCTTCCCTCGTGGACAGACAATGCTTGCCAAGTGGACCAATGCTTCCCTCGTGGACAGTTGATTGCTTGCCAAGTGGACCAATGCTTCCCTCGTGGACAGTCGATTGCTTGCCAAGTGGACCAATGCTTCCCTCGTGGCCAGTCGATTGCTTGCCAAGTGGACCGATGCTTCCCTCGTGGACGATTGCTTGCCAAGTGGACCAATGCTTCCCTCGTGGACAGTCGATTGCTTGCCAAGTGGACCAATGCTTCCCTCGTGGACAGTTGATTGCTTGCCAAGTGGACCAATGCTTCCCTCGTGGACAGACGATTGCTTGCCAAGTGGACCAATGCTTCCCTCGTGGACAGACGATGCTTGCCAAGTGGACAAATGTGTCCCTCGTGGCCAGTCGATTGCTTGCCAAGTGGACCAATGCTTCCCTCGTGGACGATTGCTTGCCAAGTGGACCAATGCTTCCCTCGTGGACGGACGATGCTTGCCAAGTGGACAGATGCTTCCCTCGCGGACAGCCCCCTGGGGGCCCCGAAGTGACAAATGCTTCCCGGGTGGACGATTGCTTGCCAAGTGGACCGATGCTTCCCTTGTGGACAGTTGACCTTTACAACATTTCATGGTGGTCATGACCTTTCTGCTACAACTAGACACTTGATTCCTTTTCTGCTTTAAAGTTGGCTTCGAGGACAATGTGTGACATGATTTTTGTGCCCATCGGTGCATGGCAAGACACTGAAAATGAGCCTCAAAGTTTGCAAGGTCGCCAGGTTTCCCAAAATGACACTGTGTCCATTAGGGAACAGTTTTGTGTACATTAAATATTACATTACAGGACTTTCTGAAGCCTCAGAGATCCCATATTTCACACACAGAGCGGGGACATGGCCTACTACAGTCATGTGAAGTGAAAACTCTCCAAGTCCCTTGGGGAAAAAAGATTGTTTATTTGAGAAATCTAGGCGAAGACACTGTTAGGCTTATAGCCCGCAACACCCTCTTTCATAGTTGGTCAGATTGGAGTCATTTTTTTTCTGAACATGCGTGAGCTCTGATCTTTTAGTATGTTGTTGCCAGACCCAAGTGGAGTACAGTAGGCTTGGTTTGGACCTGCTGGGACCGAGCATGCCAGTGCCACACAACTGTCATTTTGGGGTACTTTTGCATTGAAAATGTTTTCAATGGGAAATGCTTCTCAAATGGACACCCTTCAAATGATCATATTTCATGTAGAAATTGTCAGAATGGCTTGAAACCTGCACCAAACCCTCAACTCGGAACACAGATTTCAGCATGTAGAGCACTGGTTCTGTAAACCCTCTGCATTCCTATATCCTTTCAGGAATGTCCCTCAAGAATGGGACAAGGAGAGCCTTGTAGAGCAGCTTTTGTTATGAAACATATCTCAGATTTGTTTCAGTACATTGATAGTAAGTATCCAATTTGGGATGTCCAGTGTGGTTCTGGGTTTTGCAAAGGTACACTAAACTCAATACCACTGTAGCTGTTCTAAGTGTGTGCTAAAACCCCCTCTCACTAATGTGCATTGCTGTACACCATATGGAAAAAGGTTTCCCCGGTGTAGGATAAGCACCCCCCCATGGACAGTCGATGCTTGCCAAGTTGACCAATGCTTCCCTCGTGGACAGACAATGCTTGCCAAGTGGACCAATGCTTCCCTCGTGGACAGTTGATTGCTTGCCAAGTGGACCAATGCTTCCCTCGTGGACAGTCGATTGCTTGCCAAGTGGACCAATGCTTCCCTCGTGGCCAGTCGATTGCTTGCCAAGTGGACCGATGCTTCCCTCGTGGACGATTGCTTGCCAAGTGGACCAATGCTTCCCTCGTGGACAGTCGATTGCTTGCCAAGTGGACCAATGCTTCCCTCGTGGACAGTTGATTGCTTGCCAAGTGGACCAATGCTTCCCTCGTGGACAGACGATTGCTTGCCAAGTGGACCAATGCTTCCCTCGTGGACAGACGATGCTTGCCAAGTGGACAAATGTGTCCCTCGTGGCCAGTCGATTGCTTGCCAAGTGGACCAATGCTTCCCTCGTGGACGATTGCTTGCCAAGTGGACCAATGCTTCCCTCGTGGACGGACGATGCTTGCCAAGTGGACAGATGCTTCCCTCGCGGACAGCCCCCTGGGGGCCCCGAAGTGACAAATGCTTCCCGGGTGGACGATTGCTTGCCAAGTGGACCGATGCTTCCCTCGTGGACAGTTGACCTTTACAACATTTCATGGTGGTCATGACCTTTCTGCTACAACTAGACACTTGATTCCTTTTCTGCTTTAAAGTTGGCTTCGAGGACAATGTGTGACATGATTTCTGTGCCCATCGGTGCATGGCAAGACACTGAAAATGAGCCTCAAAGTTTGCAAGGTCGCCAGGTTTCCCAAAATGACACTGTGTCCATTAGGGAACAGTTTTGTGTACATTAAATATTACATTACAGGACTTTCTGAAGCCTCAGAGATCCCATATTTCACACACAGAGCGGGGACATGGCCTACTACAGTCATGTGAAGTGAAAACTCTCCAAGTCCCTTGGGGAAAAAAGATTGTTTATTTGAGAAATCTAGGCGAAGACACTGTTAGGCTTATAGCCCGCAACACCCTCTTTCATAGTTGGTCAGATTGGAGTCATTTTTTTTCTGAACATGCGTGAGCTCTGATCTTTTAGTATGTTGTTGCCAGACCCAAGTGGAGTACAGTAGGCTTGGTTTGGACCTGCTGGGACCGAGCATGCCAGTGCCACACAACTGTCATTTTGGGGTACTTTTGCATTGAAAATGTTTTCAATGGGAAATGCTTCTCAAATGGACACCCTTCAAATGATCATATTTCATGTAGAAATTGTCAGAATGGCTTGAAACCTGCACCAAACCCTCAACTCGGAACACAGATTTCAGCATGTAGAGCACTGGTTCTGTAAACCCTCTGCATTCCTATATCCTTTCAGGAATGTCCCTCAAGAATGGGACAAGGAGAGCCTTGTAGAGCAGCTTTTGTTATGAAACATATCTCAGATTTGTTTCAGTACATTGATAGTAAGTATCCAATTTGGGATGTCCAGTGTGGTTCTGGGTTTTGCAAAGGTACACTAAACTCAATACCACTGTAGCTGTTCTAAGTGTGTGCTAAAACCCCCTCTCACTAATGTGCATTGCTGTACACCATATGGAAAAAGGTTTCCCCGGTGTAGGATAAGCACCCCCCCATGGACAGTCGATGCTTGCCAAGTTGACCAATGCTTCCCTCGTGGACAGACAATGCTTGCCAAGTGGACCAATGCTTCCCTCGTGGACAGTTGATTGCTTGCCAAGTGGACCAATGCTTCCCTCGTGGACAGTCGATTGCTTGCCAAGTGGACCAATGCTTCCCTCGTGGCCAGTCGATTGCTTGCCAAGTGGACCGATGCTTCCCTCGTGGACGATTGCTTGCCAAGTGGACCAATGCTTCCCTCGTGGACAGTCGATTGCTTGCCAAGTGGACCAATGCTTCCCTCGTGGACAGTTGATTGCTTGCCAAGTGGACCAATGCTTCCCTCGTGGACAGACGATTGCTTGCCAAGTGGACCAATGCTTCCCTCGTGGACAGACGATGCTTGCCAAGTGGACAAATGTGTCCCTCGTGGCCAGTCGATTGCTTGCCAAGTGGACCAATGCTTCCCTCGTGGACGATTGCTTGCCAAGTGGACCAATGCTTCCCTCGTGGACGGACGATGCTTGCCAAGTGGACAGATGCTTCCCTCGCGGACAGCCCCCTGGGGGCCCCGAAGTGACAAATGCTTCCCGGGTGGACGATTGCTTGCCAAGTGGACCGATGCTTCCCTCGTGGACAGTTGACCTTTACAACATTTCATGGTGGTCATGACCTTTCTGCTACAACTAGACACTTGATTCCTTTTCTGCTTTAAAGTTGGCTTCGAGGACAATGTGTGACATGATTTTTGTGCCCATCGGTGCATGGCAAGACACTGAAAATGAGCCTCAAAGTTTGCAAGGTCGCCAGGTTTCCCAAAATGACACTGTGTCCATTAGGGAACAGTTTTGTGTACATTAAATATTACATTACAGGACTTTCTGAAGCCTCAGAGATCCCATATTTCACACACAGAGCGGGGACATGGCCTACTACAGTCATGTGAAGTGAAAACTCTCCAAGTCCCTTGGGGAAAAAAGATTGTTTATTTGAGAAATCTAGGCGAAGACACTGTTAGGCTTATAGCCCGCAACACCCTCTTTCATAGTTGGTCAGATTGGAGTCATTTTTTTTCTGAACATGCGTGAGCTCTGATCTTTTAGTATGTTGTTGCCAGACCCAAGTGGAGTACAGTAGGCTTGGTTTGGACCTGCTGGGACCGAGCATGCCAGTGCCACACAACTGTCATTTTGGGGTACTTTTGCATTGAAAATGTTTTCAATGGGAAATGCTTCTCAAATGGACACCCTTCAAATGATCATATTTCATGTAGAAATTGTCAGAATGGCTTGAAACCTGCACCAAACCCTCAACTCGGAACACAGATTTCAGCATGTAGAGCACTGGTTCTGTAAACCCTCTGCATTCCTATATCCTTTCAGGAATGTCCCTCAAGAATGGGACAAGGAGAGCCTTGTAGAGCAGCTTTTGTTATGAAACATATCTCAGATTTGTTTCAGTACATTGATAGTAAGTATCCAATTTGGGATGTCCAGTGTGGTTCTGGGTTTTGCAAAGGTACACTAAACTCAATACCACTGTAGCTGTTCTAAGGGTGTGCTAAAACCCCCTCTCACTAATGTGCATTGCTGTACACCATATGGAAAAAGGTTTCCCCGGTGTAGGATAAGCACCCCCCCATGGACAGTCGATGCTTGCCAAGTTGACCAATGCTTCCCTCGTGGACAGACAATGCTTGCCAAGTGGACCAATGCTTCCCTCGTGGACAGTTGATTGCTTGCCAAGTGGACCAATGCTTCCCTCGTGGACAGTCGATTGCATGCCAAGTGGACCAATGCTTCCCTCGTGGACAGTTGATTGCTTGCCAAGTGGACCAATGCTTCCCTCGTGGACAGTCGATTGCATGCCAAGTGGACCAATGCTTCCCTCGTGGACAGACGATGCTTGCCAAGTGGACGAATGTGTCCCTCGTGGCCAGTCGATTGCTTGCCAAGGGGACCGATGCTTCCCTCGTGGACAGACGATGCTTGCCAAGTGGACAAATGTGTCCCTCGTGGCAAGTCGATTGCTTGCCAAGTGGACCAATGCTTCCCTCGTGGACGATTGCTTGCCAAGTGGACCAATGCTTCCCTCGTGGACGGACGATGCCAAGTGGACGAATGTGTCCCTCGTGGCCAGTCGATTGCTTGCCAAGTGGACCGATGCTTCCCTCGTGGACAGACGATGCTTGCCAAGTGGACAAATGTGTCCCTCGTGGCCAGTCGATTGCTTGCCAAGTGGACCAATGCTTCCCTCGTGGACGATTGCTTGCCAAGTGGACCAATGCTTCCCTCGTGGACGGACGATGCTTGCCAAGTGGACAGATGCTTCCCTCGCGGACAGCCCCCTGGGGGCCCCGAAGTGACAAATGCTTCCCGGGTGGACGATTGCTTGCCAAGTGGACCGATGCTTCCCTCGTGGACAGTTGACCTTTACAACATTTCATGGTGGTCATGACCTTTCTGCTACAACTAGACACTTGATTCCTTTTCTGCTTTAAAGTTGGCTTCGAGGACAATGTGTGACATGATTTTTGTGCCCATCGGTGCATGGCAAGACACTGACAATGAGCCTCAAAGTTTGCAAGGTCGCCAGGTTTCCCAAAATGACACTGTGTCCATTAGGGAACAGTTTGACTCTTTTGACATTGGGGAATCCCCATTGGGGACTCTTTTGACATTTGGGAATCTTTCACAAATTGCACATTTTTGACATTTCCTATCAAAGTAGAGTATTGTGCCTTGGTGTGTGGGGTTCTTAGCATGCCCCAAGACCAGCTAGAGGGGTCCTGAGTTGATTGCAGCTTTGCAAGTACCAGAACCATACTGTCCCATTTGGGAATCAAAAAAGATTCCCAAATGGGCATCCCAATTTTTGACATTTCCTATCAAAGTACAGTCTTGTGCCTTGGTGTGTGGGGGTCTTAGCATGCCCCAAGACCAGCTAGAGGGGTCCTGAGTTGATTGCACCTTTGCAAGTATGAAAAAAACATACTGTACATTTGGGAATCCCTATTGGATTTCAATGGTGACATTTGGGAATCTTTGTGACATATGGGAATCCCCATTGGGGACTCTTTTGACATTTGGGAATCCCTATTGGATTTGAATGGTGACATTGGGGTCTCTTTCTGACACTTGGGACTCGCAGGGGGGGCGTCCATATGGGACTCTTTTGACATTGGGGAATCCCCATTGGGGACTCTTTTGACATTTGGGAATCTTTCACAAATTGCACATTTTTGACATTTCCTATCAAAGTAGAGTATTGTGCCTTGGTATGTGGGGGTCTTAGCATGCCCCAAGACCAGCTAGACAGGTCCTGAGTTGATTGCACCTTTGCAAGTACCAGAACCATACTGTCCCATTTGGGAATCAAAAAAGATTCCCAAATGGGCATCCCAATTTTTGACATTTCCTATCAAAGTACAGTCTTGTGCCTTGGTGTGTGGGGGTCTTAGCATGCCCCAAGACCAGCTAGAGGGGTCCTGAGTTGATTGCACCTTTGCAAGTACCAGAACCATACTGTCCCATTTGGGAATCAAAAAAGATTCCCAAATGGGCATCCCAATTTTTGACATTTCCTATCAAAGTACAGTCTTGTGCCTTGGTGTGTGGGGGTCTTTGCATGCCCCAAGACCAGCTAGAGGGGTCCTGAGTTGATTGCACCTTTGCAAGTATGAAAAAAACATACTGTACATTTGGGAATCCCTATTGGATTTCAATGGTGACATTTGGGAATCTTTGTGACATATGGGAATCCCCATTGGGGACTCTTTTGACATTTGGGAATCCCTATTGGATTTGAATGGTGACATTGGGGTCTCTTTCTGACACTTGGGACTCGCAGGGGGGGCGTCCATATGGGACTCTTTTGACATTGGGGAATCCCCATTGGGGACTCTTTTGACATTTGGGAATCTTTCACAAATTGCACATTTTTGACATTTCCTATCAAAGTAGAGTATTGTGCCTTGGTATGTGGGGGTCTTAGCATGCCCCAAGACCAGCTAGACGGGTCCTGAGTTGATTGCACCTTTGCAAGTACCAGAACCATACTGTCCCATTTGGGAATCAAAAAAGATTCCCAAATGGGCATCCCAATTTTTGACATTTCCTATCAAAGTACAGTCTTGTGCCTTGGTGTGTGGGGGTCTTAGCATGCCCCAAGACCAGCTAGAGGGGTCCTGAGTTGATTGCACCTTTGCAAGTACCAGAACCATACTGTCCCATTTGGGAATCAAAAAAGATTCCCAAATGGGCATCCCCATTTTTTACATTTCCTATCAAAGTACAGTCTTGTGCCTTGGTTTGTGGGGGTCTTAGCATGCCCCAAGACCAGCTAGAGGGGTCCTGAGTTGATTGCACCTTTGCAAGTATGAAAAAAACATACTGTACATTTGGGAATCCCTATTGGATTTCAATGGTGACATTTGGGAATCTTTGTGACATATGGGAATCCCCATTGGGGACTCTTTTGACATTTGGGAATCTTTCACAAATTGCACATTTTTGACATTTCCTATCAAAGTAGAGTATTGTGCCTTGGTGTGTGGGGTTCTTAGCATGCCCCAAGACCAGCTAGAGGGGTCCTGAGTTGATTGCAGCTTTGCAAGTACCAGAACCATACTGTCCCATTTGGGAATCAAAAAAGATTCCCAAATGGGCATCCCAATTTTTGACATTTCCTATCAAAGTACAGTCTTGTGCCTTGGTGTGTGGGGGTCTTAGCATGCCCCAAGACCAGCTAGAGGGGTCCTGAGTTGATTGCACCTTTGCAAGTATGAAAAAAACATACTGTACATTTGGGAATCCCTATTGGATTTCAATGGTGACATTTGGGAATCTTTGTGACATATGGGAATCCCCATTGGGGACTCTTTTGACATTTGGGAATCCCTATTGGATTTGAATGGTGACATTGGGGTCTCTTTCTGACACTTGGGACTCGCAGGGGGGGCGTCCATATGGGACTCTTTTGACATTGGGGAATCCCCATTGGGGACTCTTTTGACATTTGGGAATCCCTATTGGATTTGAATGGTGACATTGGGGTCTCTTTCTGACACTTGGGACTCGCAGGGGGGGCGTCCATATGGGACTCTTTTGACATTGGGGAATCCCCATTGGGGACTCTTTTGACATTTGGGAATCTTTCACAAATTGCACATTTTTGACATTTCCTATCAAAGTAGAGTATTGTGCCTTGGTGTGTGGGGTTCTTAGCATGCCCCAAGACCAGCTAGAGGGGTCCTGAGTTGATTGCAGCTTTGCAAGTACCAGAACCATACTGTCCCATTTGGGAATCAAAAAAGATTCCCAAATGGGCATCCCAATTTTTGACATTTCCTATCAAAGTACAGTCTTGTGCCTTGGTGTGTGGGGGTCTTAGCATGCCCCAAGACCAGCTAGAGGGGTCCTGAGTTGATTGCACCTTTGCAAGTATGAAAAAAACATACTGTACATTTGGGAATCCCTATTGGATTTCAATGGTGACATTTGGGAATCTTTGTGACATATGGGAATCCCCATTGGGGACTCTTTTGACATTTGGGAATCCCTATTGGATTTGAATGGTGACATTGGGGTCTCTTTCTGACACTTGGGACTCGCAGGGGGGGCGTCCATATGGGACTCTTTTGACATTGGGGAATCCCCATTGGGGACTCTTTTGACATTTGGGAATCTTTCACAAATTGCACATTTTTGACATTTCCTATCAAAGTAGAGTATTGTGCCTTGGTGTGTCGGGTTCTTAGCATGCCCCAAGACCAGCTAGAGGGGTCCTGAGTTGATTGCAGCTTTGCAAGTACCAGAACCATACTGTCCCATTTGGGAATCAAAAAAGATTCCCAAATGGGCATCCCAATTTTTGACATTTCCTATCAAAGTACAGTCTTGTGCCTTGGTGTGTGGGGGTCTTAGCATGCCCCAAGACCAGCTAGAGGGGTCCTGAGTTGATTGCACCTTTGCAAGTATGAAAAAAACATACTGTACATTTGGGAATCCCTATTGGATTTCAATGGTGACATTTGGGAATCTTTGTGACATATGGGAATCCCCATTGGGGACTCTTTTGACATTTGGGAATCCCTATTGGATTTGAATGGTGACATTGGGGTCTCTTTCTGACACTTGGGACTCGCAGGGGGGGCGTCCATATGGGACTCTTTTGACATTGGGGAATCCCCATTGGGGACTCTTTTGACATTTGGGAATCTTTCACAAATTGCACATTTTTGACATTTCCTATCAAAGTAGAGTATTGTGCCTTGGTGTGTGGGGTTCTTAGCATGCCCCAAGACCAGCTAGAGGGGTCCTGAGTTGATTGCAGCTTTGCAAGTACCAGAACCATACTGTCCCATTTGGGAATCAAAAAAGATTCCCAAATGGGCATCCCAATTTTTGACATTTCCTATCAAAGTACAGTCTTGTGCCTTGGTGTGTGGGGGTCTTAGCATGCCCCAAGACCAGCTAGAGGGGTCCTGAGTTGATTGCACCTTTGCAAGTATGAAAAAAACATACTGTACATTTGGGAATCCCTATTGGATTTCAATGGTGACATTTGGGAATCTTTGTGACATATGGGAATCCCCATTGGGGACTCTTTTGACATTTGGGAATCCCTATTGGATTTGAATGGTGACATTGGGGTCTCTTTCTGACACTTGGGACTCGCAGGGGGGGCGTCCATATGGGACTCTTTTGACATTGGGGAATCCCCATTGGGGACTCTTTTGACATTTGGGAATCTTTCACAAATTGCACATTTTTGACATTTCCTATCAAAGTAGAGTATTGTGCCTTGGTATGTGGGGGTCTTAGCATGCCCCAAGACCAGCTAGACGGGTACTGAGTTGATTGCACCTTTGCAAGTACCAGAACCATACTGTCCCATTTGGGAATCAAAAAAGATTCCCAAATGGGCATCCCAATTTTTGACATTTCCTATCAAAGTACAGTCTTGTGCCTTGGTGTGTGGGGGTCTTAGCATGCCCCAAGACCAGCTAGAGGGGTCCTGAGTTGATTGCACCTTTGCAAGTACCAGAACCATACTGTCCCATTTGGGAATCAAAAAAGATTCCCAAATGGGCATCCCCATTTTTTACATTTCCTATCAAAGTACAGTCTTGTGCCTTGGTGTGTGGGGGTCTTAGCATGCCCCAAGACCAGCTAGAGGGGTCCTGAGTTGATTGCACCTTTGCAAGTATGAAAAAAACATACTGTACATTTGGGAATCCCTATTGGATTTCAATGGTGACATTTGGGAATCTTTGTGACATATGGGAATCCCCATTGGGGACTCTTTTGACATTTGGGAATCCCTATTGGATTTGAATGGTGACATTGGGGTCTCTTTCTGACACTTGGGACTCGCAGGGGGGGCGTCCATATGGGACTCTTTTGACATTGGGGAATCCCCATTGGGGACTCTTTTGACATTTGGGAATCTTTCACAAATTGCACATTTTTGACATTTCCTATCAAAGTAGAGTATTGTGCCTTGGTGTGTGGGGTTCTTAGCATGCCCCAAGACCAGCTAGAGGGGTCCTGAGTTGATTGCAGCTTTGCAAGTACCAGAACCATACTGTCCCATTTGGGAATCAAAAAAGATTCCCAAATGGGCATCCCAATTTTTGACATTTCCTATCAAAGTACAGTCTTGTGCCTTGGTGTGTGGTGGTCTTAGCATGCCCCAAGACCAGCTAGAGGGGTCCTGAGTTGATTGCACCTTTGCAAGTATGAAAAAAACATACTGTACATTTGGGAATCCCTATTGGATTTCAATGGTGACATTTGGGAATCTTTGTGACATATGGGAATCCCCATTGGGGACTCTTTTGACATTTGGGAATCCCTATTGGATTTGAATGGTGACATTGGGGTCTCTTTCTGACACTTGGGACTCGCAGGGGGGGCGTCCATATGGGACTCTTTTGACATTGGGGAATCCCCATTGGGGACTCTTTTGACATTTGGGAATCTTTCACAAATTGCACATTTTTGACATTTCCTATCAAAGTAGAGTATTGTGCCTTGGTATGTGGGGGTCTTAGCATGCCCCAAGACCAGCTAGACGGGTCCTGAGTTGATTGCACCTTTGCAAGTACCAGAACCATACTGTCCCATTTGGGAATCAAAAAAGATTCCCAAATGGGCATCCCAATTTTTTACATTTCCTATCAAAGTACAGTCTTGTGCCTTGGTGTGTGGGGGTCTTAGCATGCCCCAAGACCAGCTAGAGGGGTCCTGAGTTGATTGCACCTTTGCAAGTACCAGAACCATACTGTCCCATTTGGGAATCAAAAAAGATTCCCAAATGGGCATCCCAATTTTTGACATTTCCTATCAAAGTACAGTCTTGTGCCTTGGTGTGTGGGGGTCTTAGCATGCCCCAAGACCAGCTAGAGGGGTCCTGAGTTGATTGCACCTTTGCAAGTATGAAAAAAACATACTGTACATTTGGGAATCCCTATTGGATTTCAATGGTGACATTTGGGAATCTTTGTGACATATGGGAATCCCCATTGGGGACTCTTTTGACATTTGGGAATCCCTATTGGATTTGAATGGTGACATTGGGGTCTCTTTCTGACACTTGGGACTCGCAGGGGGGGCGTCCATATGGGACTCTTTTGACATTGGGGAATCCCCATTGGGGACTCTTTTGACATTTGGGAATCTTTCACAAATTGCACATTTTTGACATTTCCTATCAAAGTAGAGTATTGTGCCTTGGTATGTGGGGGTCTTAGCATGCCCCAAGACCAGCTAGACGGGTCCTGAGTTGATTGCACCTTTGCAAGTACCAGAACCATACTGTCCCATTTGGGAATCAAAAAAGATTCCCAAATGGGCATCCCAATTTTTGACATTTCCTATCAAAGTACAGTCTTGTGCCTTGGTGTGTGGGGGTCTTAGCATGCCCCAAGACCAGCTAGAGGGGTCCTGAGTTGATTGCACCTTTGCAAGTACCAGAACCATACTGTCCCATTTGGGAAACAAAAAAGATTCCCAAATGGGCATCCCAATTTTTTACATTTCCTATCAAAGTACAGTCTTGTGCCTTGGTGTGTGGGGGTCTTAGCATGCCCCAAGACCAGCTAGAGGGGTCCTGAGTTGATTGCACCTTTGCAAGTATGAAAAAAACATACTGTACATTTGGGAATCCCTATTGGATTTCAATGGTGACATTTGGGAATCTTTGTGACATATGGGAATCCCCATTGGGGACTCTTTTGACATTTGGGAATCCCTATTGGATTTGAATGGTGACATTGGGGTCTCTTTCTGACACTTGGGACTCGCAGGGGGGGCGTCCATATGGGACTCTTTTGACATTGGGGAATCCCCATTGGGGACTCTTTTGACATTTGGGAATCTTTCACAAATTGCACATTTTTGACATTTCCTATCAAAGTAGAGTATTGTGCCTTGGTGTGTGGGGTTCTTAGCATGCCCCAAGACCAGCTAGAGGGGTCCTGAGTTGATTGCAGCTTTGCAAGTACCAGAACCATACTGTCCCATTTGGGAATCAAAAAAGATTCCCAAATGGGCATCCCAATTTTTGACATTTCCTATCAAAGTACAGTCTTGTGCCTTGGTGTGTGGGGGTCTTAGCATGCCCCAAGACCAGCTAGAGGGGTCCTGAGTTGATTGCACCTTTGCAAGTATGAAAAAAACATACTGTACATTTGGGAATCCCTATTGGATTTCAATGATGACATTTGGGAATCTTTGTGACATATGGGAATCCCCATTGGGGACTCTTTTGACATTTGGGAATCCCTATTGGGTTTGAATGGTGACATTGGGGTCTCTTTCTGACACTTGGGACTCGCAGGGGGGGCGTCCATATGGGACTCTTTTGACATTGGGGAATCCCCATTGGGGACTCTTTTGACATTTGGGAATCTTTCACAAATTGCACATTTTTGACATTTCCTATCAAAGTAGAGTATTGTGCCTTGGTATGTGGGGGTCTTAGCATGCCCCAAGACCAGCTAGACGGGTCCTGAGTTGATTGCACCTTTGCAAGTACCAGAACCATACTGTCCCATTTGGGAATCAAAAAAGATTCCCAAATGGGCATCCCAATTTTTGACATTTCCTATCAAAGTACAGTCTTGTGCCTTGGTGTGTGGGGGTCTTAGCATGCCCCAAGACCAGCTAGAGGGGTCCTGAGTTGATTGCACATTTGCAAGTACCAGAACCATACTGTCCCATTTGGGAATCAAAAAAGATTCCCAAATGGGCATCCCAATTTTTTACATTTCCTATCAAAGTACAGTCTTGTGCCTTGGTGTGTGGGGGTCTTAGCATGCCCCAAGACCAGCTAGAGGGGTCCTGAGTTGATTGCACCTTTGCAAGTATGAAAAAAACATACTGTACATTTGGGAATCCCTATTGGATTTCAATGGTGACATTTGGGAATCTTTGTGACATATGGGAATCCCCATTGGGGACTCTTTTGACATTTGGGAATGCCTATTGGATTTGAATGGTGACATTGGGGTCTCTTTCTGACACTTGGGACTCGCAGGGGGGGCGTCCATATGGGACTCTTTTGACATTGGGGAATCCCCATTGGGGACTCTTTTGACATTTGGGAATCTTTCACAAATTGCACATTTTTGACATTTCCTATCAAAGTAGAGTATTGTGCCTTGGTGTGTGGGGTTCTTAGCATGCCCCAAGACCAGCTAGAGGGGTCCTGAGTTGATTGCAGCTTTGCAAGTACCAGAACCATACTGTCCCATTTGGGAATCAAAAAAGATTCCCAAATGGGCATCCCAATTTTTGACATTTCCTATCAAAGTACAGTCTTGTGCCTTGGTGTGTGGGGGTCTTAGCATGCCCCAAGACCAGCTAGAGGGGTCCTGAGTTGATTGCACCTTTGCAAGTATGAAAAAAACATACTGTACATTTGGGAATCCCTATTGGATTTCAATGGTGACATTTGGGAATCTTTGTGACATATGGGAATCCCCATTGGGGACTCTTTTGACATTTGGGAATCCCTATTGGATTTGAATGGTGACATTGGGGTCTCTTTCTGACACTTGGGACTCGCAGGGGGGGCGTCCATATGGGACTCTTTTGACATTGGGGAATCCCCATTGGGGACTCTTTTGACATTTGGGAATCTTTCACAAATTGCACATTTTTGACATTTCCTATCAAAGTAGAGTATTGTGCCTTGGTGTGTGGGGTTCTTAGCATGCCCCAAGACCAGCTAGAGGGGTCCTGAGTTGATTGCAGCTTTGCAAGTACCAGAACCATACTGTCCCATTTGGGAATCAAAAAAGATTCCCAAATGGGCATCCCAATTTTTGACATTTCCTATCAAAGTACAGTCTTGTGCCTTGGTGTGTGGGGGTCTTAGCATGCCCCAAGACCAGCTAGAGGGGTCCTGAGTTGATTGCACCTTTGCAAGTATGAAAAAAACATACTGTACATTTGGGAATCCCTATTGGATTTCAATGGTGACATTTGGGAATCTTTGTGACATATGGGAATCCCCATTGGGGACTCTTTTGACATTTGGGAATCCCTATTGGATTTGAATGGTGACATTGGGGTCTCTTTCTGACACTTGGGACTCGCAGGGGGGGCGTCCATATGGGACTCTTTTGACATTGGGGAATCCCCATTGGGGACTCTTTTGACATTTGGGAATCTTTCACAAATTGCACATTTTTGACATTTCCTATCAAAGTAGAGTATTGTGCCTTGGTATGTGGGGGTCTTAGCATGCCCCAAGACCAGCTAGACGGGTCCTGAGTTGATTGCACCTTTGCAAGTACCAGAACCATACTGTCCCATTTGGGAATCAAAAAAGATTCCCAAATGGGCATCCCAATTTTTTACATTTCCTATCAAAGTACAGTCTTGTGCCTTGGTGTGTGGGGGTCTTAGCATGCCCCAAGACCAGCTAGAGGGGTCCTGAGTTGATTGCACCTTTGCAAGTATGAAAAAAACATACTGTACATTTGGGAATCCCTATTGGATTTCAATGGTGACATTTGGGAATCTTTGTGACATATGAGAATCCCCATTGGGGACTCTTTTGACATTTGGGAATCCCTATTGGATTTGAATGGTGACATTGGGGTCTCTTTCTGACACTTGGGACTCGCAGGGGGGGCGTCCATATGGGACTCTTTTGACATTGGGGAATCCCCATTGGGGACTCTTTTGACATTTGGGAATCTTTCACAAATTGCACATTTTTGACATTTCCTATCAAAGTAGAGTATTGTGCCTTGGTGTGTGGGGTTCTTAGCATGCCCCAAGACCAGCTAGAGGGGTCCTGAGTTGATTGCAGCTTTGCAAGTACCAGAACCATACTGTCCCATTTGGGAATCAAAAAAGATTCCCAAATGGGCATCCCAATTTTTGACATTTCCTATCAAAGTACAGTCTTGTGCCTTGGTGTGTGGGGGTCTTAGCATGCCCCAAGACCAGCTAGAGGGGTCCTGAGTTGATTGCACCTTTGCAAGTATGAAAAAAACATACTGTACATTTGGGAATCCCTATTGGATTTCAATGATGACATTTGGGAATCTTTGTGACATATGGGAATCCCCATTGGGGACTCTTTTGACATTTGGGAATCCCTATTGGGTTTGAATGGTGACATTGGGGTCTCTTTCTGACACTTGGGACTCGCAGGGGGGGCGTCCATATGGGACTCTTTTGACATTGGGGAATCCCCATTGGGGACTCTTTTGACATTTGGGAATCTTTCACAAATTGCACATTTTTGACATTTCCTATCAAAGTAGAGTATTGTGCCTTGGTATGTGGGGGTCTTAGCATGCCCCAAGACCAGCTAGACGGGTCCTGAGTTGATTGCACCTTTGCAAGTACCAGAACCATACTGTCCCATTTGGGAATCAAAAAAGATTCCCAAATGGGCATCCCAATTTTTGACATTTCCTATCAAAGTACAGTCTTGTGCCTTGGTGTGTGGGGGTCTTAGCATGCCCCAAGACCAGCTAGAGGGGTCCTGAGTTGATTGCACCTTTGCAAGTACCAGAACCATACTGTCCCATTTGGGAATCAAAAAAGATTCCCAAATGGGCATCCCAATTTTTTACATTTCCTATCAAAGTACAGTCTTGTGCCTTGGTGTGTGGGGGTCTTAGCATGCCCCAAGACCAGCTAGAGGGGTCCTGAGTTGATTGCACCTTTGCAAGTATGAAAAAAACATACTGTACATTTGGGAATCCCTATTGGATTTCAATGGTGACATTTGGGAATCTTTGTGACATATGGGAATCCCCATTGGGGACTCTTTTGACATTTGGGAATGCCTATTGGATTTGAATGGTGACATTGGGGTCTCTTTCTGACACTTGGGACTCGCAGGGGGGGCGTCCATATGGGACTCTTTTGACATTGGGGAATCCCCATTGGGGACTCTTTTGACATTTGGGAATCTTTCACAAATTGCACATTTTTGACATTTCCTATCAAAGTAGAGTATTGTGCCTTGGTGTGTGGGGTTCTTAGCATGCCCCAAGACCAGCTAGAGGGGTCCTGAGTTGATTGCAGCTTTGCAAGTACCAGAACCATACTGTCCCATTTGGGAATCAAAAAAGATTCCCAAATGGGCATCCCAATTTTTGACATTTCCTATCAAAGTACAGTCTTGTGCCTTGGTGTGTGGGGGTCTTAGCATGCCCCAAGACCAGCTAGAGGGGTCCTGAGTTGATTGCACCTTTGCAAGTATGAAAAAAACATACTGTACATTTGGGAATCCCTATTGGATTTCAATGGTGACATTTGGGAATCTTTGTGACATATGGGAATCCCCATTGGGGACTCTTTTGACATTTGGGAATCCCTATTGGATTTGAATGGTGACATTGGGGTCTCTTTCTGACACTTGGGACTCGCAGGGGGGGCGTCCATATGGGACTCTTTTGACATTGGGGAATCCCCATTGGGGACTCTTTTGACATTTGGGAATCTTTCACAAATTGCACATTTTTGACATTTCCTATCAAAGTAGAGTATTGTGCCTTGGTGTGTGGGGTTCTTAGCATGCCCCAAGACCAGCTAGAGGGGTCCTGAGTTGATTGCAGCTTTGCAAGTACCAGAACCATACTGTCCCATTTGGGAATCAAAAAAGATTCCCAAATGGGCATCCCAATTTTTGACATTTCCTATCAAAGTACAGTCTTGTGCCTTGGTGTGTGGGGGTCTTAGCATGCCCCAAGACCAGCTAGAGGGGTCCTGAGTTGATTGCACCTTTGCAAGTATGAAAAAAACATACTGTACATTTGGGAATCCCTATTGGATTTCAATGGTGACATTTGGGAATCTTTGTGACATATGGGAATCCCCATTGGGGACTCTTTTGACATTTGGGAATCCCTATTGGATTTGAATGGTGACATTGGGGTCTCTTTCTGACACTTGGGACTCGCAGGGGGGGCGTCCATATGGGACTCTTTTGACATTGGGGAATCCCCATTGGGGACTCTTTTGACATTTGGGAATCTTTCACAAATTGCACATTTTTGACATTTCCTATCAAAGTAGAGTATTGTGCCTTGGTGTGTGGGGTTCTTAGCATGCCCCAAGACCAGCTAGAGGGGTCCTGAGTTGATTGCAGCTTTGCAAGTACCAGAACCATACTGTCCCATTTGGGAATCAAAAAAGATTCCCAAATGGGCATCCCAATTTTTGACATTTCCTATCAAAGTACAGTCTTGTGCCTTGGTGTGTGGGGGTCTTAGCATGCCCCAAGACCAGCTAGAGAGGTCCTGTGTTTATTGGACCGTTGGAATTATGAATAAAACATACTGTACATTTGGGAATCCCTATTGGATTTGAATGGTGACATTGGGGTCTCTTTCTGACACTTGGGACTCGCAGGGGGGGCGTCCATATGGGACTCTTTTGACATATGGGAATCCCCATTTGGGACTCTTTTGACATTTGGGAATCTTTCACAAATTGCACATTTTTGACATTTCCTATCAAAGTACAGTCTTGTGCCTTGGTGTGTGGGGGTCTTAGCATGCCCCAAGACCAGCTAGACGGGTCCTGAGTTGATTGCACCTTTGCAAGTACCAGAACCATACTGTCCCATTTGGGAATCAAAAAAGATTCCCAAATGGGCATCCCAATTTTTGACATTTCCTATCAAAGTACAGTCTTGTGCCTTGGTGTGTGGGGGTCTTAGCATGCCCCAAGACCAGCTAGAGGGGTCCTGAGTTGATTGCACCTTTGCAAGTATGAAAAAAACATACTGTACATTTGGGAATCCCTATTGGATTTCAATGGTGACATTTGGGAATCTTTGTGACATATGGGAATCCCCATTGGGGACTCTTTTGACATTTGGGAATCCCTATTGGATTTGAATGGTGACATTGGGGTCTCTTTCTGACACTTGGGACTCGCAGGGGGGGCGTCCATATGGGACTCTTTTGACATTGGGGAATCCCCATTGGGGACTCTTTTGACATTTGGGAATCTTTCACAAATTGCACATTTTTGACATTTCCTATCAAAGTAGAGTATTGTGCCTTGGTGTGTGGGGTTCTTAGCATGCCCCAAGACCAGCTAGAGGGGTCCTGAGTTGATTGCAGCTTTGCAAGTACCAGAACCATACTGTCCCATTTGGGAATCAAAAAAGATTCCCAAATGGGCATCCCAATTTTTGACATTTCCTATCAAAGTACAGTCTTGTGCCTTGGTGTGTGGGGGTCTTAGCATGCCCCAAGACCAGCTAGAGGGGTCCTGAGTTGATTGCACCTTTGCAAGTACCAGAACCATACTGTCCCATTTGGGAATCAAAAAAGATTCCCAAATGGGCATCCCCATTTTTTACATTTCCTATCAAAGTACAGTCTTGTGCCTTGGTGTGTGGGGGTCTTAGCATGCCCCAAGACCAGCTAGAGGGGTCCTGAGTTGATTGCACCTTTGCAAGTATGAAAAAAACATACTGTACATTTGGGAATCCCTATTGGATTTCAATGGTGACATTTGGGAATCTTTGTGACATATGGGAATCCCCATTGGGGACTCTTTTGACATTTGGGAATCCCTATTGGATTTGAATGGTGACATTGGGGTCTCTTTCTGACACTTGGGACTCGCAGGGGGGGCGTCCATATGGGACTCTTTTGACATTGGGGAATCCCAATTGGGGACTCTTTTGACATTTGGGAATCTTTCACAAATTGCACATTTTTGACATTTCCTATCAAAGTAGAGTATTGTGCCTTGGTGTGTGGGGTTCTTAGCATGCCCCAAGACCAGCTAGAGGGGTCCTGAGTTGATTGCAGCTTTGCAAGTACCAGAACCATACTGTCCCATTTGGGAATCAAAAAAGATTCCCAAATGGGCATCCCAATTTTTGACATTTCCTATCAAAGTACAGTCTTGTGCCTTGGTGTGTGGGGGTCTTAGCATGCCCCAAGACCAGCTAGAGGGGTCCTGAGTTGATTGCACCTTTGCAAGTATGAAAAAAACATACTGTACATTTGGGAATCCCTATTGGATTTCAATGGTGACATTTGGGAATCTTTGTGACATATGGGAATCCCCATTGGGGACTCTTTTGACATTTGGGAATCCCTATTGGATTTGAATGGTGACATTGGGGTCTCTTTCTGACACTTGGGACTCGCAGGGGGGGCGTCCATATGGGACTCTTTTGACATTGGGGAATCCCCATTGGGGACTCTTTTGACATTTGGGAATCTTTCACAAATTGCACATTTTTGACATTTCCTATCAAAGTAGAGTATTGTGCCTTGGTATGTGGGGGTCTTAGCATGCCCCAAGACCAGCTAGACGGGTCCTGAGTTGATTGCACCTTTGCAAGTACCAGAACCATACTGTCCCATTTGGGAATCAAAAAAGATTCCCAAATGGGCATCCCAATTTTTGACATTTCCTATCAAAGTACAGTCTTGTGCCTTGGTGTGTGGGGGTCTTAGCATGCCCCAAGACCAGCTAGAGGGGTCCTGAGTTGATTGCACCTTTGCAAGTACCAGAACCATACTGTCCCATTTGGGAATCAAAAAAGATTCCCAAATGGGCATCCCAATTTTTTACATTTCCTATCAAAGTACAGTCTTGTGCCTTGGTGTGTGGGGGTCTTAGCATGCCCCAAGACCAGCTAGAGGGGTCCTGAGTTGATTGCACCTTTGCAAGTATGAAAAAAACATACTGTACATTTGGGAATCCCTATTGGATTTCAATGGTGACATTTGGGAATCTTTGTGACATATGGGAATCCCCATTGGGGACTCTTTTGACATTTGGGAATCCCTATTGGATTTGAATGGTGACATTGGGGTCTCTTTCTGACACTTGGGACTCGCAGGGGGGGCGTCCATATGGGACTCTTTTGACATTGGGGAATCCCCATTGGGGACTCTTTTGACATTTGGGAATCTTTCACAAATTGCACATTTTTGACATTTCCTATCAAAGTAGAGTATTGTGCCTTGGTATGTGGGGGTCTTAGCATGCCCCAAGACCAGCTAGACGGGTCCTGAGTTGATTGCACCTTTGCAAGTACCAGAACCATACTGTCCCATTTGGGAATCAAAAAAGATTCCCAAATGGGCATCCCAATTTTTGACATTTCCTATCAAAGTACAGTCTTGTGCCTTGGTGTGTGGGGGTCTTAGCATGCCCCAAGACCAGCTAGAGGGGTCCTGAGTTGATTGCACCTTTGCAAGTACCAGAACCATACTGTCCCATTTGGGAATCAAAAAAGTTTCCAAATGGGCATCCCAATTTTTTACATTTCCTATCAAAGTACAGTCTTGTGCCTTGGTGTGTGGGGGTCTTAGCATGCCCCAAGACCAGCTAGAGGGGTCCTGAGTTGATTGCACCTTTGCAAGTATGAAAAAAACATACTGTACATTTGGGAATCCCTATTGGATTTCAATGGTGACATTTGGGAATCTTTGTGACATATGGGAATCCCCATTGGGGACTCTTTTGACATTTGGGAATCCCTATTGGATTTGAATGGTGACATTGGGGTCTCTTTCTGACACTTGGGACTCGCAGGGGGGGGCGTCCATATGGGACTCTTTTGACATTGGGGAATCCCCATTGGGGACTCTTTTGACATTTGGGAATCTTTCACAAATTGCACATTTTTGACATTTCCTATCAAAGTAGAGTATTGTGCCTTGGTGTGTGGGGTTCTTAGCATGCCCCAAGACCAGCTAGAGGGGTCCTGAGTTGATTGCAGCTTTGCAAGTACCAGAACCATACTGTCCCATTTGGGAATCAAAAAAGATTCCCAAATGGGCATCCCAATTTTTGACATTTCCTATCAAAGTACAGTCTTGTGCCTTGGTGTGTGGGGGTCTTAGCATGCCCCAAGACCAGCTAGAGGGGTCCTGAGTTGATTGCACCTTTGCAAGTATGAAAAAAACATACTGTACATTTGGGAATCCCTATTGGATTTGAATGGTGACATTGGGGTCTCTTTCTGACACTTGGGACTCGCAGGGGGGGCGTCCATATGGGACTCTTTTGACATTGGGGAATCCCCATTGGGGACTCTTTTGACATTTGGGAATCCCTATTGGATTTGAATGGTGACATTGGGGTCTCTTTCTGACACTTGGGACTCGCAGGGGGGGCGTCCATATGGGACTCTTTTGACATTGGGGAATCCCCATTGGGGACTCTTTTGACATTTGGGAATCTTT
The DNA here is from genome assembly GCF_949987555.1 of Borostomias antarcticus. Taxonomy (NCBI): domain Eukaryota; kingdom Metazoa; phylum Chordata; class Actinopteri; order Stomiiformes; family Stomiidae; genus Borostomias; species Borostomias antarcticus. Next base: position 332,394 of record NC_140258.1, read on the forward strand.
CACAAATTGCACATTTTTGACATTTCCTATCAAAGTAGAGTATTGTGCCTTGGTGTGTGGGGTTCTTAGCATGCCCCAAGACCAGCTAGAGGGGTCCTGAGTTGATTGCAGCTTTGCAAGTACCAGAACCATACTGTCCCATTTGGGAATCAAAAAAGATTCCCAAATGGGCATCCCAATTTTTGACATTTCCTATCAAAGTACAGTCTTGTGCCTTGGTGTGTGGGGGTCTTAGCATGCCCCAAGACCAGCTAGAGGGGTCCTGAGTTGATTGCACCTTTGCAAGTATGAAAAAAACATACTGTACATTTGGGAATCCCTATTGGATTTCAATGGTGACATTTGGGAATCTTTGTGACATATGGGAATCCCCATTGGGGACTCTTTTGACATTTGGGAATCCCTATTGGATTTGAATGGTGACATTGGGGTCTCTTTCTGACACTTGGGACTCGCAGGGGGGGCGTCCATATGGGACTCTTTTGACATTGGGGAATCCCCATTGGGGACTCTTTTGACATTTGGGAATCCCTATTGGATTTGAATGGTGACATTGGGGTCTCTTTCTGACACTTGGGACTCGCAGGGGGGGCGTCCATATGGGACTCTTTTGACATTGGGGAATCCCCATTGGGGACTCTTTTGACATTTGGGAATCTTTCACAAATTGCACATTTTTGACATTTCCTATCAAAGTAGAGTATTGTGCCTTGGTGTGTGGGGTTCTTAGCATGCCCCAAGACCAGCTAGAGGGGTCCTGAGTTGATTGCAGCTTTGCAAGTACCAGAACCATACTGTCCCATTTGGGAATCAAAAAAGATTCCCAAATGGGCATCCCAATTTTTGACATTTCCTATCAAAGTACAGTCTTGTGCCTTGGTGTGTGGGGGTCTTAGCATGCCCCAAGACCAGCTAGAGGGGTCCTGAGTTGATTGCACCTTTGCAAGTATGAAAAAAACATACTGTACATTTGGGAATCCCTATTGGATTTCAATGGTGACATTTGGGAATCTTTGTGACATATGGGAATCCCCATTGGGGACTCTTTTGACATTTGGGAATCCCTATTGGATTTGAATGGTGACATTGGGGTCTCTTTCTGACACTTGGGACTCGCAGGGGGGGCGTCCATATGGGACTCTTTTGACATTGGGGAATCCCCATTGGGGACTCTTTTGACATTTGGGAATCTTTCACAAATTGCACATTTTTGACATTTCCTATCAAAGTAGAGTATTGTGCCTTGGTATGTGGGGGTCTTAGCATGCCCCAAGACCAGCTAGAAGGGTCCTGAGTTGATTGCACCTTTGCAAGTACCAGAACCATACTGTCCCATTTGGGAATCAAAAAAGATTCCCAAATGGGCATCCCAATTTTTGACATTTCCTATCAAAGTACAGTCTTGTGCCTTGGTGTGTGGGGGTCTTAGCATGCCCCAAGACCAGCTAGAGGGGTCCTGAGTTGATTGCACCTTTGCAAGTACCAGAACCATACTGTCCCATTTGGGAATCAAAAAAGATTCCCAAATGGGCATCCCAATTTTTTACATTTCCTATCAAAGTACAGTCTTGTGCCTTGGTGTGTGGGGGTCTTAGCATGCCCCAAGACCAGCTAGAGGGGTCCTGAGTTGATTGCACCTTTGCAAGTATGAAAAAAACATACTGTACATTTGGGAATCCCTATTGGATTTCAATGGTGACATTTGGGAATCTTTGTGACATATGGGAATCCCCATTGGGGACTCTTTTGACATTTGGGAATCCCTATTGGATTTGAATGGTGACATTGGGGTCTCTTTCTGACACTTGGGACTCGCAGGGGGGGCGTCCATATGGGACTCTTTTGACATTGGGGAATCCCCATTGGGGACTCTTTTGACATTTGGGAATCTTTCACAAATTGCACATTTTTGACATTTCCTATCAAAGTAGAGTATTGTGCCTTGGTGTGTGGGGTTCTTAGCATGCCCCAAGACCAGCTAGAGGGGTCCTGAGTTGATTGCAGCTTTGCAAGTACCAGAACCATACTGTCCCATTTGGGAATCAAAAAAGATTCCCAAATGGGCATCCCAATTTTTGACATTTCCTATCAAAGTACAGTCTTGTGCCTTGGTGTGTGGGGGTCTTAGCATGCCCCAAGACCAGCTAGAGGGGTCCTGAGTTGATTGCACCTTTGCAAGTATGAAAAAAACATACTGTACATTTGGGAATCCCTATTGGATTTCAATGGTGACATTTGGGAATCTTTGTGACATATGGGAATCCCCATTGGGGACTCTTTTGACATTTGGGAATCCCTATTGGATTTGAATGGTGACATTGGGGTCTCTTTCTGACACTTGGGACTCGCAGGGGGGGCGTCCATATGGGACTCTTTTGACATTGGGGAATCCCCATTGGGGACTCTTTTGACATTTGGGAATCCCTATTGGATTTGAATGGTGACATTGGGGTCTCTTTCTGACACTTGGGACTCGCAGGGGGGGCGTCCATATGGGACTCTTTTGACATTGGGGAATCCCCATTGGGGACTCTTTTGACATTTGGGAATCTTTCACAAATTGCACATTTTTGACATTTCCTATCAAAGTAGAGTATTGTGCCTTGGTGTGTGGGGTTCTTAGCATGCCCCAAGACCAGCTAGGGGGGTCCTGAGTTGATTGCAGCTTTGCAAGTACCAGAACCATACTGTCCCATTTGGGAATCAAAAAAGATTCCCAAATGGGCATCCCAATTTTTGACATTTCCTATCAAAGTACAGTCTTGTGCCTTGGTGTGTGGGGGTCTTAGCATGCCCCAAGACCAGCTAGAGGGGTCCTGAGTTGATTGCACCTTTGCAAGTATGAAAAAAACATACTGTACATTTGGGAATCCCTATTGGATTTCAATGGTGACATTTGGGAATCTTTGTGACATATGGGAATCCCCATTGGGGACTCTTTTGACATTTGGGAATCCCTATTGGATTTGAATGGTGACATTGGGGTCTCTTTCTGACACTTGGGACTCGCAGGGGGGGCGTCCATATGGGACTCTTTTGACATTGGGGAATCCCCATTGGGGACTCTTTTGACATTTGGGAATCCCTATTGGATTTGAATGGTGACATTGGGGTCTCTTTCTGACACTTGGGACTCGCAGGGGGGGCGTCCATATGGGACTCTTTTGACATTGGGGAATCCCCATTGGGGACTCTTTTGACATTTGGGAATCTTTCACAAATTGCACATTTTTGACATTTCCTATCAAAGTAGAGTATTGTGCCTTGGTGTGTGGGGTTCTTAGCATGCCCCAAGACCAGCTAGAGGGGTCCTGAGTTGATTGCAGCTTTGCAAGTACCAGAACCATACTGTCCCATTTGGGAATCAAAAAAGATTCCCAAATGGGCATCCCAATTTTTGACATTTCCTATCAAAGTACAGTCTTGTGCCTTGGTGTGTGGGGGTCTTAGCATGCCCCAAGACCAGCTAGAGAGGTCCTGTGTTTATTGGACCGTTGGAATTATGAATAAAACATACTGTACATTTGGGAATCCCTATTGGATTTGAATGGTGACATTGGGGTCTCTTTCTGACACTTGGGACTCGCAGGGGGGGCGTCCATATGGGACTCTTTTGACATATGGGAATCCCCATTTGGGACTCTTTTGACATTTGGGAATCTTTCACAAATTGCACATTTTTGACATTTCCTATCAAAGTACAGTCTTGTGCCTTGGTGTGTGGGGGTCTTAGCATGCCCCAAGACCAGCTAGACGGGTCCTGAGTTGATTGCACCTTTGCAAGTACCAGAACCATACTGTCCCATTTGGGAATCAAAAAAGATTCCCAAATGGGCATCCCAATTTTTGACATTTCCTATCAAAGTACAGTCTTGTGCCTTGGTGTGTGGGGGTCTTAGCATGCCCCAAGACCAGCTAGAGGGGTCCTGAGTTGATTGCACCTTTGCAAGTATGAAAAAAACATACTGTACATTTGGGAATCCCTATTGGATTTCAATGGTGACATTTGGGAATCTTTGTGACATATGGGAATCCCCATTGGGGACTCTTTTGACATTTGGGAATCCCTATTGGATTTGAATGGTGACATTGGGGTCTCTTTCTGACACTTGGGACTCGCAGGGGGGGCGTCCATATGGGACTCTTTTGACATTGGGGAATCCCCATTGGGGACTCTTTTGACATTTGGGAATCTTTCACAAATTGCACATTTTTGACATTTCCTATCAAAGTAGAGTATTGTGCCTTGGTGTGTGGGGTTCTTAGCATGCCCCAAGACCAGCTAGAGGGGTCCTGAGTTGATTGCAGCTTTGCAAGTACCAGAACCATACTGTCCCATTTGGGAATCAAAAAAGATTCCCAAATGGGCATCCCAATTTTTGACATTTCCTATCAAAGTACAGTCTTGTGCCTTGGTGTGTGGGGGTCTTAGCATGCCCCAAGACCAGCTAGAGGGGTCCTGAGTTGATTGCACCTTTGCAAGTACCAGAACCATACTGTCCCATTTGGGAATCAAAAAAGATTCCCAAATGGGCATCCCCATTTTTTACATTTCCTATCAAAGTACAGTCTTGTGCCTTGGTGTGTGGGGGTCTTAGCATGCCCCAAGACCAGCTAGAGGGGTCCTGAGTTGATTGCACCTTTGCAAGTATGAAAAAAACATACTGTACATTTGGGAATCCCTATTGGATTTCAATGGTGACATTTGGGAATCTTTGTGACATATGGGAATCCCCATTGGGGACTCTTTTGACATTTGGGAATCCCTATTGGATTTGAATGGTGACATTGGGGTCTCTTTCTGACACTTGGGACTCGCAGGGGGGGCGTCCATATGGGACTCTTTTGACATTGGGGAATCCCAATTGGGGACTCTTTTGACATTTGGGAATCTTTCACAAATTGCACATTTTTGACATTTCCTATCAAAGTAGAGTATTGTGCCTTGGTGTGTGGGGTTCTTAGCATGCCCCAAGACCAGCTAGAGGGGTCCTGAGTTGATTGCAGCTTTGCAAGTACCAGAACCATACTGTCCCATTTGGGAATCAAAAAAGATTCCCAAATGGGCATCCCAATTTTTGACATTTCCTATCAAAGTACAGTCTTGTGCCTTGGTGTGTGGGGGTCTTAGCATGCTCCAAGACCAGCTAGAGGGGTCCTGAGTTGATTGCACCTTTGCAAGTATGAAAAAAACATACTGTACATTTGGGAATCCCTATTGGATTTCAATGGTGACATTTGGGAATCTTTGTGACATATGGGAATCCCCATTGGGGACTCTTTTGACATTTGGGAATCCCTATTGGATTTGAATGGTGACATTGGGGTCTCTTTCTGACACTTGGGACTCGCAGGGGGGGCGTCCATATGGGACTCTTTTGACATTGGGGAATCCCCATTGGGGACTCTTTTGACATTTGGGAATCTTTCACAAATTGCACATTTTTGACATTTCCTATCAAAGTAGAGTATTGTGCCTTGGTATGTGGGGGTCTTAGCATGCCCCAAGACCAGCTAGACGGGTCCTGAGTTGATTGCACCTTTGCAAGTACCAGAACCATACTGTCCCATTTGGGAATCAAAAAAGATTCCCAAATGGGCATCCCAATTTTTGACATTTCCTATCAAAGTACAGTCTTGTGCCTTGGTGTGTGGGGGTCTTAGCATGCCCCAAGACCAGCTAGAGGGGTCCTGAGTTGATTGCACCTTTGCAAGTACCAGAACCATACTGTCCCATTTGGGAATCAAAAAAGATTCCCAAATGGGCATCCCAATTTTTTACATTTCCTATCAAAGTACAGTCTTGTGCCTTGGTGTGTGGGGGTCTTAGCATGCCCCAAGACCAGCTAGAGGGGTCCTGAGTTGATTGCACCTTTGCAAGTATGAAAAAAACATACTGTACATTTGGGAATCCCTATTGGATTTCAATGGTGACATTTGGGAATCTTTGTGACATATGGGAATCCCCATTGGGGACTCTTTTGACATTTGGGAATCCCTATTGGATTTGAATGGTGACATTGGGGTCTCTTTCTGACACTTGGGACTCGCAGGGGGGGCGTCCATATGGGACTCTTTTGACATTGGGGAATCCCCATTGGGGACTCTTTTGACATTTGGGAATCTTTCACAAATTGCACATTTTTGACATTTCCTATCAAAGTAGAGTATTGTGCCTTGGTATGTGGGGGTCTTAGCATGCCCCAAGACCAGCTAGACGGGTCCTGAGTTGATTGCACCTTTGCAAGTACCAGAACCATACTGTCCCATTTGGGAATCAAAAAAGATTCCCAAATGGGCATCCCAATTTTTGACATTTCCTATCAAAGTACAGTCTTGTGCCTTGGTGTGTGGGGGTCTTAGCATGCCCCAAGACCAGCTAGAGGGGTCCTGAGTTGATTGCACCTTTGCAAGTACCAGAACCATACTGTCCCATTTGGGAATCAAAAAAGTTTCCAAATGGGCATCCCAATTTTTTACATTTCCTATCAAAGTACAGTCTTGTGCCTTGGTGTGTGGGGGTCTTAGCATGCCCCAAGACCAGCTAGAGGGGTCCTGAGTTGATTGCACCTTTGCAAGTATGAAAAAAACATACTGTACATTTGGGAATCCCTATTGGATTTCAATGGTGACATTTGGGAATCTTTGTGACATATGGGAATCCCCATTGGGGACTCTTTTGACATTTGGGAATCCCTATTGGATTTGAATGGTGACATTGGGGTCTCTTTCTGACACTTGGGACTCGCAGGGGGGGGCGTCCATATGGGACTCTTTTGACATTGGGGAATCCCCATTGGGGACTCTTTTGACATTTGGGAATCTTTCACAAATTGCACATTTTTGACATTTCCTATCAAAGTAGAGTATTGTGCCTTGGTGTGTGGGGTTCTTAGCATGCCCCAAGACCAGCTAGAGGGGTCCTGAGTTGATTGCAGCTTTGCAAGTACCAGAACCATACTGTCCCATTTGGGAATCAAAAAAGATTCCCAAATGGGCATCCCAATTTTTGACATTTCCTATCAAAGTACAGTCTTGTGCCTTGGTGTGTGGGGGTCTTAGCATGCCCCAAGACCAGCTAGAGGGGTCCTGAGTTGATTGCACCTTTGCAAGTATGAAAAAAACATACTGTACATTTGGGAATCCCTATTGGATTTGAATGGTGACATTGGGGTCTCTTTCTGACACTTGGGACTCGCAGGGGGGGCGTCCATATGGGACTCTTTTGACATTGGGGAATCCCCATTGGGGACTCTTTTGACATTTGGGAATCCCTATTGGATTTGAATGGTGACATTGGGGTCTCTTTCTGACACTTGGGACTCGCAGGGGGGGCGTCCATATGGGACTCTTTTGACATTGGGGAATCCCCATTGGGGACTCTTTTGACATTTGGGAATCTTTCACAAATTGCACATTTTTGACATTTCCTATCAAAGTAGAGTATTGTGCCTTGGTGTGTGGGGTTCTTAGCATGCCCCAAGACCAGCTAGAGGGGTCCTGAGTTGATTGCAGCTTTGCAAGTACCAGAACCATACTGTCCCATTTGGGAATCAAAAAAGATTCCCAAATGGGCATCCCAATTTTTGACATTTCCTATCAAAGTACAGTCTTGTGCCTTGGTGTGTGGGGGTCTTAGCATGCCCCAAGACCAGCTAGAGGGGTCCTGAGTTGATTGCACCTTTGCAAGTATGAAAAAAACATACTGTACATTTGGGAATCCCTATTGGATTTCAATGGTGACATTTGGGAATCTTTGTGACATATGGGAATCCCCATTGGGGACTCTTTTGACATTTGGGAATCCCTATTGGATTTGAATGGTGACATTGGGGTCTCTTTCTGACACTTGGGACTCGCAGGGGGGGCGTCCATATGGGACTCTTTTGACATTGGGGAATCCCCATTGGGGACTCTTTTGACATTTGGGAATCCCTATTGGATTTGAATGGTGACATTGGGGTCTCTTTCTGACACTTGGGACTCGCAGGGGGGGCGTCCATATGGGACTCTTTTGACATTGGGGAATCCCCATTGGGGACTCTTTTGACATTTGGGAATCTTTCACAAATTGCACATTTTTGACATTTCCTATCAAAGTAGAGTATTGTGCCTTGGTGTGTGGGGTTCTTAGCATGCCCCAAGACCAGCTAGAGGGGTCCTGAGTTGATTGCAGCTTTGCAAGTACCAGAACCATACTGTCCCATTTGGGAATCAAAAAAGATTCCCAAATGGGCATCCCAATTTTTGACATTTCCTATCAAAGTACAGTCTTGTGCCTTGGTGTGTGGGGGTCTTAGCATGCCCCAAGACCAGCTAGAGGGGTCCTGAGTTGATTGCACCTTTGCAAGTATGAAAAAAACATACTGTACATTTGGGAATCCCTATTGGATTTCAATGGTGACATTTGGGAATCTTTGTGACATATGGGAATCCCCATTGGGGACTCTTTTGACATTTGGGAATCCCTATTGGATTTGAATGGTGACATTGGGGTCTCTTTCTGACACTTGGGACTCGCAGGGGGGGCGTCCATATGGGACTCTTTTGACATTGGGGAATCCCCATTGGGGACTCTTTTGACATTTGGGAATCCCTATTGGATTTGAATGGTGACATTGGGGTCTCTTTCTGACACTTGGGACTCGCAGGGGGGGCGTCCATATGGGACTCTTTTGACATTGGGGAATCCCCATTGGGGACTCTTTTGACATTTGGGAATCTTTCACAAATTGCACATTTTTGACATTTCCTATCAAAGTAGAGTATTGTGCCTTGGTATGTGGGGGTCTTAGCATGCCCCAAGACCAGCTAGACGGGTCCTGAGTTGATTGCACCTTTGCAAGTACCAGAACCATACTGTCCCATTTGGGAATCAAAAAAGATTCCCAAATGGGCATCCCAATTTTTGACATTTCCTATCAAAGTACAGTCTTGTGCCTTGGTGTGTGGGGGTCTTAGCATGCCCCAAGACCAGCTAGAGGGGTCCTGAGTTGATTGCACCTTTGCAAGTACCAGAACCATACTGTCCCATTTGGGAATCAAAAAAGATTCCCAAATGGGCATCCCCATTTTTTACATTTCCTATCAAAGTACAGTCTTGTGCCTTGGTGTGTGGGGGTCTTAGCATGCCCCAAGACCAGCTAGAGGGGTCCTGAGTTGATTGCACCTTTGCAAGTATGAAAAAAACATACTGTACATTTGGGAATCCCTATTGGATTTCAATGGTGACATTTGGGAATCTTTGTGACATATGGGAATCCCCATTGGGGACTCTTTTGACATTTGGGAATCCCTATTGGATTTGAATGGTGACATTGGGGTCTCTTTCTGACACTTGGGACTCGCAGGGGGGGCGTCCATATGGGACTCTTTTGACATTGGGGAATCCCAATTGGGGACTCTTTTGACATTTGGGAATCTTTCACAAATTGCACATTTTTGACATTTCCTATCAAAGTAGAGTATTGTGCCTTGGTGTGTGGGGTTCTTTGCATGCCCCAAGACCAGCTAGAGGGGTCCTGAGTTGATTGCAGCTTTGCAAGTACCAGAACCATACTGTCCCATTTGGGAATCAAAAAAGATTCCCAAATGGGCATCCCAATTTTTGACATTTCCTATCAAAGTACAGTCTTGTGCCTTGGTGTGTGGGGGTCTTAGCATGCCCCAAGACCAGCTAGAGGGGTCCTGAGTTGATTGCACCTTTGCAAGTATGAAAAAAACATACTGTACATTTGGGAATCCCTATTGGATTTCAATGGTGACATTTGGGAATCTTTGTGACATATGGGAATCCCCATTGGGGACTCTTTTGACATTTGGGAATCCCTATTGGATTTGAATGGTGACATTGGGGTCTCTTTCTGACACTTGGGACTCGCAGGGGGGGCGTCCATATGGGACTCTTTTGACATTGGGGAATCCCAATTGGGGACTCTTTTGACATTTGGGAATCTTTCACAAATTGCACATTTTTGACATTTCCTATCAAAGTAGAGTATTGTGCCTTGGTGTGTGGGGTTCTTAGCATGCCCCAAGACCAGCTAGAGGGGTCCTGAGTTGATTGCAGCTTTGCAAGTACCAGAACCATACTGTCCCATTTGGGAATCAAAAAAGATTCCCAAATGGGCATCCCAATTTTTGACATTTCCTATCAAAGTACAGTCTTGTGCCTTGGTGTGTGGGGGTCTTAGCATGCCCCAAGACCAGCTAGAGGGGTCCTGAGTTGATTGCACCTTTGCAAGTATGAAAAAAACATACTGTACATTTGGGAATCCCTATTGGATTTCAATGGTGACATTTGGGAATCTTTGTGACATATGGGAATCCCCATTGGGGACTCTTTTGACATTTGGGAATCCCTATTGGATTTGAATGGTGACATTGGGGTCTCTTTCTGACACTTGGGACTCGCAGGGGGGGCGTCCATATGGGACTCTTTTGACATTGGGGAATCCCCATTGGGGACTCTTTTGACATTTGGGAATCTTTCACAAATTGCACATTTTTGACATTTCCTATCAAAGTAGAGTATTGTGCCTTGGTATGTGGGGGTCTTAGCATGCCCCAAGACCAGCTAGACGGGTCCTGAGTTGATTGCACCTTTGCAAGTACCAGAACCATACTGTCCCATTTGGGAATCAAAAAAGATTCCCAAATGGGCATCCCAATTTTTGACATTTCCTATCAAAGTACAGTCTTGTGCCTTGGTGTGTGGGGGTCTTAGCATGCCCCAAGACCAGCTAGAGGGGTCCTGAGTTGATTGCACCTTTGCAAGTACCAGAACCATACTGTCCCATTTGGGAATCAAAAAAGATTCCCAAATGGGCATCCCAATTTTTTACATTTCCTATCAAAGTACAGTCTTGTGCCTTGGTGTGTGGGGGTCTTAGCATGCCCCAAGACCAGCTAGAGGGGTCCTGAGTTGATTGCACCTTTGCAAGTATGAAAAAAACATACTGTACATTTGGGAATCCCTATTGGATTTCAATGGTGACATTTGGGAATCTTTGTGACATATGGGAATCCCCATTGGGGACTCTTTTGACATTTGGGAATCCCTATTGGATTTGAATGGTGACATTGGGGTCTCTTTCTGACACTTGGGACTCGCAGGGGGGGCGTCCATATGGGACTCTTTTGACATTGGGGAATCCCCATTGGGGACTCTTTTGACATTTGGGAATCTTTCACAAATTGCACATTTTTGACATTTCCTATCAAAGTAGAGTATTGTGCCTTGGTATGTGGGGGTCTTAGCATGCCCCAAGACCAGCTAGACGGGTCCTGAGTTGATTGCACCTTTGCAAGTACCAGAACCATACTGTCCCATTTGGGAATCAAAAAAGATTCCCAAATGGGCATCCCAATTTTTGACATTTCCTATCAAAGTACAGTCTTGTGCCTTGGTGTGTGGGGGTCTTAGCATGCCCCAAGACCAGCTAGAGGGGTCCTGAGTTGATTGCACCTTTGCAAGTACCAGAACCATACTGTCCCATTTGGGAATCAAAAAAGTTTCCAAATGGGCATCCCAATTTTTTACATTTCCTATCAAAGTACAGTCTTGTGCCTTGGTGTGTGGGGGTCTTAGCATGCCCCAAGACCAGCTAGAGGGGTCCTGAGTTGATTGCACCTTTGCAAGTATGAAAAAAACATACTGTACATTTGGGAATCCCTATTGGATTTCAATGGTGACATTTGGGAATCTTTGTGACATATGGGAATCCCCATTGGGGACTCTTTTGACATTTGGGAATCCCTATTGGATTTGAATGGTGACATTGGGGTCTCTTTCTGACACTTGGGACTCGCAGGGGGGGGCGTCCATATGGGACTCTTTTGACATTGGGGAATCCCCATTGGGGACTCTTTTGACATTTGGGAATCTTTCACAAATTGCACATTTTTGACATTTCCTATCAAAGTAGAGTATTGTGCCTTGGTGTGTGGGGTTCTTAGCATGCCCCAAGACCAGCTAGAGGGGTCCTGAGTTGATTGCAGCTTTGCAAGTACCAGAACCATACTGTCCCATTTGGGAATCAAAAAAGATTCCCAAATGGGCATCCCAATTTTTGACATTTCCTATCAAAGTACAGTCTTGTGCCTTGGTGTGTGGGGGTCTTAGCATGCCCCAAGACCAGCTAGAGGGGTCCTGAGTTGATTGCACCTTTGCAAGTATGAAAAAAACATACTGTACATTTGGGAATCCCTATTGGATTTGAATGGTGACATTGGGGTCTCTTTCTGACACTTGGGACTCGCAGGGGGGGCGTCCATATGGGACTCTTTTGACATTGGGGAATCCCCATTGGGGACTCTTTTGACATTTGGGAATCCCTATTGGATTTGAATGGTGACATTGGGGTCTCTTTCTGACACTTGGGACTCGCAGGGGGGGCGTCCATATGGGACTCTTTTGACATTGGGGAATCCCCATTGGGGACTCTTTTGACATTTGGGAATCTTTCACAAATTGCACATTTTTGACATTTCCTATCAAAGTAGAGTATTGTGCCTTGGTGTGTGGGGTTCTTAGCATGCCCCAAGACCAGCTAGAGGGGTCCTGAGTTGATTGCAGCTTTGCAAGTACCAGAACCATACTGTCCCATTTGGGAATCAAAAAAGATTCCCAAATGGGCATCCCAATTTTTGACATTTCCTATCAAAGTACAGTCTTGTGCCTTGGTGTGTGGGGGTCTTAGCATGCCCCAAGACCAGCTAGAGGGGTCCTGAGTTGATTGCACCTTTGCAAGTATGAAAAAAACATACTGTACATTTGGGAATCCCTATTGGATTTCAATGGTGACATTTGGGAATCTTTGTGACATATGGGAATCCCCATTGGGGACTCTTTTGACATTTGGGAATCCCTATTGGATTTGAATGGTGACATTGGGGTCTCTTTCTGACACTTGGGACTCGCAGGGGGGGCGTCCATATGGGACTCTTTTGACATTGGGGAATCCCCATTGGGGACTCTTTTGACATTTGGGAATCCCTATTGGATTTGAATGGTGACATTGGGGTCTCTTTCTGACACTTGGGACTCGCAGGGGGGGCGTCCATATGGGACTCTTTTGACATTGGGGAATCCCCATTGGGGACTCTTTTGACATTTGGGAATCTTTCACAAATTGCACATTTTTGACATTTCCTATCAAAGTAGAGTATTGTGCCTTGGTATGTGGGGGTCTTAGCATGCCCCAAGACCAGCTAGACGGGTCCTGAGTTGATTGCACCTTTGCAAGTACCAGAACCATACTGTCCCATTTGGGAATCAAAAAAGATTCCCAAATGGGCATCCCAATTTTTGACATTTCCTATCAAAGTACAGTCTTGTGCCTTGGTGTGTGGGGGTCTTAGCATGCCCCAAGACCAGCTAGAGGGGTCCTGAGTTGATTGCACCTTTGCAAGTACCAGAACCATACTGTCCCATTTGGGAATCAAAAAAGATTCCCAAATGGGCATCCCCATTTTTTACATTTCCTATCAAAGTACAGTCTTGTGCCTTGGTGTGTGGGGGTCTTAGCATGCCCCAAGACCAGCTAGAGGGGTCCTGAGTTGATTGCACCTTTGCAAGTATGAAAAAAACATACTGTACATTTGGGAATCCCTATTGGATTTCAATGGTGACATTTGGGAATCTTTGTGACATATGGGAATCCCCATTGGGGACTCTTTTGACATTTGGGAATCCCTATTGGATTTGAATGGTGACATTGGGGTCTCTTTCTGACACTTGGGACTCGCAGGGGGGGCGTCCATATGGGACTCTTTTGACATTGGGGAATCCCAATTGGGGACTCTTTTGACATTTGGGAATCTTTCACAAATTGCACATTTTTGACATTTCCTATCAAAGTAGAGTATTGTGCCTTGGTGTGTGGGGTTCTTAGCATGCCCCAAGACCAGCTAGAGGGGTCCTGAGTTGATTGCAGCTTTGCAAGTACCAGAACCATACTGTCCCATTTGGGAATCAAAAAAGATTCCCAAATGGGCATCCCAATTTTTGACATTTCCTATCAAAGTACAGTCTTGTGCCTTGGTGTGTGGGGGTCTTAGCATGCCCCAAGACCAGCTAGAGGGGTCCTGAGTTGATTGCACCTTTGCAAGTATGAAAAAAACATACTGTACATTTGGGAATCCCTATTGGATTTCAATGGTGACATTTGGGAATCTTTGTGACATATGGGAATCCCCATTGGGGACTCTTTTGACATTTGGGAATCCCTATTGGATTTGAATGGTGACATTGGGGTCTCTTTCTGACACTTGGGACTCGCAGGGGGGGCGTCCATATGGGACTCTTTTGACATTGGGGAATCCCCATTGGGGACTCTTTTGACATTTGGGAATCTTTCACAAATTGCACATTTTTGACATTTCCTATCAAAGTAGAGTATTGTGCCTTGGTATGTGGGGGTCTTAGCATGCCCCAAGACCAGCTAGACGGGTCCTGAGTTGATTGCACCTTTGCAAGTACCAGAACCATACTGTCCCATTTGGGAATCAAAAAAGATTCCCAAATGGGCATCCCAATTTTTGACATTTCCTATCAAAGTACAGTCTTGTGCCTTGGTGTGTGGGGGTCTTAGCATGCCCCAAGACCAGCTAGAGGGGTCCTGAGTTGATTGCACCTTTGCAAGTACCAGAACCATACTGTCCCATTTGGGAATCAAAAAAGATTCCCAAATGGGCATCCCAATTTTTTACATTTCCTATCAAAGTACAGTCTTGTGCCTTGGTGTGTGGGGGTCTTAGCATGCCCCAAGACCAGCTAGAGGGGTCCTGAGTTGATTGCACCTTTGCAAGTATGAAAAAAACATACTGTACATTTGGGAATCCCTATTGGATTTCAATGGTGACATTTGGGAATCTTTGTGACATATGGGAATCCCCATTGGGGACTCTTTTGACATTTGGGAATCCCTATTGGATTTGAATGGTGACATTGGGGTCTCTTTCTGACACTTGGGACTCGCAGGGGGGGCGTCCATATGGGACTCTTTTGACATTGGGGAATCCCCATTGGGGACTCTTTTGACATTTGGGAATCTTTCACAAATTGCACATTTTTGACATTTCCTATCAAAGTAGAGTATTGTGCCTTGGTATGTGGGGGTCTTAGCATGCCCCAAGACCAGCTAGACGGGTCCTGAGTTGATTGCACCTTTGCAAGTACCAGAACCATACTGTCCCATTTGGGAATCAAAAAAGATTCCCAAATGGGCATCCCAATTTTTGACATTTCCTATCAAAGTACAGTCTTGTGCCTTGGTGTGTGGGGGTCTTAGCATGCCCCAAGACCAGCTAGAGGGGTCCTGAGTTGATTGCACCTTTGCAAGTACCAGAACCATACTGTCCCATTTGGGAATCAAAAAAGTTTCCAAATGGGCATCCCAATTTTTTCCTTTTTCTATCAAAGTACAGTCTTGTGCCTTGGTGTGTGGGGGTCTTAGCATGCCCCAAGACCAGCTAGAGGGGTCCTGAGTTGATTGCACCTTTGCAAGTATGAAAAAAACATACTGTACATTTGGGAATCCCTATTGGATTTCAATGGTGACATTTGGGAATCTTTGTGACATATGGGAATCCCCATTGGGGACTCTTTTGACATTTGGGAATCCCTATTGGATTTGAATGGTGACATTGGGGTCTCTTTCTGACACTTGGGACTCGCAGGGGGGGCGTCCATATGGGACTCTTTTGACATTGGGGAATCCCCATTGGGGACTCTTTTGACATTTGGGAATCTTTCACAAATTGCCCATTTTTGACATTTCCTATCAAAGTAGAGTATTGTGCCTTGGTGTGTGGGGTTCTTAGCATGCCCCAAGACCAGCTAGAGGGGTCCTGAGTTGATTGCAGCTTTGCAAGTACCAGAACCATACTGTCCCATTTGGGAATCAAAAAAGATTCCCAAATGGGCATCCCAATTTTTGACATTTCCTATCAAAGTACAGTCTTGTGCCTTGGTGTGTGGGGGTCTTAGCATGCCCCAAGACCAGCTAGAGGGGTCCTGAGTTGATTGCACCTTTGCAAGTATGAAAAAAACATACTGTACATTTGGGAATCCCTATTGGATTTCAATGGTGACATTTGGGAATCTTTGTGACATATGGGAATCCCCATTGGGGACTCTTTTGACATTTGGGAATCCCTATTGGATTTGAATGGTGACATTGGGGTCTCTTTCTGACACTTGGGACTCGCAGGGGGGGCGTCCATATGGGACTCTTTTGACATTGGGGAATCCCCATTGGGGACTCTTTTGACATTTGGGAATCTTTCACAAATTGCACATTTTTGACATTTCCTATCAAAGTAGAGTATTGTGCCTTGGTGTGTGGGGTTCTTAGCATGCCCCAAGACCAGCTAGAGGGGTCCTGAGTTGATTGCAGCTTTGCAAGTACCAGAACCATACTGTCCCATTTGGGAATCAAAAAAGATTCCCAAATGGGCATCCCAATTTTTGACATTTCCTATCAAAGTACAGTCTTGTGCCTTGGTGTGTGGGGGTCTTAGCATGCCCCAAGACCAGCTAGAGGGGTCCTGAGTTGATTGCACCTTTGCAAGTATGAAAAAAACATACTGTACATTTGGGAATCCCTATTGGATTTCAATGGTGACATTTGGGAATCTTTGTGACATATGGGAATCCCCATTGGGGACTCTTTTGACATTTGGGAATCCCTATTGGATTTGAATGGTGACATTGGGGTCTCTTTCTGACACTTGGGACTCGCAGGGGGGGCGTCCATATGGGACTCTTTTGACATTGGGGAATCCCCATTGGGGACTCTTTTGACATTTGGGAATCTTTCACAAATTGCACATTTTTGACATTTCCTATCAAAGTAGAGTATTGTGCCTTGGTGTGTGGGGGTCTTAGCATGCCCCAAGACCAGCTAGAGGGGTCCTGAGTTGATTGCACCTTTGCAAGTACCAGAACCATACTGTCCCATTTGGGAATCAAAAAAGATTCCCAAATGGGCATCCCAATTTTTGACATTTCCTATCAAAGTACAGTCTTGTGCCTTGGTGTGTGGGGGTCTTAGCATGCCCCAAGACCAGCTAGAGAGGTCCTGTGTTTATTGGACCGTTGGAATTATGAATAAAACATACTGTACATTTGGGAATCCCTATTGGATTTGAATGGTGACATTGGGGTCTCTTTCTGACACTTGGGACTCGCAGGGGGGGCGTCCATATGGGACTCTTTTGACATATGGGAATCCCCATTTGGGACTCTTTTGACATTTGGGAATCTTTCACAAATTGCACATTTTTGACATTTCCTATCAAAGTACAGTCTTGTGCCTTGGTGTGTGGGGGTCTTAGCATGCCCCAAGACCAGCTAGACGGGTCCTGAGTTGATTGCACCTTTGCAAGTACCAGAACCATACTGTCCCATTTGGGAATCAAAAAAGATTCCCAAATGGGCATCCCAATTTTTGACATTTCCTATCAAAGTACAGTCTTGTGCCTTGGTGTGTGGGGGTCTTAGCATGCCCCAAGACCAGCTAGAGGGGTCCTGAGTTGATTGCACCTTTGCAAGTATGAAAAAAACATACTGTACATTTGGGAATCCCTATTGGATTTCAATGGTGACATTTGGGAATCTTTGTGACATATGGGAATCCCCATTGGGGACTCTTTTGACATTTGGGAATCCCTATTGGATTTGAATGGTGACATTGGGGTCTCTTTCTGACACTTGGGACTCGCAGGGGGGGCGTCCATATGGGACTCTTTTGACATTGGGGAATCCCCATTGGGGACTCTTTTGACATTTGGGAATCTTTCACAAATTGCACATTTTTGACATTTCCTATCAAAGTAGAGTATTGTGCCTTGGTGTGTGGGGTTCTTAGCATGCCCCAAGACCAGCTAGAGGGGTCCTGAGTTGATTGCAGCTTTGCAAGTACCAGAACCATACTGTCCCATTTGGGAATCAAAAAAGATTCCCAAATGGGCATCCCAATTTTTGACATTTCCTATCAAAGTACAGTCTTGTGCCTTGGTGTGTGGGGGTCTTAGCATGCCCCAAGACCAGCTAGAGGGGTCCTGAGTTGATTGCACCTTTGCAAGTATGAAAAAAACATACTGTACATTTGGGAATCCCTATTGGATTTCAATGGTGACATTTGGGAATCTTTGTGACATATGGGAATCCCCATTGGGGACTCTTTTGACATTTGGGAATCCCTATTGGATTTGAATGGTGACATTGGGGTCTCTTTCTGACACTTGGGACTCGCAGGGGGGGGCGTCCATATGGGACTCTTTTGACATTGGGGAATCCCCATTGGGGACTCTTTTGACATTTGGGAATCTTTCACAAATTGCACATTTTTGACATTTCCTATCAAAGTAGAGTATTGTGCCTTGGTGTGTGGGGTTCTTAGCATGCCCCAAGACCAGCTAGAGGGGTCCTGAGTTGATTGCAGCTTTGCAAGTACCAGAACCATACTGTCCCATTTGGGAATCAAAAAAGATTCCCAAATGGGCATCCCAATTTTTGACATTTCCTATCAAAGTACAGTCTTGTGCCTTGGTGTGTGGGGGTCTTAGCATGCCCCAAGACCAGCTAGAGGGGTCCTGAGTTGATTGCACCTTTGCAAGTATGAAAAAAACATACTGTACATTTGGGAATCCCTATTGGATTTCAATGGTGACATTTGGGAATCTTTGTGACATATGGGAATCCCCATTGGGGACTCTTTTGACATTTGGGAATCCCTATTGGATTTGAATGGTGACATTGGGGTCTCTTTCTGACACTTGGGACTCGCAGGGGGGGGCGTCCATATGGGACTCTTTTGACATTGGGGAATCCCCATTGGGGACTCTTTTGACATTTGGGAATCTTTCACAAATTGCACATTTTTGACATTTCCTATCAAAGTAGAGTATTGTGCCTTGGTGTGTGGGGTTCTTAGCATGCCCCAAGACCAGCTAGAGGGGTCCTGAGTTGATTGCAGCTTTGCAAGTACCAGAACCATACTGTCCCATTTGGGAATCAAAAAAGATTCCCAAATGGGCATCCCAATTTTTGACATTTCCTATCAAAGTACAGTCTTGTGCCTTGGTGTGTGGGGGTCTTAGCATGCCCCAAGACCAGCTAGAGGGGTCCTGAGTTGATTGCACCTTTGCAAGTATGAAAAAAACATACTGTACATTTGGGAATCCCTATTGGATTTCAATGGTGACATTTGGGAATCTTTGTGACATATGGGAATCCCCATTGGGGACTCTTTTGACATTTGGGAATCCCTATTGGATTTGAATGGTGACATTGGGGTCTCTTTCTGACACTTGGGACTCGCAGGGGGGGCGTCCATATGGGACTCTTTTGACATTGGGGAATCCCCATTGGGGACTCTTTTGACATTTGGGAATCTTTCACAAATTGCACATTTTTGACATTTCCTATCAAAGTAGAGTATTGTGCCTTGGTGTGTGGGGGTCTTAGCATGCCCCAAGACCAGCTAGAGGGGTCCTGAGTTGATTGCACCTTTGCAAGTACCAGAACCATACTGTCCCATTTGGGAATCAAAAAAGATTCCCAAATGGGCATCCCAATTTTTGACATTTCCTATCAAAGTACAGTCTTGTGCCTTGGTGTGTGGGGGTCTTAGCATGCCCCAAGACCAGCTAGAGAGGTCCTGTGTTTATTGGACCGTTGGAATTATGAATAAAACATACTGTACATTTGGGAATCCCTATTGGATTTGAATGGTGACATTGGGGTCTCTTTCTGACACTTGGGACTCGCAGGGGGGGCGTCCATATGGGACTCTTTTGACATATGGGAATCCCCATTTGGGACTCTTTTGACATTTGGGAATCTTTCACAAATTGCACATTTTTGACATTTCCTATCAAAGTACAGTCTTGTGCCTTGGTGTGTGGGGGTCTTAGCATGCCCCAAGACCAGCTAGACGGGTCCTGAGTTGATTGCACCTTTGCAAGTACCAGAACCATACTGTCCCATTTGGGAATCAAAAAAGATTCCCAAATGGGCATCCCAATTTTTGACATTTCCTATCAAAGTACAGTCTTGTGCCTTGGTGTGTGGGGGTCTTAGCATGCCCCAAGACCAGCTAGAGGGGTCCTGAGTTGATTGCACCTTTGCAAGTATGAAAAAAACATACTGTACATTTGGGAATCCCTATTGGATTTCAATGGTGACATTTGGGAATCTTTGTGACATATGGGAATCCCCATTGGGGACTCTTTTGACATTTGGGAATCCCTATTGGATTTGAATGGTGACATTGGGGTCTCTTTCTGACACTTGGGACTCGCAGGGGGGGCGTCCATATGGGACTCTTTTGACATTGGGGAATCCCCATTGGGGACTCTTTTGACATTTGGGAATCTTTCACAAATTGCACATTTTTGACATTTCCTATCAAAGTAGAGTATTGTGCCTTGGTGTGTGGGGTTCTTAGCATGCCCCAAGACCAGCTAGAGGGGTCCTGAGTTGATTGCAGCTTTGCAAGTACCAGAACCATACTGTCCCATTTGGGAATCAAAAAAGATTCCCAAATGGGCATCCCAATTTTTGACATTTCCTATCAAAGTACAGTCTTGTGCCTTGGTGTGTGGGGGTCTTAGCATGCCCCAAGACCAGCTAGAGGGGTCCTGAGTTGATTGCACCTTTGCAAGTATGAAAAAAACATACTGTACATTTGGGAATCCCTATTGGATTTCAATGGTGACATTTGGGAATCTTTGTGACATATGGGAATCCCCATTGGGGACTCTTTTGACATTTGGGAATCCCTATTGGATTTGAATGGTGACATTGGGGTCTCTTTCTGACACTTGGGACTCGCAGGGGGGGGCGTCCATATGGGACTCTTTTGACATTGGGGAATCCCCATTGGGGACTCTTTTGACATTTGGGAATCTTTCACAAATTGCACATTTTTGACATTTCCTATCAAAGTAGAGTATTGTGCCTTGGTGTGTGGGGTTCTTAGCATGCCCCAAGACCAGCTAGAGGGGTCCTGAGTTGATTGCAGCTTTGCAAGTACCAGAACCATACTGTCCCATTTGGGAATCAAAAAAGATTCCCAAATGGGCATCCCAATTTTTGACATTTCCTATCAAAGTACAGTCTTGTGCCTTGGTGTGTGGGGGTCTTAGCATGCCCCAAGACCAGCTAGAGGGGTCCTGAGTTGATTGCACCTTTGCAAGTATGAAAAAAACATACTGTACATTTGGGAATCCCTATTGGATTTGAATGGTGACATTGGGGTCTCTTTCTGACACTTGGGACTCGCAGGGGGGGCGTCCATATGGGACTCTTTTGACATTGGGGAATCCCCATTGGGGACTCTTTTGACATTTGGGAATCCCTATTGGATTTGAATGGTGACATTGGGGTCTCTTTCTGACACTTGGGACTCGCAGGGGGGGCGTCCATATGGGACTCTTTTGACATTGGGGAATCCCCATTGGGGACTCTTTTGACATTTGGGAATCTTTCACAAATTGCACATTTTTGACATTTCCTATCAAAGTAGAGTATTGTGCCTTGGTGTGTGGGGTTCTTAGCATGCCCCAAGACCAGCTAGAGGGGTCCTGAGTTGATTGCAGCTTTGCAAGTACCAGAACCATACTGTCCCATTTGGGAATCAAAAAAGATTCCCAAATGGGCATCCCAATTTTTGACATTTCCTATCAAAGTACAGTCTTGTGCCTTGGTGTGTGGGGGTCTTAGCATGCCCCAAGACCAGCTAGAGGGGTCCTGAGTTGATTGCACCTTTGCAAGTATGAAAAAAACATACTGTACATTTGGGAATCCCTATTGGATTTGAATGGTGACATTGGGGTCTCTTTCTGACACTTGGGACTCGCAGGGGGGGCGTCCATATGGGACTCTTTTGACATTGGGGAATCCCCATTGGGGACTCTTTTGACATTTGGGAATCCCTATTGGATTTGAATGGTGACATTGGGGTCTCTTTCTGACACTTGGGACTCGCAGGGGGGGCGTCCATATGGGACTCTTTTGACATTGGGGAATCCCCATTGGGGACTCTTTTGACATTTGGGAATCTTTCACAAATTGCACATTTTTGACATTTCCTATCAAAGTAGAGTATTGTGCCTTGGTGTGTGGGGTTCTTAGCATGCCCCAAGACCAGCTAGAGGGGTCCTGAGTTGATTGCAGCTTTGCAAGTACCAGAACCATACTGTCCCATTTGGGAATCAAAAAAGATTCCCAAATGGGCATCCCAATTTTTGACATTTCCTATCAAAGTACAGTCTTGTGCCTTGGTGTGTGGGGGTCTTAGCATGCCCCAAGACCAGCTAGAGGGGTCCTGAGTTGATTGCACCTTTGCAAGTATGAAAAAAACATACTGTACATTTGGGAATCCCTATTGGATTTCAATGGTGACATTTGGGAATCTTTGTGACATATGGGAATCCCCATTGGGGACTCTTTTGACATTTGGGAATCCCTATTGGATTTGAATGGTGACATTGGGGTCTCTTTCTGACACTTGGGACTCGCAGGGGGGGCGTCCATATGGGACTCTTTTGACATTGGGGAATCCCCATTGGGGACTCTTTTGACATTTGGGAATCTTTCACAAATTGCACATTTTTGACATTTCCTATCAAAGTAGAGTATTGTGCCTTGGTATGTGGGGGTCTTAGCATGCCCCAAGACCAGCTAGACGGGTCCTGAGTTGATTGCACCTTTGCAAGTACCAGAACCATACTGTCCCATTTGGGAATCAAAAAAGATTCCCAAATGGGCATCCCAATTTTTGACATTTCCTATCAAAGTACAGTCTTGTGCCTTGGTGTGTGGGGGTCTTAGCATGCCCCAAGACCAGCTAGAGGGGTCCTGAGTTGATTGCACCTTTGCAAGTACCAGAACCATACTGTCCCATTTGGGAATCAAAAAGATTCCCAAATGGGCATCCCAATTTTTTACATTTCCTATCAAAGTACAGTCTTGTGCCTTGGTGTGTGGGGGTCTTAGCATGCCCCAAGACCAGCTAGAGGGGTCCTGAGTTGATTGCACCTTTGCAAGTATGAAAAAAACATACTGTACATTTGGGAATCCCTATTGGATTTCAATGGTGACATTTGGGAATCTTTGTGACATATGGGAATCCCCATTGGGGACTCTTTTGACATTTGGGAATCCCTATTGGATTTGAATGGTGACATTGGGGTCTCTTTCTGACACTTGGGACTCGCAGGGGGGGCGTCCATATGGGACTCTTTTGACATTGGGGAATCCCCATTGGGGACTCTTTTGACATTTGGGAATCTTTCACAAATTGCACATTTTTGACATTTCCTATCAAAGTAGAGTATTGTGCCTTGGTATGTGGGGGTCTTAGCATGCCCCAAGACCAGCTAGACGGGTCCTGAGTTGATTGCACCTTTGCAAGTACCAGAACCATACTGTCCCATTTGGGAATCAAAAAAGATTCCCAAATGGGCATCCCAATTTTTGACATTTCCTATCAAAGTACAGTCTTGTGCCTTGGTGTGTGGGGGTCTTAGCATGCCCCAAGACCAGCTAGAGGGGTCCTGAGTTGATTGCACCTTTGCAAGTACCAGAACCATACTGTCCCATTTGGGAATCAAAAAAGTTTCCAAATGGGCATCCCAATTTTTTCCTTTTTCTATCAAAGTACAGTCTTGTGCCTTGGTGTGTGGGGGTCTTAGCATGCCCCAAGACCAGCTAGAGGGGTCCTGAGTTGATTGCACCTTTGCAAGTATGAAAAAAACATACTGTACATTTGGGAATCCCTATTGGATTTCAATGGTGACATTTGGGAATCTTTGTGACATATGGGAATCCCCATTGGGGACTCTTTTGACATTTGGGAATCCCTATTGGATTTGAATGGTGACATTGGGGTCTCTTTCTGACACTTGGGACTCGCAGGGGGGGCGTCCATATGGGACTCTTTTGACATTGGGGAATCCCCATTGGGGACTCTTTTGACATTTGGGAATCTTTCACAAATTGCCCATTTTTGACATTTCCTATCAAAGTAGAGTATTGTGCCTTGGTGTGTGGGGTTCTTAGCATGCCCCAAGACCAGCTAGAGGGGTCCTGAGTTGATTGCAGCTTTGCAAGTACCAGAACCATACTGTCCCATTTGGGAATCAAAAAAGATTCCCAAATGGGCATCCCAATTTTTGACATTTCCTATCAAAGTACAGTCTTGTGCCTTGGTGTGTGGGGGTCTTAGCATGCCCCAAGACCAGCTAGAGGGGTCCTGAGTTGATTGCACCTTTGCAAGTATGAAAAAAACATACTGTACATTTGGGAATCCCTATTGGATTTCAATGGTGACATTTGGGAATCTTTGTGACATATGGGAATCCCCATTGGGGACTCTTTTGACATTTGGGAATCCCTATTGGATTTGAATGGTGACATTGGGGTCTCTTTCTGACACTTGGGACTCGCAGGGGGGGCGTCCATATGGGACTCTTTTGACATTGGGGAATCCCCATTGGGGACTCTTTTGACATTTGGGAATCTTTCACAAATTGCACATTTTTGACATTTCCTATCAAAGTAGAGTATTGTGCCTTGGTGTGTGGGGTTCTTAGCATGCCCCAAGACCAGCTAGAGGGGTCCTGAGTTGATTGCAGCTTTGCAAGTACCAGAACCATACTGTCCCATTTGGGAATCAAAAAAGATTCCCAAATGGGCATCCCAATTTTTGACATTTCCTATCAAAGTACAGTCTTGTGCCTTGGTGTGTGGGGGTCTTAGCATGCCCCAAGACCAGCTAGAGGGGTCCTGAGTTGATTGCACCTTTGCAAGTATGAAAAAAACATACTGTACATTTGGGAATCCCTATTGGATTTCAATGGTGACATTTGGGAATCTTTGTGACATATGGGAATCCCCATTGGGGACTCTTTTGACATTTGGGAATCCCTATTGGATTTGAATGGTGACATTGGGGTCTCTTTCTGACACTTGGGACTCGCAGGGGGGGCGTCCATATGGGACTCTTTTGACATTGGGGAATCCCCATTGGGGACTCTTTTGACATTTGGGAATCTTTCACAAATTGCACATTTTTGACATTTCCTATCAAAGTAGAGTATTGTGCCTTGGTGTGTGGGGGTCTTAGCATGCCCCAAGACCAGCTAGAGGGGTCCTGAGTTGATTGCACCTTTGCAAGTACCAGAACCATACTGTCCCATTTGGGAATCAAAAAAGATTCCCAAATGGGCATCCCAATTTTTGACATTTCCTATCAAAGTACAGTCTTGTGCCTTGGTGTGTGGGGGTCTTAGCATGCCCCAAGACCAGCTAGAGAGGTCCTGTGTTTATTGGACCGTTGGAATTATGAATAAAACATACTGTACATTTGGGAATCCCTATTGGATTTGAATGGTGACATTGGGGTCTCTTTCTGACACTTGGGACTCGCAGGGGGGGCGTCCATATGGGACTCTTTTGACATATGGGAATCCCCATTTGGGACTCTTTTGACATTTGGGAATCTTTCACAAATTGCACATTTTTGACATTTCCTATCAAAGTACAGTCTTGTGCCTTGGTGTGTGGGGGTCTTAGCATGCCCCAAGACCAGCTAGACGGGTCCTGAGTTGATTGCACCTTTGCAAGTACCAGAACCATACTGTCCCATTTGGGAATCAAAAAAGATTCCCAAATGGGCATCCCAATTTTTGACATTTCCTATCAAAGTACAGTCTTGTGCCTTGGTGTGTGGGGGTCTTAGCATGCCCCAAGACCAGCTAGAGGGGTCCTGAGTTGATTGCACCTTTGCAAGTATGAAAAAAACATACTGTACATTTGGGAATCCCTATTGGATTTCAATGGTGACATTTGGGAATCTTTGTGACATATGGGAATCCCCATTGGGGACTCTTTTGACATTTGGGAATCCCTATTGGATTTGAATGGTGACATTGGGGTCTCTTTCTGACACTTGGGACTCGCAGGGGGGGCGTCCATATGGGACTCTTTTGACATTGGGGAATCCCCATTGGGGACTCTTTTGACATTTGGGAATCTTTCACAAATTGCACATTTTTGACATTTCCTATCAAAGTAGAGTATTGTGCCTTGGTGTGTGGGGTTCTTAGCATGCCCCAAGACCAGCTAGAGGGGTCCTGAGTTGATTGCAGCTTTGCAAGTACCAGAACCATACTGTCCCATTTGGGAATCAAAAAAGATTCCCAAATGGGCATCCCAATTTTTGACATTTCCTATCAAAGTACAGTCTTGTGCCTTGGTGTGTGGGGGTCTTAGCATGCCCCAAGACCAGCTAGAGGGGTCCTGAGTTGATTGCACCTTTGCAAGTATGAAAAAAACATACTGTACATTTGGGAATCCCTATTGGATTTCAATGGTGACATTTGGGAATCTTTGTGACATATGGGAATCCCCATTGGGGACTCTTTTGACATTTGGGAATCCCTATTGGATTTGAATGGTGACATTGGGGTCTCTTTCTGACACTTGGGACTCGCAGGGGGGGCGTCCATATGGGACTCTTTTGACATTGGGGAATCCCCATTGGGGACTCTTTTGACATTTGGGAATCTTTCACAAATTGCACATTTTTGACATTTCCTATCAAAGTAGAGTATTGTGCCTTGGTATGTGGGGGTCTTAGCATGCCCCAAGACCAGCTAGACGGGTCCTGAGTTGATTGCACCTTTGCAAGTACCAGAACCATACTGTCCCATTTGGGAATCAAAAAAGATTCCCAAATGGGCATCCCAATTTTTGACATTTCCTATCAAAGTACAGTCTTGTGCCTTGGTGTGTGGGGGTCTTAGCATGCCCCAAGACCAGCTAGAGGGGTCCTGAGTTGATTGCACCTTTGCAAGTACCAGAACCATACTGTCCCATTTGGGAATCAAAAAAGTTTCCAAATGGGCATCCCAATTTTTTCCTTTTTCTATCAAAGTACAGTCTTGTGCCTTGGTGTGTGGGGGTCTTAGCATGCCCCAAGACCAGCTAGAGGGGTCCTGAGTTGATTGCACCTTTGCAAGTATGAAAAAAACATACTGTACATTTGGGAATCCCTATTGGATTTCAATGGTGACATTTGGGAATCTTTGTGACATATGGGAATCCCCATTGGGGACTCTTTTGACATTTGGGAATCCCTATTGGATTTGAATGGTGACATTGGGGTCTCTTTCTGACACTTGGGACTCGCAGGGGGGGCGTCCATATGGGACTCTTTTGACATTGGGGAATCCCCATTGGGGACTCTTTTGACATTTGGGAATCTTTCACAAATTGCCCATTTTTGACATTTCCTATCAAAGTAGAGTATTGTGCCTTGGTGTGTGGGGTTCTTAGCATGCCCCAAGACCAGCTAGAGGGGTCCTGAGTTGATTGCAGCTTTGCAAGTACCAGAACCATACTGTCCCATTTGGGAATCAAAAAAGATTCCCAAATGGGCATCCCAATTTTTGACATTTCCTATCAAAGTACAGTCTTGTGCCTTGGTGTGTGGGGGTCTTAGCATGCCCCAAGACCAGCTAGAGGGGTCCTGAGTTGATTGCACCTTTGCAAGTATGAAAAAAACATACTGTACATTTGGGAATCCCTATTGGATTTCAATGGTGACATTTGGGAATCTTTGTGACATATGGGAATCCCCATTGGGGACTCTTTTGACATTTGGGAATCCCTATTGGATTTGAATGGTGACATTGGGGTCTCTTTCTGACACTTGGGACTCGCAGGGGGGGCGTCCATATGGGACTCTTTTGACATTGGGGAATCCCCATTGGGGACTCTTTTGACATTTGGGAATCTTTCACAAATTGCACATTTTTGACATTTCCTATCAAAGTAGAGTATTGTGCCTTGGTGTGTGGGGTTCTTAGCATGCCCCAAGACCAGCTAGAGGGGTCCTGAGTTGATTGCAGCTTTGCAAGTACCAGAACCATACTGTCCCATTTGGGAATCAAAAAAGATTCCCAAATGGGCATCCCAATTTTTGACATTTCCTATCAAAGTACAGTCTTGTGCCTTGGTGTGTGGGGGTCTTAGCATGCCCCAAGACCAGCTAGAGGGGTCCTGAGTTGATTGCACCTTTGCAAGTATGAAAAAAACATACTGTACATTTGGGAATCCCTATTGGATTTCAATGGTGACATTTGGGAATCTTTGTGACATATGGGAATCCCCATTGGGGACTCTTTTGACATTTGGGAATCCCTATTGGATTTGAATGGTGACATTGGGGTCTCTTTCTGACACTTGGGACTCGCAGGGGGGGCGTCCATATGGGACTCTTTTGACATTGGGGAATCCCCATTGGGGACTCTTTTGACATTTGGGAATCTTTCACAAATTGCACATTTTTGACATTTCCTATCAAAGTAGAGTATTGTGCCTTGGTGTGTGGGGGTCTTAGCATGCCCCAAGACCAGCTAGAGGGGTCCTGAGTTGATTGCACCTTTGCAAGTACCAGAACCATACTGTCCCATTTGGGAATCAAAAAAGATTCCCAAATGGGCATCCCAATTTTTGACATTTCCTATCAAAGTACAGTCTTGTGCCTTGGTGTGTGGGGGTCTTAGCATGCCCCAAGACCAGCTAGAGAGGTCCTGTGTTTATTGGACCGTTGGAATTATGAATAAAACATACTGTACATTTGGGAATCCCTATTGGATTTGAATGGTGACATTGGGGTCTCTTTCTGACACTTGGGACTCGCAGGGGGGGCGTCCATATGGGACTCTTTTGACATATGGGAATCCCCATTTGGGACTCTTTTGACATTTGGGAATCTTTCACAAATTGCACATTTTTGACATTTCCTATCAAAGTACAGTCTTGTGCCTTGGTGTGTGGGGGTCTTAGCATGCCCCAAGACCAGCTAGACGGGTCCTGAGTTGATTGCACCTTTGCAAGTACCAGAACCATACTGTCCCATTTGGGAATCAAAAAAGATTCCCAAATGGGCATCCCAATTTTTGACATTTCCTATCAAAGTACAGTCTTGTGCCTTGGTGTGTGGGGGTCTTAGCATGCCCCAAGACCAGCTAGAGGGGTCCTGAGTTGATTGCACCTTTGCAAGTATGAAAAAAACATACTGTACATTTGGGAATCCCTATTGGATTTCAATGGTGACATTTGGGAATCTTTGTGACATATGGGAATCCCCATTGGGGACTCTTTTGACATTTGGGAATCCCTATTGGATTTGAATGGTGACATTGGGGTCTCTTTCTGACACTTGGGACTCGCAGGGGGGGCGTCCATATGGGACTCTTTTGACATTGGGGAATCCCCATTGGGGACTCTTTTGACATTTGGGAATCTTTCACAAATTGCACATTTTTGACATTTCCTATCAAAGTAGAGTATTGTGCCTTGGTGTGTGGGGTTCTTAGCATGCCCCAAGACCAGCTAGAGGGGTCCTGAGTTGATTGCAGCTTTGCAAGTACCAGAACCATACTGTCCCATTTGGGAATCAAAAAAGATTCCCAAATGGGCATCCCAATTTTTGACATTTCCTATCAAAGTACAGTCTTGTGCCTTGGTGTGTGGGGGTCTTAGCATGCCCCAAGACCAGCTAGAGGGGTCCTGAGTTGATTGCACCTTTGCAAGTATGAAAAAAACATACTGTACATTTGGGAATCCCTATTGGATTTCAATGGTGACATTTGGGAATCTTTGTGACATATGGGAATCCCCATTGGGGACTCTTTTGACATTTGGGAATCCCTATTGGATTTGAATGGTGACATTGGGGTCTCTTTCTGACACTTGGGACTCGCAGGGGGGGCGTCCATATGGGACTCTTTTGACATTGGGGAATCCCCATTGGGGACTCTTTTGACATTTGGGAATCTTTCACAAATTGCACATTTTTGACATTTCCTATCAAAGTAGAGTATTGTGCCTTGGTGTGTGGGGTTCTTAGCATGCCCCAAGACCAGCTAGAGGGGTCCTGAGTTGATTGCAGCTTTGCAAGTACCAGAACCATACTGTCCCATTTGGGAATCAAAAAAGATTCCCAAATGGGCATCCCAATTTTTGACATTTCCTATCAAAGTACAGTCTTGTGCCTTGGTGTGTGGGGGTCTTAGCATGCCCCAAGACCAGCTAGAGGGGTCCTGAGTTGATTGCACCTTTGCAAGTATGAAAAAAACATACTGTACATTTGGGAATCCCTATTGGATTTGAATGGTGACATTGGGGTCTCTTTCTGACACTTGGGACTCGCAGGGGGGGCGTCCATATGGGACTCTTTTGACATTGGGGAATCCCCATTGGGGACTCTTTTGACATTTGGGAATCCCTATTGGATTTGAATGGTGACATTGGGGTCTCTTTCTGACACTTGGGACTCGCAGGGGGGGCGTCCATATGGGACTCTTTTGACATTGGGGAATCCCCATTGGGGACTCTTTTGACATTTGGGAATCTTTCACAAATTGCACATTTTTGACATTTCCTATCAAAGTAGAGTATTGTGCCTTGGTGTGTGGGGTTCTTAGCATGCCCCAAGACCAGCTAGAGGGGTCCTGAGTTGATTGCAGCTTTGCAAGTACCAGAACCATACTGTCCCATTTGGGAATCAAAAAAGATTCCCAAATGGGCATCCCAATTTTTGACATTTCCTATCAAAGTACAGTCTTGTGCCTTGGTGTGTGGGGGTCTTAGCATGCCCCAAGACCAGCTAGAGGGGTCCTGAGTTGATTGCACCTTTGCAAGTATGAAAAAAACATACTGTACATTTGGGAATCCCTATTGGATTTCAATGGTGACATTTGGGAATCTTTGTGACATATGGGAATCCCCATTGGGGACTCTTTTGACATTTGGGAATCCCTATTGGATTTGAATGGTGACATTGGGGTCTCTTTCTGACACTTGGGACTCGCAGGGGGGGCGTCCATATGGGACTCTTTTGACATTGGGGAATCCCCATTGGGGACTCTTTTGACATTTGGGAATCCCTATTGGATTTGAATGGTGACATTGGGGTCTCTTTCTGACACTTGGGACTCGCAGGGGGGGCGTCCATTTGGGACTCTTTTGACATTGGGGAATCCCCATTGGGGACTCTTTTGACATTTGGGAATCTTTCACAAATTGCACATTTTTGACATTTCCTATCAAAGTAGAGTATTGTGCCTTGGTGTGTGGGGTTCTTAGCATGCCCCAAGACCAGCTAGAGGGGTCCTGAGTTGATTGCAGCTTTGCAAGTACCAGAACCATACTGTCCCATTTGGGAATCAAAAAAGATTCCCAAATGGGCATCCCAATTTTTGACATTTCCTATCAAAGTACAGTCTTGTGCCTTGGTGTGTGGGGGTCTTAGCATGCCCCAAGACCAGCTAGAGAGGTCCTGTGTTTATTGGACCGTTGGAATTATGAATAAAACATACTGTACATTTGGGAATCCCTATTGGATTTGAATGGTGACATTGGGGTCTCTTTCTGACACTTGGGACTCGCAGGGGGGGCGTCCATATGGGACTCTTTTGACATATGGGAATCCCCATTTGGGACTCTTTTGACATTTGGGAATCTTTCACAAATTGCACATTTTTGACATTTCCTATCAAAGTACAGTCTTGTGCCTTGGTGTGTGGGGGTCTTAGCATGCCCCAAGACCAGCTAGACGGGTCCTGAGTTGATTGCACCTTTGCAAGTACCAGAACCATACTGTCCCATTTGGGAATCAAAAAAGATTCCCAAATGGGCATCCCAATTTTTGACATTTCCTATCAAAGTACAGTCTTGTGCCTTGGTGTGTGGGGGTCTTAGCATGCCCCAAGACCAGCTAGAGGGGTCCTGAGTTGATTGCACCTTTGCAAGTATGAAAAAAACATACTGTACATTTGGGAATCCCTATTGGATTTCAATGGTGACATTTGGGAATCTTTGTGACATATGGGAATCCCCATTGGGGACTCTTTTGACATTTGGGAATCCCTATTGGATTTGAATGGTGACATTGGGGTCTCTTTCTGACACTTGGGACTCGCAGGGGGGGCGTCCATATGGGACTCTTTTGACATTGGGGAATCCCCATTGGGGACTCTTTTGACATTTGGGAATCTTTCACAAATTGCACATTTTTGACATTTCCTATCAAAGTAGAGTATTGTGCCTTGGTGTGTGGGGTTCTTAGCATGCCCCAAGACCAGCTAGAGGGGTCCTGAGTTGATTGCAGCTTTGCAAGTACCAGAACCATACTGTCCCATTTGGGAATCAAAAAAGATTCCCAAATGGGCATCCCAATTTTTGACATTTCCTATCAAAGTACAGTCTTGTGCCTTGGTGTGTGGGGGTCTTAGCATGCCCCAAGACCAGCTAGAGGGGTCCTGAGTTGATTGCACCTTTGCAAGTATGAAAAAAACATACTGTACATTTGGGAATCCCTATTGGATTTCAATGGTGACATTTGGGAATCTTTGTGACATATGGGAATCCCCATTGGGGACTCTTTTGACATTTGGGATTCCCTATTGGATTTGAATGGTGACATTGGGGTCTCTTTCTGACACTTGGGACTCGCAGGGGGGGCGTCCATATGGGACTCTTTTGACATTGGGGAATCCCCATTGGGGACTCTTTTGACATTTGGGAATCTTTCACAAATTGCACATTTTTGACATTTCCTATCAAAGTAGAGTATTGTGCCTTGGTATGTGGGGGTCTTAGCATGCCCCAAGACCAGCTAGAGGGGTCCTGAGTTGATTGCACCTTTGCAAGTATGAAAAAAACATACTGTACATTTGGGAATCCCTATTGGATTTCAATGGTGACATTTGGGAATCTTTGTGACATATGGGAATCCCCATTGGGGACTCTTTTGACATTTGGGAATCCCTATTGGATTTGAATGGTGACATTGGGGTCTCTTTCTGACACTTGGGACTCGCAGGGGGGGCGTCCATATGGGACTCTTTTGACATTGGGGAATCCCCATTGGGGACTCTTTTGACATTTGGGAATCTTTCACAAATTGCACATTTTTGACATTTCCTATCAAAGTAGAGTATTGTGCCTTGGTATGTGGGGGTCTTAGCATGCCCCAAGACCAGCTAGACGGGTCCTGAGTTGATTGCACCTTTGCAAGTACCAGAACCATACTGTCCCATTTGGGAATCAAAAAAGATTCCCAAATGGGCATCCCAATTTTTGACATTTCCTATCAAAGAACAGTCTTGTGCCTTGGTGTGTGGGGGTCTTAGCATGCCCCAAGACCAGCTAGAGGGGTCCTGAGTTGATTGCACCTTTGCAAGTACCAGAACCATACTGTCCCATTTGGGAATCAAAAAAGATTCCCAAATGGGCATCCCAATTTTTTACATTTCCTATCAAAGTACAGTCTTGTGCCTTGGTGTGTGGGGGTCTTAGCATGCCCCAAGACCAGCTAGAGGGGTCCTGAGTTGATTGCACCTTTGCAAGTATGAAAAAAACATACTGTACATTTGGGAATCCCTATTGGATTTCAATGGTGACATTTGGGAATCTTTGTGACATATGGGAATCCCCATTGGGGACTCTTTTGACATTTGGGAATCCCTATTGGATTTGAATGGTGACATTGGGGTCTCTTTCTGACACTTGGGACTCGCAGGGGGGGCGTCCATATGGGACTCTTTTGACATTGGGGAATCCCCATTGGGGACTCTTTTGACATTTGGGAATCTTTCACAAATTGCACATTTTTGACATTTCCTATCAAAGTAGAGTATTGTGCCTTGGTATGTGGGGGTCTTAGCATGCCCCAAGACCAGCTAGACGGGTCCTGAGTTGATTGCACCTTTGCAAGTACCAGAACCATACTGTCCCATTTGGGAATCAAAAAAGATTCCCAAATGGGCATCCCAATTTTTGACATTTCCTATCAAAGTACAGTCTTGTGCCTTGGTGTGTGGGGGTCTTAGCATGCCCCAAGACCAGCTAGAGGGGTCCTGAGTTGATTGCACCTTTGCAAGTACCAGAACCATACTGTCCCATTTGGGAATCAAAAAAGTTTCCAAATGGGCATCCCAATTTCTGACATTTCCTATCAAAGTACAGTCTTGTGCCTTGGTGTGTGGGGGTCTTAGCATGCCCCAAGACCAGCTAGAGGGGTCCTGAGTTGATTGCACCTTTGCAAGTATGAAAAAAACATACTGTACATTTGGGAATCCCTATTGGATTTCAATGGTGACATTTGGGAATCTTTGTGACATATGGGAATCCCCATTGGGGACTCTTTTGACATTTGGGAATCCCTATTGGATTTGAATTGTGACATTGGGGTCTCTTTCTGACACTTGGGACTCGCAGGGGGGGCGTCCATATGGGACTCTTTTGACATTGGGGAATCCCCATTGGGGACTCTTTTGACATTTGGGAATCTTTCACAAATTGCACATTTTTGACATTTCCTATCAAAGTAGAGTATTGTGCCTTGGTATGTGGGGGTCTTAGCATGCCCCAAGACCAGCTAGACGGGTCCTGAGTTGATTGCACCTTTGCAAGTACCAGAACCATACTGTCCCATTTGGGAATCAAAAAAGATTCCCAAATGGGCATCCCAATTTTTGACATTTCCTATCAAAGTACAGTCTTGTGCCTTGGTGTGTGGGGGTCTTAGCATGCCCCAAGACCAGCTAGAGGGGTCCTGAGTTGATTGCACCTTTGCAAGTACCAGAACCATACTGTCCCATTTGGGAATCAAAAAAGATTCCCAAATGGGCATCCCAATTTTTTACATTTCCTATCAAAGTACAGTCTTGTGCCTTGGTGTGTGGGGGTCTTAGCATGCCCCAAGACCAGCTAGAGGGGTCCTGAGTTGATTGCACCTTTGCAAGTATGAAAAAAACATACTGTACATTTGGGAATCCCTATTGGATTTCAATGGTGACATTTGGGAATCTTTGTGACATATGGGAATCCCCATTGGGGACTCTTTTGACATTTGGGAATCCCTATTGGATTTGAATGGTGACATTGGGGTCTCTTTCTGACACTTGGGACTCGCAGGGGGGGCGTCCATATGGGACTCTTTTGACATTGGGGAATCCCCATTGGGGACTCTTTTGACATTTGGGAATCTTTCACAAATTGCACATTTTTGACATTTCCTATCAAAGTAGAGTATTGTGCCTTGGTATGTGGGGGTCTTAGCATGCCCCAAGACCAGCTAGACGGGTCCTGAGTTGATTGCACCTTTGCAAGTACCAGAACCATACTGTCCCATTTGGGAATCAAAAAAGATTCCCAAATGGGCATCCCAATTTTTGACATTTCCTATCAAAGTACAGTCTTGTGCCTTGGTGTGTGGGGGTCTTAGCATGCCCCAAGACCAGCTAGAGGGGTCCTGAGTTGATTGCACCTTTGCAAGTACCAGAACCATACTGTCCCATTTGGGAATCAAAAAAGTTTCCAAATGGGCATCCCAATTTTTTACATTTCCTATCAAAGTACAGTCTTGTGCCTTGGTGTGTGGGGGTCTTAGCATGCCCCAAGACCAGCTAGAGGGATCCTGAGTTGATTGCACCTTTGCAAGTATGAAAAAAACATACTGTACATTTGGGAATCCCTATTGGATTTCAATGGTGACATTTGGGAATCTTTGTGACATATGGGAATCCCCATTGGGGACTCTTTTGACATTTGGGAATCCCTATTGGATTTGAATGGTGACATTGGGGTCTCTTTCTGACACTTGGGACTCGCAGGGGGGGCGTCCATATGGGACTCTTTTGACATATGGGAATCCCCATTTGGGACTCTTTTGACATTTGGGAATCTTTCACAAATTGCACATTTTTGACATTTCCTATCAAAGTACAGTCTTGTGCCTTGGTGTGTGGGGGTCTTAGCATGCCCCAAGACCAGCTAGATGGGTCCTGAGTTGATTGCACCTTTGCAAGTACCAGAACCATACTGTCCCATTTGGGAATCAAAAAAGATTCCCAAATGGGCATCCCAATTTTTGACATTTCCTATCAAAGTACAGTCTTGTGCCTTGGTGTGTGGGGGTCTTAGCATGCCCCAAGACCAGCTAGAGGGGTCCTGAGTTGATTGCACCTTTGCAAGTATGAAAAAAACATACTGTACATTTGGGAATCCCTATTGGATTTCAATGGTGACATTTGGGAATCTTTGTGACATATGGGAATCCCCATTGGGGACTCTTTTGACATTTGGGAATCCCTATTGGATTTGAATGGTGACATTGGGGTCTCTTTCTGACACTTGGGACTCGCAGGGGGGGCGTCCATATGGGACTCTTTTGACATTGGGGAATCCCCATTGGGGACTCTTTTGACATTTGGGAATCTTTCACAAATTGCACATTTTTGACATTTCCTATCAAAGTAGAGTATTGTGCCTTGGTGTGTGGGGTTCTTAGCATGCCCCAAGACCAGCTAGAGGGGTCCTGAGTTGATTGCAGCTTTGCAAGTACCAGAACCATACTGTCCCATTTGGGAATCAAAAAAGATTCCCAAATGGGCATCCCAATTTTTGACATTTCCTATCAAAGTACAGTCTTGTGCCTTGGTGTGTGGGGGTCTTAGCATGCCCCAAGACCAGCTAGAGGGGTCCTGAGTTGATTGCACCTTTGCAAGTATGAAAAAAACATACTGTACATTTGGGAATCCCTATTGGATTTCAATGGTGACATTTGGGAATCTTTGTGACATATGGGAATCCCCATTGGGGACTCTTTTGACATTTGGGATTCCCTATTGGATTTGAATGGTGACATTGGGGTCTCTTTCTGACACTTGGGACTCGCAGGGGGGGCGTCCATATGGGACTCTTTTGACATTGGGGAATCCCCATTGGGGACTCTTTTGACATTTGGGAATCTTTCACAAATTGCACATTTTTGACATTTCCTATCAAAGTAGAGTATTGTGCCTTGGTATGTGGGGGTCTTAGCATGCCCCAAGACCAGCTAGACGGGTCCTGAGTTGATTGCACCTTTGCAAGTACCAGAACCATACTGTCCCATTTGGGAATCAAAAAAGATTCCCAAATGGGCATCCCAATTTTTGACATTTCCTATCAAAGTACAGTCTTGTGCCTTGGTGTGTGGGGGTCTTAGCATGCCCCAAGACCAGCTAGAGGGGTCCTGAGTTGATTGCACCTTTGCAAGTACCAGAACCATACTGTCCCATTTGGGAATCAAAAAAGATTCCCAAATGGGCATCCCCATTTTTTACATTTCCTATCAAAGTACAGTCTTGTGCCTTGGTGTGTGGGGGTCTTAGCATGCCCCAAGACCAGCTAGAGGGGTCCTGAGTTGATTGCACCTTTGCAAGTATGAAAAAAACATACTGTACATTTGGGAATCCCTATTGGATTTCAATGGTGACATTTGGGAATCTTTGTGACATATGGGAATCCCCATTGGGGACTCTTTTGACATTTGGGAATCCCTATTGGATTTGAATGGTGACATTGGGGTCTCTTTCTGACACTTGGGACTCGCAGGGGGGGCGTCCATATGGGACTCTTTTGACATTGGGGAATCCCAATTGGGGACTCTTTTGACATTTGGGAATCTTTCACAAATTGCACATTTTTGACATTTCCTATCAAAGTAGAGTATTGTGCCTTGGTGTGTGGGGTTCTTAGCATGCCCCAAGACCAGCTAGAGGGGTCCTGAGTTGATTGCAGCTTTGCAAGTACCAGAACCATACTGTCCCATTTGGGAATCAAAAAAGATTCCCAAATGGGCATCCCAATTTTTGACATTTCCTATCAAAGTACAGTCTTGTGCCTTGGTGTGTGGGGGTCTTAGCATGCCCCAAGACCAGCTAGAGGGGTCCTGAGTTGATTGCACCTTTGCAAGTATGAAAAAAACATACTGTACATTTGGGAATCCCTATTGGATTTCAATGGTGACATTTGGGAATCTTTGTGACATATGGGAATCCCCATTGGGGACTCTTTTGACATTTGGGAATCCCTATTGGATTTGAATGGTGACATTGGGGTCTCTTTCTGACACTTGGGACTCGCAGGGGGGGCGTCCATATGGGACTCTTTTGACATTGGGGAATCCCCATTGGGGACTCTTTTGACATTTGGGAATCTTTCACAAATTGCACATTTTTGACATTTCCTATCAAAGTAGAGTATTGTGCCTTGGTATGTGGGGGTCTTAGCATGCCCCAAGACCAGCTAGACGGGTCCTGAGTTGATTGCACCTTTGCAAGTACCAGAACCATACTGTCCCATTTGGGAATCAAAAAAGATTCCCAAATGGGCATCCCAATTTTTGACATTTCCTATCAAAGTACAGTCTTGTGCCTTGGTGTGTGGGGGTCTTAGCATGCCCCAAGACCAGCTAGAGGGGTCCTGAGTTGATTGCACCTTTGCAAGTACCAGAACCATACTGTCCCATTTGGGAATCAAAAAAGATTCCCAAATGGGCATCCCAATTTTTTACATTTCCTATCAAAGTACAGTCTTGTGCCTTGGTGTGTGGGGGTCTTAGCATGCCCCAAGACCAGCTAGAGGGGTCCTGAGTTGATTGCACCTTTGCAAGTATGAAAAAAACATACTGTACATTTGGGAATCCCTATTGGATTTCAATGGTGACATTTGGGAATCTTTGTGACATTGGGGAATCCCCATTGGGGACTCTTTTGACATTTGGGAATCCCTATTGGATTTGAATGGTGACATTGGGGTCTCTTTCTGACACTTGGGACTCGCAGGGGGGGCGTCCATATGGGACTCTTTTGACATTGGGGAATCCCCATTGGGGACTCTTTTGACATTTGGGAATCTTTCACAAATTGCACATTTTTGACATTTCCTATCAAAGTAGAGTATTGTGCCTTGGTGTGTGGGGTTCTTAGCATGCCCCAAGACCAGCTAGAGGGGTCCTGAGTTGATTGCAGCTTTGCAAGTACCAGAACCATACTGTCCCATTTGGGAATCAAAAAAGATTCCCAAATGGGCATCCCAATTTTTGACATTTCCTATCAAAGTACAGTCTTGTGCCTTGGTGTGTGGGGGTCTTAGCATGCCCCAAGACCAGCTAGAGGGGTCCTGAGTTGATTGCACCTTTGCAAGTATGAAAAAAACATACTGTACATTTGGGAATCCCTATTGGATTTCAATGGTGACATTTGGGAATCTTTGTGACATATGGGAATCCCCATTGGGGACTCTTTTGACATTTGGGAATCCCTATTGGATTTGAATGGTGACATTGGGGTCTCTTTCTGACACTTGGGACTCGCAGGGGGGGCGTCCATATGGGACTCTTTTGACATTGGGGAATCCCCATTGGGGACTCTTTTGACATTTGGGAATCTTTCACAAATTGCACATTTTTGACATTTCCTATCAAAGTAGAGTATTGTGCCTTGGTGTGTGGGGTTCTTAGCATGCCCCAAGACCAGCTAGAGGGGTCCTGAGTTGATTGCAGCTTTGCAAGTACCAGAACCATACTGTCCCATTTGGGAATCAAAAAAGATTCCCAAATGGGCATCCCAATTTTTGACATTTCCTATCAAAGTACAGTCTTGTGCCTTGGTGTGTGGGGGTCTTAGCATGCCCCAAGACCAGCTAGAGGGGTCCTGAGTTGATTGCACCTTTGCAAGTATGAAAAAAACATACTGTACATTTGGGAATCCCTATTGGATTTCAATGGTGACATTTGGGAATCTTTGTGACATATGGGAATCCCCATTGGGGACTCTTTTGACATTTGGGAATCCCTATTGGATTTGAATGGTGACATTGGGGTCTCTTTCTGACACTTGGGACTCGCAGGGGGGGCGTCCATATGGGACTCTTTTGACATTGGGGAATCCCCATTGGGGACTCTTTTGACATTTGGGAATCTTTCACAAATTGCACATTTTTGACATTTCCTATCAAAGTAGAGTATTGTGCCTTGGTATGTGGGGGTCTTAGCATGCCCCAAGACCAGCTAGACGGGTCCTGAGTTGATTGCACCTTTGCAAGTACCAGAACCATACTGTCCCATTTGGGAATCAAAAAAGATTCCCAAATGGGCATCCCCATTTTTTACATTTCCTATCAAAGTACAGTCTTGTGCCTTGGTGTGTGGGGGTCTTAGCATGCCCCAAGACCAGCTAGAGGGGTCCTGAGTTGATGGCACCTTTGCAAGTATGAAAAAAACATACTGTACATTTGGGAATCCCTATTGGATTTCAATGGTGACATTTGGGAATCTTTGTGACATATGGGAATCCCCATTGGGGACTCTTTTGACATTTGGGAATCCCTATTGGATTTGAATGGTGACATTGGGGTCTCTTTCTGACACTTGGGACTCGCAGGGGGGGCGTCCATATGGGACTCTTTTGACATTGGGGAATCCCCATTGGGGACTCTTTTGACATTTGGGAATCTTTCACAAATTGCACATTTTTGACATTTCCTATCAAAGTAGAGTATTGTGCCTTGGTATGTGGGGGTCTTAGCATGCCCCAAGACCAGCTAGAAGGGTCCTGAGTTGATTGCACCTTTGCAAGTACCAGAACCATACTGTCCCATTTGGGAATCAAAAAAGATTCCCAAATGGGCATCCCAATTTTTGATATTTCCTATCAAAGTACAGTCTTGTGCCTTGGTGTGTGGGGGTCTTAGCATGCCCCAAGACCAGCTAGAGGGGTCCTGAGTTGATTGCACCTTTGCAAGTACCAGAACCATACTGTCCCATTTGGGAATCAAAAAAGATTCCCAAATGGGCATCCCAATTTTTTACATTTCCTATCAAAGTACAGTCTTGTGCCTTGGTGTGTGGGGGTCTTAGCATGCCCCAAGACCAGCTAGAGGGGTCCTGAGTTGATGGCACCTTTGCAAGTATGAAAAAAACATACTGTACATTTGGGAATCCCTATTGGATTTCAATGGTGACATTTGGGAATCTTTGTGACATATGGGAATCCCCATTGGGGACTCTTTTGACATTTGGGAATCCCTATTGGATTTGAATGGTGACATTGGGGTCTCTTTCTGACACTTGGGACTCGCAGGGGGGGCGTCCATATGGGACTCTTTTGACATTGGGGAATCCCCATTGGGGACTCTTTTGACATTTGGGAATCTTTCACAAATTGCCCATTTTTGACATTTCCTATCAAAGTAGAGTATTGTGCCTTGGTGTGTGGGGTTCTTAGCATGCCCCAAGACCAGCTAGAGGGGTCCTGAGTTGATTGCAGCTTTGCAAGTACCAGAACCATACTGTCCCATTTGGGAATCAAAAAAGATTCCCAAATGGGCATCCCAATTTTTGACATTTCCTATCAAAGTACAGTCTTGTGCCTTGGTGTGTGGGGGTCTTAGCATGCCCCAAGACCAGCTAGAGGGGTCCTGAGTTGATTGCACCTTTGCAAGTATGAAAAAAACATACTGTACATTTGGGAATCCCTATTGGATTTCAATGGTGACATTTGGGAATCTTTGTGACATATGGGAATCCCCATTGGGGACTCTTTTGACATTTGGGAATCCCTATTGGATTTGAATGGTGACATTGGGGTCTCTTTCTGACACTTGGGACTCGCAGGGGGGGCGTCCATATGGGACTCTTTTGACATTGGGGAATCCCCATTGGGGACTCTTTTGACATTTGGGAATCTTTCACAAATTGCACATTTTTGACATTTCCTATCAAAGTAGAGTATTGTGCCTTGGTATGTGGGGGTCTTAGCATGCCCCAAGACCAGCTAGAAGGGTCCTGAGTTGATTGCACCTTTGCAAGTACCAGAACCATACTGTCCCATTTGGGAATCAAAAAAGATTCCCAAATGGGCATCCCAATTTTTGATATTTCCTATCAAAGTACAGTCTTGTGCCTTGGTGTGTGGGGGTCTTAGCATGCCCCAAGACCAGCTAGAGGGGTCCTGAGTTGATTGCACCTTTGCAAGTACCAGAACCATACTGTCCCATTTGGGAATCAAAAAAGATTCCCAAATGGGCATCCCAATTTTTTACATTTCCTATCAAAGTACAGTCTTGTGCCTTGGTGTGTGGGGGTCTTAGCATGCCCCAAGACCAGCTAGAGGGGTCCTGAGTTGATTGCACCTTTGCAAGTATGAAAAAAACATACTGTACATTTGGGAATCCCTATTGGATTTCAATGGTGACATTTGGGAATCTTTGTGACATATGGGAATCCCCATTGGGGACTCTTTTGACATTTGGGAATCCCTATTGGATTTGAATGGTGACATTGGGGTCTCTTTCTGACACTTGGGACTCGCAGGGGGGGCGTCCATATGGGACTCTTTTGACATTGGGGAATCCCCATTGGGGACTCTTTTGACATTTGGGAATCTTTCACAAATTGCACATTTTTGACATTTCCTATCAAAGTAGAGTATTGTGCCTTGGTGTGTGGGGTTCTTAGCATGCCCCAAGACCAGCTAGAGGGGTCCTGAGTTGATTGCAGCTTTGCAAGTACCAGAACCATACTGTCCCATTTGGGAATCAAAAAAGATTCCCAAATGGGCATCCCAATTTTTGACATTTCCTATCAAAGTACAGTCTTGTGCCTTGGTGTGTGGGGGTCTTAGCATGCCCCAAGACCAGCTAGAGGGGTCCTGAGTTGATTGCACCTTTGCAAGTATGAAAAAAACATACTGTACATTTGGGAATCCCTATTGGATTTCAATGGTGACATTTGGGAATCTTTGTGACATATGGGAATCCCCATTGGGG
Source organism: Borostomias antarcticus (assembly GCF_949987555.1). Lineage (NCBI taxonomy): Eukaryota > Metazoa > Chordata > Actinopteri > Stomiiformes > Stomiidae > Borostomias > Borostomias antarcticus. The sequence continues at coordinate 375,079 of NC_140258.1, forward strand.
ACTCTTTTGACATTTGGGAATCCCTATTGGATTTGAATGGTGACATTGGGGTCTCTTTCTGACACTTGGGACTCGCAGGGGGGGCGTCCATATGGGACTCTTTTGACATTGGGGAATCCCCATTGGGGACTCTTTTGACATTTGGGAATCTTTCACAAATTGCACATTTTTGACATTTCCTATCAAAGTAGAGTATTGTGCCTTGGTGTGTGGGGGTCTTAGCATGCCCCAAGACCAGCTAGAGGGGTCCTGAGTTGATTGCACCTTTGCAAGTACCAGAACCATACTGTCCCATTTGGGAATCAAAAAAGATTCCCAAATGGGCATCCCAATTTTTGACATTTCCTATCAAAGTACAGTCTTGTGCCTTGGTGTGTGGGGGTCTTAGCATGCCCCAAGACCAGCTAGAGAGGTCCTGTGTTTATTGGACCGTTGGAATTATGAATAAAACATACTGTACATTTGGGAATCCCTATTGGATTTGAATGGTGACATTGGGGTCTCTTTCTGACACTTGGGACTCGCAGGGGGGGCGTCCATATGGGACTCTTTTGACATATGGGAATCCCCATTTGGGACTCTTTTGACATTTGGGAATCTTTCACAAATTGCACATTTTTGACATTTCCTATCAAAGTACAGTCTTGTGCCTTGGTGTGTGGGGGTCTTAGCATGCCCCAAGACCAGCTAGACGGGTCCTGAGTTGATTGCACCTTTGCAAGTACCAGAACCATACTGTCCCATTTGGGAATCAAAAAAGATTCCCAAATGGGCATCCCAATTTTTGACATTTCCTATCAAAGTACAGTCTTGTGCCTTGGTGTGTGGGGGTCTTAGCATGCCCCAAGACCAGCTAGAGGGGTCCTGAGTTGATTGCACCTTTGCAAGTATGAAAAAAACATACTGTACATTTGGGAATCCCTATTGGATTTCAATGGTGACATTTGGGAATCTTTGTGACATATGGGAATCCCCATTGGGGACTCTTTTGACATTTGGGAATCCCTATTGGATTTGAATGGTGACATTGGGGTCTCTTTCTGACACTTGGGACTCGCAGGGGGGGCGTCCATATGGGACTCTTTTGACATTGGGGAATCCCCATTGGGGACTCTTTTGACATTTGGGAATCTTTCACAAATTGCACATTTTTGACATTTCCTATCAAAGTAGAGTATTGTGCCTTGGTGTGTGGGGTTCTTAGCATGCCCCAAGACCAGCTAGAGGGGTCCTGAGTTGATTGCAGCTTTGCAAGTACCAGAACCATACTGTCCCATTTGGGAATCAAAAAAGATTCCCAAATGGGCATCCCAATTTTTGACATTTCCTATCAAAGTACAGTCTTGTGCCTTGGTGTGTGGGGGTCTTAGCATGCCCCAAGACCAGCTAGAGGGGTCCTGAGTTGATTGCACCTTTGCAAGTATGAAAAAAACATACTGTACATTTGGGAATCCCTATTGGATTTCAATGGTGACATTTGGGAATCTTTGTGACATATGGGAATCCCCATTGGGGACTCTTTTGACATTTGGGAATCCCTATTGGATTTGAATGGTGACATTGGGGTCTCTTTCTGACACTTGGGACTCGCAGGGGGGGCGTCCATATGGGACTCTTTTGACATTGGGGAATCCCCATTGGGGACTCTTTTGACATTTGGGAATCTTTCACAAATTGCACATTTTTGACATTTCCTATCAAAGTAGAGTATTGTGCCTTGGTATGTGGGGGTCTTAGCATGCCCCAAGACCAGCTAGAAGGGTCCTGAGTTGATTGCACCTTTGCAAGTACCAGAACCATACTGTCCCATTTGGGAATCAAAAAAGATTCCCAAATGGGCATCCCAATTTTTGACATTTCCTATCAAAGTACAGTCTTGTGCCTTGGTGTGTGGGGGTCTTAGCATGCCCCAAGACCAGCTAGAGGGGTCCTGAGTTGATTGCACCTTTGCAAGTATGAAAAAAACATACTGTACATTTGGGAATCCCTATTGGATTTCAATGGTGACATTTGGGAATCTTTGTGACATATGGGAATCCCCATTGGGGACTCTTTTGACATTTGGGAATCCCTATTGGATTTGAATGGTGACATTGGGGTCTCTTTCTGACACTTGGGACTCGCAGGGAGGGCGTCCATATGGGACTCTTTTGACATTGGGGAATCCCCATTGGGGACTCTTTTGACATTTGGGAATCTTTCACAAATTGCAAATTTTTTACATTTCCTATCAAAGTAGAGTATTGTGCCTTGGTATGTGGGGGTCTTAGCATGCCCCAAGACCAGCTAGAAGGGTCCTGAGTTGATTGCACCTTTGCAAGTACCAGAACCATACTGTCCCATTTGGGAATCAAAAAAGATTCCCAAATGGGCATCCCAATTTTTGACATTTCCTATCAAAGTACAGTCTTGTGCCTTGGTGTGTGGGGGTCTTAGCATGCCCCAAGACCAGCTAGAGGGGTCCTGAGTTGATTGCACCTTTGCAAGTATGAAAAAAACATACTGTACATTTGGGAATCCCTATTGGATTTCAATGGTGACATTTGGGAATCTTTGTGACATATGGGAATCCCCATTGGGGACTCTTTTGACATTTGGGAATCCCTATTGGATTTGAATGGTGACATTGGGGTCTCTTTCTGACACTTGGGACTCGCAGGGGGGGCGTCCATATGGGACTCTTTTGACATTGGGGAATCCCCATTGGGGACTCTTTTGACATTTGGGAATCTTTCACAAATTGCACATTTTTTACATTTCCTATCAAAGTAGAGTATTGTGCCTTGGTGTGTGGGGTTCTTAGCATGCCCCAAGACCAGCTAGAGGGGTCCTGAGTTGATTGCAGCTTTGCAAGTACCAGAACCATACTGTCCCATTTGGGAATCAAAAAAGATTCCCAAATGGGCATCCCAATTTTTGACATTTCCTATCAAAGTACAGTCTTGTGCCTTGGTGTGTGGGGGTCTTAGCATGCCCCAAGACCAGCTAGAGGGGTCCTGAGTTGATTGCACCTTTGCAAGTACCAGAACCATACTGTCCCATTTGGGAATCAAAAAAGATTCCCAAATGGGCATCCCCATTTTTTACATTTCCTATCAAAGTACAGTCTTGTGCCTTGGTGTGTGGGGGTCTTAGCATGCCCCAAGACCAGCTAGAGGGGTCCTGAGTTGATTGCACCTTTGCAAGTATGAAAAAAACATACTGTACATTTGGGAATCCCTATTGGATTTCAATGGTGACATTTGGGAATCTTTGTGACATATGGGAATCCCCATTGGGGACTCTTTTGACATTTGGGAATCCCTATTGGATTTGAATGGTGACATTGGGGTCTCTTTCTGACACTTGGGACTCGCAGAGGGGGCGTCCATATGGGACTCTTTTGACATTGGGGAATCCCAATTGGGGACTCTTTTGACATTTGGGAATCTTTCACAAATTGCACATTTTTGACATTTCCTATCAAAGTAGAGTATTGTGCCTTGGTGTGTGGGGTTCTTAGCATGCCCCAAGACCAGCTAGAGGGGTCCTGAGTTGATTGCAGCTTTGCAAGTACCAGAACCATACTGTCCCATTTGGGAATCAAAAAAGATTCCCAAATGGGCATCCCAATTTTTGACATTTCCTATCAAAGTACAGTCTTGTGCCTTGGTGTGTGGGGGTCTTAGCATGCCCCAAGACCAGCTAGAGGGGTCCTGAGTTGATTGCACCTTTGCAAGTATGAAAAAAACATACTGTACATTTGGGAATCCCTATTGGATTTCAATGGTGACATTTGGGAATCTTTGTGACATATGGGAATCCCCATTGGGGACTCTTTTGACATTTGGGAATCCCTATTGGATTTGAATGGTGACATTGGGGTCTCTTTCTGACACTTGGGACTCGCAGGGGGGGCGTCCATATGGGACTCTTTTGACATTGGGGAATCCCCATTGGGGACTCTTTTGACATTTGGGAATCTTTCACAAATTGCACATTTTTGACATTTCCTATCAAAGTAGAGTATTGTGCCTTGGTATGTGGGGGTCTTAGCATGCCCCAAGACCAGCTAGACGGGTCCTGAGTTGATTGCACCTTTGCAAGTACCAGAACCATACTGTCCCATTTGGGAATCAAAAAAGATTCCCAAATGGGCATCCCAATTTTTGACATTTCCTATCAAAGTACAGTCTTGTGCCTTGGTGTGTGGGGGTCTTAGCATGCCCCAAGACCAGCTAGAGGGGTCCTGAGTTGATTGCACCTTTGCAAGTACCAGAACCATACTGTCCCATTTGGGAATCAAAAAAGATTCCCAAATGGGCATCCCAATTTTTTACATTTCCTATCAAAGTACAGTCTTGTGCCTTGGTGTGTGGGGGTCTTAGCATGCCCCAAGACCAGCTAGAGGGGTCCTGAGTTGATTGCACCTTTGCAAGTATGAAAAAAACATACTGTACATTTGGGAATCCCTATTGGATTTCAATGATGACATTTGGGAATCTTTGTGACATATGGGAATCCCCATTGGGGACTCTTTTGACATTTGGGAATCCCTATTGGGTTTGAATGGTGACATTGGGGTCTCTTTCTGACACTTGGGACTCGCAGGGGGGGCGTCCATATGGGACTCTTTTGACATTGGGGAATCCCCATTGGGGACTCTTTTGACATTTGGGAATCTTTCACAAATTGCACATTTTTGACATTTCCTATCAAAGTAGAGTATTGTGCCTTGGTATGTGGGGGTCTTAGCATGCCCCAAGACCAGCTAGACGGGTCCTGAGTTGATTGCACCTTTGCAAGTACCAGAACCATACTGTCCCATTTGGGAATCAAAAAAGATTCCCAAATGGGCATCCCAATTTTTGACATTTCCTATCAAAGTACAGTCTTGTGCCTTGGTGTGTGGGGGTCTTAGCATGCCCCAAGACCAGCTAGAGGGGTCCTGAGTTGATTGCACCTTTGCAAGTACCAGAACCATACTGTCCCATTTGGGAATCAAAAAAGATTCCCAAATGGGCATCCCAATTTTTGACATTTCCTATCAAAGTACAGTCTTGTGCCTTGGTGTGTGGGGGTCTTAGCATGCCCCAAGACCAGCTAGAGGGGTCCTGAGTTGATTGCACCTTTGCAAGTATGAAAAAAACATACTGTACATTTGGGAATCCCTATTGGATTTCAATGGTGACATTTGGGAATCTTTGTGACATATGGGAATCCCCATTGGGGACTCTTTTGACATTTGGGAATCCCTATTGGATTTGAATGGTGACATTGGGGTCTCTTTCTGACACTTGGGACTCGCAGGGGGGGCGTCCATATGGGACTCTTTTGACATTGGGGAATCCCCATTGGGGACTCTTTTGACATTTGGGAATCTTTCACAAATTGCACATTTTTGACATTTCCTATCAAAGTAGAGTATTGTGCCTTGGTGTGTGGGGTTCTTAGCATGCCCCAAGACCAGCTAGAGGGGTCCTGAGTTGATTGCAGCTTTGCAAGTACCAGAACCATACTGTCCCATTTGGGAATCAAAAAAGATTCCCAAATGGGCATCCCAATTTTTGACATTTCCTATCAAAGTACAGTCTTGTGCCTTGGTGTGTGGGGGTCTTAGCATGCCCCAAGACCAGCTAGAGGGGTCCTGAGTTGATTGCACCTTTGCAAGTATGAAAAAAACATACTGTACATTTGGGAATCCCTATTGGATTTCAATGGTGACATTTGGGAATCTTTGTGACATATGGGAATCCCCATTGGGGACTCTTTTGACATTTGTGAATCCCTATTGGATTTGAATGGTGACATTGGGGTCTCTTTCTGACACTTGGGACTCGCAGGGGGGGCGTCCATATGGGACTCTTTTGACATTGGGGAATCCCCATTGGGGACTCTTTTGACATTTGGGAATCTTTCACAAATTGCACATTTTTGACATTTCCTATCAAAGTAGAGTATTGTGCCTTGGTGTGTGGGGTTCTTAGCATGCCCCAAGACCAGCTAGAGGGGTCCTGAGTTGATTGCAGCTTTGCAAGTACCAGAACCATACTGTCCCATTTGGGAATCAAAAAAGATTCCCAAATGGGCATCCCAATTTTTGACATTTCCTATCAAAGTACAGTCTTGTGCCTTGGTGTGTGGGGGTCTTAGCATGCCCCAAGACCAGCTAGAGGGGTCCTGAGTTGATTGCACCTTTGCAAGTATGAAAAAAACATACTGTACATTTGGGAATCCCTATTGGATTTCAATGGTGACATTTGGGAATCTTTGTGACATATGGGAATCCCCATTGGGGACTCTTTTGACATTTGGGAATCCCTATTGGATTTGAATGGTGACATTGGGGTCTCTTTCTGACACTTGGGAATCGCAGGGGGGGCGTCCATATGGGACTCTTTTGACATTGGGGAATCCCCATTGGGGACTCTTTTGACATTTGGGAATCTTTCACAAATTGCACATTTTTGACATTTCCTATCAAAGTAGAGTATTGTGCCTTGGTATGTGGGGGTCTTAGCATGCCCCAAGACCAGCTAGACGGGTCCTGAGTTGATTGCACCTTTGCAAGTACCAGAACCATACTGTCCCATTTGGGAATCAAAAAAGATTCCCAAATGGGCATCCCCATTTTTTACATTTCCTATCAAAGTACAGTCTTGTGCCTTGGTGTGTGGGGGTCTTAGCATGCCCCAAGACCAGCTAGAGGGGTCCTGAGTTGATGGCACCTTTGCAAGTATGAAAAAAACATACTGTACATTTGGGAATCCCTATTGGATTTCAATGGTGACATTTGGGAATCTTTGTGACATATGGGAATCCCCATTGGGGACTCTTTTGACATTTGGGAATCCCTATTGGATTTGAATGGTGACATTGGGGTCTCTTTCTGACACTTGGGACTCGCAGGGGGGGCGTCCATATGGGACTCTTTTGACATTGGGGAATCCCCATTGGGGACTCTTTTGACATTTGGGAATCTTTCACAAATTGCACATTTTTGACATTTCCTATCAAAGTAGAGTATTGTGCCTTGGTGTGTGGGGTTCTTAGCATGCCCCAAGACCAGCTAGAGGGGTCCTGAGTTGATTGCAGCTTTGCAAGTACCAGAACCATACTGTCCCATTTGGGAATCAAAAAAGATTCCCAAATGGGCATCCCAATTTTTGACATTTCCTATCAAAGTACAGTCTTGTGCCTTGGTGTGTGGGGGTCTTAGCATGCCCCAAGACCAGCTAGAGGGGTCCTGAGTTGATTGCACCTTTGCAAGTATGAAAAAAACATACTGTACATTTGGGAATCCCTATTGGATTTCAATGGTGACATTTGGGAATCTTTGTGACATATGGGAATCCCCATTGGGGACTCTTTTGACATTTGGGAATCCCTATTGGATTTGAATGGTGACATTGGGGTCTCTTTCTGACACTTGGGACTCGCAGGGGGGGCGTCCATATGGGACTCTTTTGACATTGGGGAATCCCCATTGGGGACTCTTTTGACATTTGGGAATCTTTCACAAATTGCACATTTTTGACATTTCCTATCAAAGTAGAGTATTGTGCCTTGGTATGTGGGGGTCTTAGCATGCCCCAAGACCAGCTAGAAGGGTCCTGAGTTGATTGCACCTTTGCAAGTACCAGAACCATACTGTCCCATTTGGGAATCAAAAAAGATTCCCAAATGGGCATCCCAATTTTTGATATTTCCTATCAAAGTACAGTCTTGTGCCTTGGTGTGTGGGGGTCTTAGCATGCCCCAAGACCAGCTAGAGGGGTCCTGAGTTGATTGCACCTTTGCAAGTTTGTGACATATGGGAATCCCCATTGGGGACTCTTTTGACATTTGGGAATCCCTATTGGATTTGAATGGTGACATTGGGGTCTCTTTCTGACACTTGGGACTCGCAGGGGGGGCGTCCATATGGGACTCTTTTGACATTGGGGAATCCCCATTGGGGACTCTTTTGACATTTGGGAATCTTTCACAAATTGCACATTTTTGACATTTCCTATCAAAGTAGAGTATTGTGCCTTGGTGTGTGGGGTTCTTAGCATGCCCCAAGACCAGCTAGAGGGGTCCTGAGTTGATTGCAGCTTTGCAAGTACCAGAACCATACTGTCCCATTTGGGAATCAAAAAAGATTCCCAAATGGGCATCCCCATTTTTGACATTTCCTATCAAAGTACAGTCTTGTGCCTTGGTGTGTGGGGGTCTTAGCATGCCCCAAGACCAGCTAGAGGGGTCCTGAGTTGATGGCACCTTTGCAAGTATGAAAAAAACATACTGTACATTTGGGAATCCCTATTGGATTTCAATGGTGACATTTGGGAATCTTTGTGACATATGGGAATCCCCATTGGGGACTCTTTTGACATTTGGGAATCCCTATTGGATTTGAATGGTGACATTGGGGTCTCTTTCTGACACTTGGGACTCGCAGGGGGGGCGTCCATATGGGACTCTTTTGACATTGGGGAATCCCCATTGGGGACTCTTTTGACATTTGGGAATCTTTCACAAATTGCACATTTTTGACATTTCCTATCAAAGTAGAGTATTGTGCCTTGGTGTGTGGGGTTCTTAGCATGCCCCAAGACCAGCTAGAGGGGTCCTGAGTTGATTGCAGCTTTGCAAGTACCAGAACCATACTGTCCCATTTGGGAATCAAAAAAGATTCCCAAATGGGCATCCCAATTTTTGACATTTCCTATCAAAGTACAGTCTTGTGCCTTGGTGTGTGGGGGTCTTAGCATGCCCCAAGACCAGCTAGAGGGGTCCTGAGTTGATTGCACCTTTGCAAGTATGAAAAAAACATACTGTACATTTGGGAATCCCTATTGGATTTCAATGGTGACATTTGGGAATCTTTGTGACATATGGGAATCCCCATTGGGGACTCTTTTGACATTTGGGAATCCCTATTGGATTTGAATGGTGACATTGGGGTCTCTTTCTGACACTTGGGACTCGCAGGGGGGGCGTCCATATGGGACTCTTTTGACATTGGGGAATCCCCATTGGGGACTCTTTTGACATTTGGGAATCTTTCACAAATTGCACATTTTTGACATTTCCTATCAAAGTAGAGTATTGTGCCTTGGTGTGTGGGGTTCTTAGCATGCCCCAAGACCAGCTAGAGGGGTCCTGAGTTGATTGCAGCTTTGCAAGTACCAGAACCATACTGTCCCATTTGGGAATCAAAAAAGATTCCCAAATGGGCATCCCAATTTTTGACATTTCCTATCAAAGTACAGTCTTGTGCCTTGGTGTGTGGGGGTCTTAGCATGCCCCAAGACCAGCTAGAGGGGTCCTGAGTTGATTGCACCTTTGCAAGTATGAAAAAAACATACTGTACATTTGGGAATCCCTATTGGATTTCAATGGTGACATTTGGGAATCTTTGTGACATATGGGAATCCCCATTGGGGACTCTTTTGACATTTGGGAATCCCTATTGGATTTGAATGGTGACATTGGGGTCTCTTTCTGACACTTGGGACTCGCAGGGGGGGCGTCCATATGGGACTCTTTTGACATTGGGGAATCCCCATTGGGGACTCTTTTGACATTTGGGAATCTTTCACAAATTGCACATTTTTGACATTTCCTATCAAAGTAGAGTATTGTGCCTTGGTGTGTGGGGTTCTTAGCATGCCCCAAGACCAGCTAGAGGGGTCCTGAGTTGATTGCAGCTTTGCAAGTACCAGAACCATACTGTCCCATTTGGGAATCAAAAAAGATTCCCAAATGGGCATCCCAATTTTTGACATTTCCTATCAAAGTACAGTCTTGTGCCTTGGTGTGTGGGGGTCTTAGCATGCCCCAAGACCAGCTAGAGGGGTCCTGAGTTGATTGCACCTTTGCAAGTATGAAAAAAACATACTGTACATTTGGGAATCCCTATTGGATTTCAATGGTGACATTTGGGAATCTTTGTGACATATGGGAATCCCCATTGGGGACTCTTTTGACATTTGGGAATCCCTATTGGATTTGAATGGTGACATTGGGGTCTCTTTCTGACACTTGGGACTCGCAGGGGGGGCGTCCATATGGGACTCTTTTGACATTGGGGAATCCCCATTGGGGACTCTTTTGACATTTGGGAATCTTTCACAAATTGCACATTTTTGACATTTCCTATCAAAGTAGAGTATTGTGCCTTGGTGTGTGGGGGTCTTAGCATGCCCCAAGACCAGCTAGAGGGGTCCTGAGTTGATTGCACCTTTGCAAGTACCAGAACCATACTGTCCCATTTGGGAATCAAAAAAGATTCCCAAATGGGCATCCCAATTTTTGACATTTCCTATCAAAGTACAGTCTTGTGCCTTGGTGTGTGGGGGTCTTAGCATGCCCCAAGACCAGCTAGAGAGGTCCTGTGTTTATTGGACCGTTGGAATTATGAATAAAACATACTGTACATTTGGGAATCCCTATTGGATTTGAATGGTGACATTGGGGTCTCTTTCTGACACTTGGGACTCGCAGGGGGGGCGTCCATATGGGACTCTTTTGACATATGGGAATCCCCATTTGGGACTCTTTTGACATTTGGGAATCTTTCACAAATTGCACATTTTTGACATTTCCTATCAAAGTACAGTCTTGTGCCTTGGTGTGTGGGGGTCTTAGCATGCCCCAAGACCAGCTAGACGGGTCCTGAGTTGATTGCACCTTTGCAAGTACCAGAACCATACTGTCCCATTTGGGAATCAAAAAAGATTCCCAAATGGGCATCCCAATTTTTGACATTTCCTATCAAAGTACAGTCTTGTGCCTTGGTGTGTGGGGGTCTTAGCATGCCCCAAGACCAGCTAGAGGGGTCCTGAGTTGATTGCACCTTTGCAAGTATGAAAAAAACATACTGTACATTTGGGAATCCCTATTGGATTTCAATGGTGACATTTGGGAATCTTTGTGACATATGGGAATCCCCATTGGGGACTCTTTTGACATTTGGGAATCCCTATTGGATTTGAATGGTGACATTGGGGTCTCTTTCTGACACTTGGGACTCGCAGGGGGGGCGTCCATATGGGACTCTTTTGACATTGGGGAATCCCCATTGGGGACTCTTTTGACATTTGGGAATCTTTCACAAATTGCACATTTTTGACATTTCCTATCAAAGTAGAGTATTGTGCCTTGGTGTGTGGGGTTCTTAGCATGCCCCAAGACCAGCTAGAGGGGTCCTGAGTTGATTGCAGCTTTGCAAGTACCAGAACCATACTGTCCCATTTGGGAATCAAAAAAGATTCCCAAATGGGCATCCCAATTTTTGACATTTCCTATCAAAGTACAGTCTTGTGCCTTGGTGTGTGGGGGTCTTAGCATGCCCCAAGACCAGCTAGAGGGGTCCTGAGTTGATTGCACCTTTGCAAGTATGAAAAAAACATACTGTACATTTGGGAATCCCTATTGGATTTCAATGGTGACATTTGGGAATCTTTGTGACATATGGGAATCCCCATTGGGGACTCTTTTGACATTTGGGAATCCCTATTGGATTTGAATGGTGACATTGGGGTCTCTTTCTGACACTTGGGACTCGCAGGGGGGGCGTCCATATGGGACTCTTTTGACATTGGGGAATCCCCATTGGGGACTCTTTTGACATTTGGGAATCTTTCACAAATTGCACATTTTTGACATTTCCTATCAAAGTAGAGTATTGTGCCTTGGTGTGTGGGGGTCTTAGCATGCCCCAAGACCAGCTAGAGGGGTCCTGAGTTGATTGCACCTTTGCAAGTACCAGAACCATACTGTCCCATTTGGGAATCAAAAAAGATTCCCAAATGGGCATCCCAATTTTTGACATTTCCTGTCAAAGTACAGTCTTGTGCCTTGGTGTGTGGGGGTCTTAGCATGACCCAAGACCAGCTAGAGAGGTCCTGTGTTTATTGGACCGTTGGAATTATGAATAAAACATACTGTACATTTGGGAATCCCTATTGGATTTGAATGGTGACATTGGGGTCTCTTTCTGACACTTGGGACTCGCAGGGGGGGCGTCCATATGGGACTCTTTTGACATATGGGAATCCCCATTTGGGACTCTTTTGACATTTGGGAATCTTTCACAAATTGCACATTTTTGACATTTCCTATCAAAGTACAGTCTTGTGCCTTGGTGTGTGGGGGTCTTAGCATGCCCCAAGACCAGCTAGACGGGTCCTGAGTTGATTGCACCTTTGCAAGTACCAGAACCATACTGTCCCATTTGGGAATCAAAAAAGATTCCCAAATGGGCATCCCAATTTTTGACATTTCCTATCAAAGTACAGTCTTGTGCCTTGGTGTGTGGGGGTCTTAGCATGCCCCAAGACCAGCTAGAGGGGTCCTGAGTTGATTGCACCTTTGCAAGTATGAAAAAAACATACTGTACATTTGGGAATCCCTATTGGATTTCAATGGTGACATTTGGGAATCTTTGTGACATATGGGAATCCCCATTGGGGACTCTTTTGACATTTGGGAATCCCTATTGGATTTGAATGGTGACATTGGGGTCTCTTTCTGACACTTGGGACTCGCAGGGGGGGCGTCCATATGGGACTCTTTTGACATTGGGGAATCCCCATTGGGGACTCTTTTGACATTTGGGAATCTTTCACAAATTGCACATTTTTGACATTTCCTATCAAAGTAGAGTATTGTGCCTTGGTGTGTGGGGTTCTTAGCATGCCCCAAGACCAGCTAGAGGGGTCCTGAGTTGATTGCAGCTTTGCAAGTACCAGAACCATACTGTCCCATTTGTGAATCAAAAAAGATTCCCAAATGGGCATCCCAATTTTTGACATTTCCTATCAAAGTACAGTCTTGTGCCTTGGTGTGTGGGGGTCTTAGCATGCCCCAAGACCAGCTAGAGGGGTCCTGAGTTGATTGCACCTTTGCAAGTATGAAAAAAACATACTGTACATTTGGGAATCCCTATTGGATTTCAATGGTGACATTTGGGAATCTTTGTGACATATGGGAATCCCCATTGGGGACTCTTTTGACATTTGGGAATCCCTATTGGATTTGAATGGTGACATTGGGGTCTCTTTCTGACACTTGGGACTCGCAGGGGGGGCGTCCATATGGGACTCTTTTGACATTGGGGAATCCCCATTGGGGACTCTTTTGACATTTGGGAATCTTTCACAAATTGCACATTTTTGACATTTCCTATCAAAGTAGAGTATTGTGCCTTGGTATGTGGGGGTCTTAGCATGCCCCAAGACCAGCTAGAAGGGTCCTGAGTTGATTGCACCTTTGCAAGTACCAGAACCATACTGTCCCATTTGGGAATCAAAAAAGATTCCCAAATGGGCATCCCAATTTTTGACATTTCCTATCAAAGTACAGTCTTGTGCCTTGGTGTGTGGGGGTCTTAGCATGCCCCAAGACCAGCTAGAGGGGTCCTGAGTTGATTGCACCTTTGCAAGTATGAAAAAAACATACTGTACATTTGGGAATCCCTATTGGATTTCAATGGTGACATTTGGGAATCTTTGTGACATATGGGAATCCCCATTGGGGACTCTTTTGACATTTGGGAATCCCTATTGGATTTGAATGGTGACATTGGGGTCTCTTTCTGACACTTGGGACTCGCAGGGAGGGCGTCCATATGGGACTCTTTTGACATTGGGGAATCCCCATTGGGGACTCTTTTGACATTTGGGAATCTTTCACAAATTGCACATTTTTGACATTTCCTATCAAAGTAGAGTATTGTGCCTTGGTATGTGGGGGTCTTAGCATGCCCCAAGACCAGCTAGAAGGGTCCTGAGTTGATTGCACCTTTGCAAGTACCAGAACCATACTGTCCCATTTGGGAATCAAAAAAGATTCCCAAATGGGCATCCCAATTTTTGACATTTCCTATCAAAGTACAGTCTTGTGCCTTGGTGTGTGGGGGTCTTAGCATGCCCCAAGACCAGCTAGAGGGGTCCTGAGTTGATTGCACCTTTGCAAGTATGAAAAAAACATACTGTACATTTGGGAATCCCTATTGGATTTCAATGGTGACATTTGGGAATCTTTGTGACATATGGGAATCCCCATTGGGGACTCTTTTGACATTTGGGAATCCCTATTGGATTTGAATGGTGACATTGGGGTCTCTTTCTGACACTTGGGACTCGCAGGGGGGGCGTCCATATGGGACTCTTTTGACATTGGGGAATCCCCATTGGGGACTCTTTTGACATTTGGGAATCTTTCACAAATTGCACATTTTTGACATTTCCTATCAAAGTAGAGTATTGTGCCTTGGTGTGTGGGGTTCTTAGCATGCCCCAAGACCAGCTAGAGGGGTCCTGAGTTGATTGCAGCTTTGCAAGTACCAGAACCATACTGTCCCATTTGGGAATCAAAAAAGATTCCCAAATGGGCATCCCAATTTTTGACATTTCCTATCAAAGTACAGTCTTGTGCCTTGGTGTGTGGGGGTCTTAGCATGCCCCAAGACCAGCTAGAGGGGTCCTGAGTTGATTGCACCTTTGCAAGTATGAAAAAAACATACTGTACATTTGGGAATCCCTATTGGATTTCAATGGTGACATTTGGGAATCTTTGTGACATATGGGAATCCCCATTGGGGACTCTTTTGACATTTGGGAATCCCTATTGGATTTGAATGGTGACATTGGGGTCTCTTTCTGACACTTGGGACTCGCAGGGGGGGCGTCCATATGGGACTCTTTTGACATTGGGGAATCCCCATTGGGGACTCTTTTGACATTTGGGAATCTTTCACAAATTGCACATTTTTGACATTTCCTATCAAAGTAGAGTATTGTGCCTTGGTGTGTGGGGGTCTTAGCATGCCCCAAGACCAGCTAGAGGGGTCCTGAGTTGATTGCACCTTTGCAAGTACCAGAACCATACTGTCCCATTTGGGAATCAAAAAAGATTCCCAAATGGGCATCCCAATTTTTGACATTTCCTATCAAAGTACAGTCTTGTGCCTTGGTGTGTGGGGGTCTTAGCATGCCCCAAGACCAGCTAGAGAGGTCCTGTGTTTATTGGACCGTTGGAATTATGAATAAAACATACTGTACATTTGGGAATCCCTATTGGATTTGAATGGTGACATTGGGGTCTCTTTCTGACACTTGGGACTTGCAGGGGGGGCGTCCATATGGGACTCTTTTGACATATGGGAATCCCCATTTGGGACTCTTTTGACATTTGGGAATCTTTCACAAATTGCACATTTTTGACATTTCCTATCAAAGTACAGTCTTGTGCCTTGGTGTGTGGGGGTCTTAGCATGCCCCAAGACCAGCTAGACGGGTCCTGAGTTGATTGCACCTTTGCAAGTACCAGAACCATACTGTCCCATTTGGGAATCAAAAAAGATTCCCAAATGGGCATCCCAATTTTTGACATTTCCTATCAAAGTACAGTCTTGTGCCTTGGTGTGTGGGGGTCTTAGCATGCTTCAAGACCAGCTAGAGAGGTCCTGTGTTTATTGGACCGTTGGAATTATGAAAAAAACATACTGTACATTTGGGAATCCCTATTGGATTTGAATGGCCGTTGTACACTGACGTGTGGCGGCTGTACACGGCTGTTTCTCCAAAATGGATGGGGCTAGAAGGCTGACACTCCGTGGTCTTAGAGTACCCAGGGGTCCCATGAACATACTACAGTATCAGCCTCCTAGCCCCCACCACTTTGGAGAAACAGGCGTGTACATCCGCCATAGGTCGGTGTACAACCGCAATAGGTTTACATGATAAAATTAAAATTGCTTGAATCAACTCAACCCTCTGCACAGTAACAGTACACCATGGAGACATGAACCTACTGCCATATCAACCTCCTACCCCAAGACACTTTGGAGATATTGCCATCCTAACCCTAACCTAACCAAAAAGCACCGCATAGACAATGCATTGACATGTATCGAAAAATTGAAAAATTAACGGAACGTGGTAGAGCTTCACGGATGGTCTCATTTGAAAGCTAGCCTAGGAATTAGTGGGATGAGGTGGTGGTTGGGAGAGGCTATGACCTTGCACTCTGGAGATATTGCCAACCTAACCCTAACCTAACCAAAAAGCACCGCATAGACAATGCATTGACATGTATCGAAAAATGGAAAAATTAACGGAACGTGGTAGAGCTTCACGGATGGTCTCATTTGAAAGCTAGCCTAAGAATTAGTGGGATGAGGTGGTGGTTGGGAGAGGCTATGACCTTGCACTCTGGAGATATTGCCAACCTAACCCTAACCTAACCAAAAAGCACCGCATAGACAATGCATTGACATGTATCGAAAAATGGAAAAATTAACGGAACGTGGTAGAGCTTCACGGATGGTCTCATTTGAAAGCTAGCCTCGGAATTAGTGGGATGAGGTGGTGGTTCTGAGTAGCTACCAACTTCTACACTGGAGATATAGCCTATCTGGCAAACGGTTATAAATTTGGTTATAACCGTTTTCCAGAAAATGGGCAAAATTAACGGAACGTCATAGAGCTTCACGGATGGTTTCATTTGAAAGCTAGCCTAGGAATTAGTGGGGGTAGGTGGTGGATGGGAGAGGCTATGACCTTGCACTTTGGAGATATTGACCCGTACACTCACCATGTAAACCTATTGCTGTTGTACACTGACCTGTGGGGGCTGTACGCGGCTGTTTCTCATGATTGGTTGGGAGTAGGAGGCTGATCTCAGAGTATGTTCATGCCACACGTTGGTACTTGAGGACCCCCGCTTTATAGCCTCCTAGCCCCCACCGTTTTGGAGAAATGTGGCGTGTACAGCCGCTATTGCTGTTGTACACAAACCTATGGCGGCGGTACACGCCACATTTCTCCAAAGTGGTGGGGGCTAGGAGGCTATAAAGCGGGGGTCCTCAAGTACCAAAGGGTGGGATGAACATACCCTGAGATCAGCCTCCTACCCCTAGCCACTTTGGAGATATTGACCTGAGACAGGCGTGTACAGCCGCCACAGGTTGGTGTACAACCGCCATAGGTTTGCATGGTGAGTGTCCAGGCCAATATCTCCAAAGTGGCTGGGGGTAGGAAGCTCATAATGTAACCTCAGCATCCTCTTACCATAAGGGACAAGCCCTCCGAATACCGTAAGGATTGGAGAAAGTTGAATTTTACCCTCTTGGCTGCTAGAAGTCAATTTTGAGATTTTGAGATTTTGGTCAAAAATTCAAATTGCTCGGATTGCCTCGAAACACAGCACACTTAAAGAGTACCATGGAGGTATGAACATACTGCCATATCAGCCTCCTAGCCCCTGTCACTTTGGAGATATTGGGCGTGTACAGCCGCCATACATTCCTATGGCGGCTGTACACGCC
Organism: Borostomias antarcticus; assembly: GCF_949987555.1. Classification (NCBI taxonomy): domain Eukaryota; kingdom Metazoa; phylum Chordata; class Actinopteri; order Stomiiformes; family Stomiidae; genus Borostomias; species Borostomias antarcticus. Next base: position 392,378 of record NC_140258.1, read on the forward strand.
TGTCTCAGGTCAATATCTCCAAAGTGGCTGGGGGTAGGAGGCTGATCTCAGAGTCTGTTCATGCCACACTTTGGTACTTGAGGACCCCCGCTTTACAGCCTCCTAGCCCCCACCGTTTTGGAGAAATGTGGCGTGTACAGCCGCCATTGCTGTTGTACACAAACCTATGGCGGCGGTACACGCCACATTTCTCCAAAGTGGTGGGGGCTAGGAGGCTGATCTCAGAGTATGTTTATCCCACTCTTTGGTACTTGAGGACCCCCGCTTTATAGCCTCCTAGCCCCCACCGCTTTGGAGAAATTTGGCGTGTACAGCCGCCATATAAACCTATTGGCAACCTATGGCGGCGGTACACGCCACATTTCTCCAAAGTGGTGGGGGCTAGGAGGCTGATACTGTAGTATGTTCATGCCACCAAATGGTAGTCTAAGACCACCAAGTGGCATCCTTCTAGGCCAAACCACTTTGGAGAATCAAGCGCGTGACAGTAACCCTAATCCTACCCTAATGGTCAATATCTCCAAAGATTCTTGGTCTAGGAGGCTGATATGGCAGTATGTTAATGTCTCCATGGTGTACTGTTACTGTGCATAGGTTTTGAGCCAATCCGAGCAATTTTAATTTTAACATGTAAACCTATTGCGGTCTATGGCGGCTGTACACGCCTGTCTCAGGTCAATATCTCCAAAGTGGCTGGGGGTAGGAGGCTGATCTCAGAGTATGTTCATCCCACTCTTTGGTACTTGAGGACCCCCGCTTTACAGCCTCCTAGCCCCCACCGTTTTGGAGAAATGTGGCGTGTACAGCCGCCATTGCTGTTGTACACAAACCTATAGCGGCGGTACACGCCACATTTCTCCAAAGTGGTGGGGGCTAGGAAGCTGATCTCAGAGTATGTTTATCCCACTCTTTGGTACTTGAGGACCCCCGCTTTACAGCCTCCTAGCCCCCACCGTTTTGGAGAAATGTGGCGGGTACAGCCGCCATTGCTGTTGTACACAAACCTATGGCGGCAGTACACGCCACATTTCTCCAAAGTAGTGGGGGCTAGAAGGCTGATCTCAGAGTATGTTTATCCCACTCTTTGGTACTTGAGGACCCCCGCTTTATAGCCTCCTAGCCCCCACCGCTTTGGAGAAATGTGGCGTGTACAGCCGCCATTGCTGTTGTACACAAACCTATGGCGGCGGTACACGCCACATTTCTCCAAAGTGGTGGGGGCTAGGAAGCTGATCTCAGAGTATGTTTATCCCACTCTTTGGTACTTGAGGACCCCCGCTTTACAGCCTCCTAGCCCCCACCGTTTTGGAGAAATGTGGCGTGTACAGCCGCTATTGCTGTTGTACACAAACCTATGGCGGCGGTACACGCCACATTTCTCCAAAGTGGTGGGGGCTAGGAGGCTATAAAGCGGGGGTCCTCAAGTACCAAAGGGTGGGATGAACATACCCTGAGATCAGCCTCCTACCCCTAGCCACTTTGGAGATATTGACCTGAGACAGGCGTGTACAGCCGCCACAGGTTGGTGTACAACCGCCATAGGTTTACATGTTAAAATTAATGAAACGTCGTAGAGCTTCACGGATGGTTTCATTTGAAAGCTAGCCTAGGAATTAGTGGGGGTAGGTGGTGGTTCTGAGTAGCTACCAACTTCTACACTGGAGATATAGCCTATCTGGCAGACGGTTATAACTTTGGTTATAACCGTTTGCCAGAAAATGGGCAAAATTAACGGAACGTCGTAGAGCTTCACGGATGGTTTCATTTGAAAGCTAGCCTAGGAATACGTGGTGGTAGGTGGTGGTTGGGAGAGGCTATGACCTTGCACTTTGGAGATATTGACCCGTACACTCACCATGCAAACCTATGGCGGCTGTACACCGACCTATGGCGGCTGTACACGCCTGTCTCAGGTCAATATCTCCAAAGTGGCTGGGGGTAGGAGGCTGATCTCAGAGTATGTTCATGCCACACATTGGTACTTGAGGACCCCCGCTTTACAGCCTCCTAGCCCCCACCGTTTTGGAGAAATGTGGCGTGTACAGCCACCATTGCTGTTGTACACAAACCTATGGCGGCGGTACACGCCACATTTCTCCAAAGTGGTGGGGGCTAGGAGGCTATAAAGCGGGGGTCCTCAAGTACCAAAGGGTGGGATGAACATACCCTGAGATCAGCCTCCTACCCCCATCCACTTTGGAGATATTGACCTGAGACAGGCGTGTACAGCCGCCATAGGTCGGTGTACAGCCGCAATAGGTTTGCATGGTGAGTGTCCAGGCCAATATATCCAAAGTGGCTGGGGGTAGGAAGCTCATAATGTAACCTCAGCATCCTCTTACCATAAGGGACAAGCCCTCCAAATACCGTAAGGATTGGAGAAAGTTGAATTTTACCCTCTTGGCTGCTGGAAGTCAATTTTGAGATTTTGGTCAAAAATTCAAATAGCTCGGATTGCCTCGAAACACAGCACACTAAAAGAGTACCATGGAGGTATGAACATACTGCCATATCAGCCTCCTAGCCCCTGTCACTTTGGAGATATTGGGCGTGTACAGCCGCCATACATTCCTATGGCGGCTGTACACGCCTGTCTCAGGTCAATATCTCCAAAGTGGCTGGGGGTAGGAGGCTGATCTCAGAGTATGTTCATGCCACACTTTGGTACTTGAGGACCCTCGCTTTACAGCCTCCTAGCCCCCAACGTTTTGGAGAAATGTGGCGTGTACAGCCGCCATTGCTGTTGTACACAAACCTATGGCGGCGGTACACGCCACATTTCTCCAAAGTGGTGGTGGCTAGGAGGCTATAAAGCGGGGGTCCTCAAGTACCAAAGGGTGGGATGAACATACCCTGAGATCAGCCTCCTACCCCTAGCCACTTTGGAGATATTGACCTGAGACAGGCGTGTACAGCCGCCACAGGTTGGTGTACAACCGCCATAGGTTTACATGTTAAAATTAATGAAACGTCGTAGAGCTTCACGGATGGTTTCATTTCAAAGCTAGCCTAGGAATTAGTGGGGGTAGGTGGTGGTTCTGAGTAGCTACCAACTTCTACACTGGAGATATAGCCTATCTGGCAGACGGTTATAACTTTGGTTATAACCGTTTGCCAGAAAATGGGCAAAATTAACAGAACGTCGTAGAGCTTCACGGATGGTTTCATTTGAAAGCTAGGCTAGGAATTAGTGGGGGTAGGTGGTGGTTGGGAGAGGCTATGACCTTGCACTTTGGAGATATTGACCCGTACACTCACCATGCAAACCTATGGCGGCTGTACACCGACCTATGGCGGCTGTACACACCTCTCTCAGGTCAATATCTCCAAAGTGGCTGGGGGTAGGAGGCTGATCTCAGAGTATGTTCATGCCACAATTTGGTACTTGAGGACCCCCGCTTTACAGCCTCCTAGCCCCCACCGTTTTGGAGAAATCTGGCGTGTACAACAGCCATTGCTTTTGTACACAAACCTATGGCGGCAGTACACGCCACATTTCTCCAAAGTGGTGGGGGCTAGGAGGCTATAAAGCGGGGGTCCTCAAGTACCAAAGGGTGGCATTAACATACTCTGAGATCAGCCTCCTACCCCTAGCCACTTTGGAGATATTGACCTGAGACAGGTGTGTACAGCCACCATAGGTCGGTGTACAGCCGCAATAGGTTTGCATGGTGAGTGTCCAGGCCAATATCTCCAAAGTGGCTGGGGATAGGAGGCTCATAATGTAACCTCAGCATCCTCTTACCATAAGGGACAAGCCCTCCGAATACCGTAAGGATTGGAGAAAGTTGAATTTTACCCTCTCGGCTGCTGGAAGTCAATTTTGAGATTTTGGTCAAAAATTCAAATAGCTCGGATTGCCTCGAAACACAGCACACTAAAAGAGTACCATGGAGGTATGAACATACTGCTATATCAGCCTCCTAGCCCCTGTCACTTTGGAGATATTGGGCGTGTACAGCCGCCATACATTCCTATGGCGGCTGTACACGCCTGTCTCAGGTCAATATCTCCAAAGTGGCTGGGGGTAGGAGGCTGATATCAGAGTATGTTCATGCCACACTTTGGTACTTGAGGACCCCCGCTTTTCAGCCTCCTAGCCCCCACCGTTTTGGAGAAATGTGGCGTGTACAGCCGCCATTGCTGTTGTACACAAACCTATGGCGGCGGTACACGCCACATTTCTCCAAAGTGGTGGGGGCTAGGAAGCTGATCTCAGAGTATGTTTATCCCACTCTTTGGTACTTGAGGACCCCCGCTTTACAGCCTCCTAGCCCCCACCGTTTTGGAGAAATGTGGCGTGTACAGCCGCCATTGCTGTTGTACACAAACCTATGGCGGCAGTACACGCCACATTTCTCCAAAGTGGTGGTTGCTAGAAGGCTGATCTCAGAGTATGTTTATCCCACTCTTTGGTACTTGAGGACCCCCGCTTTATAGCCTCCTAGCCCCCACCGCTTTGGAGAAAATTGGTGTGTACAGCCGCCATACATTCCTATGGCGGCTGTACACACCTGTTTCAGGTCAATATCTCCAAAGTGGCTGGGGGTAGGAGGCTCATAATGTAACCTCAGCATCCTCTTACCATAAGGGACAAGGCCTCCGAATACCGTAAGGATTGGAGAAAGTTGAATTTTACCCTCTCGGCTGCTGGAAGTCAATTTTGAGATTTTGGTCAAAATTCAAATTGCTCGGATTGCCTCGAAACACAGCACACTAAAAGAGTACCATGGAGGTATGAACATACTGCCATATCAGCCTCCTAGCCCCCACCGTTTTGGAGAAATGTGGCATGTACAGCCGCCATTGCTGTTGTACACAAACCTATGGCGGCGGTACACGCCACATTTCTCCAAAGTGGTGGGGGCTAGGAGGCTATTAAGCGGGGGTCCTCAAGTACCAAAGGGTGGGATGAACATACCCTGAGATCAGCCTCCTACCCCCATCCACTTTGGAGATATTGACCTGAGACAGGCGTGTACAGCCGCCATAGGTCGGTGTACAGCCGCAATAGGTTTGCATAGTGAGTGTCCAGGCCAATATATCCAAAGTGGCTGGGGGTAGGAAGCTCATAATGTAACCTCAGCATCCTCTTATCATAAGGGACAAGCCCTCCGAATACCGTAAGGATTGGAGAAAGTTGAATTTTACCCTCTTGGCTGCTGGAAGTCAATTTTGAGATTTTGGTCAAAAATTCAAATAGCTCGGATTGCCTCGAAACACAGCACACTAAAAGAGTACCATGGAGGTATGAACATAATGCCATATCAGCCTCCTAGCCCCTGTCACTTTGGAGATATTGGGCGTGTACAGCCGCCATACATTCCTATGGCGGCTGTACACGCCTGTCTCAGGTCAATATCTCCAAAGTGGCTGGGGGTAGGAGGCTGATCTCAGAGTATGTTCATGCCACACTTTGGTACTTGAGGACCCCCGCTTTACAGCCTCCTAGCCCCCACCGTTTTGGAGAAATGTGGCGTGTACAGCCGCCATTGCTGTTGTACACAAACCTATGGCGGCGGTACATGCCACATTTCTCCAAAGTGGTGGTGGCTAGGAGGCTATAAAGCGAGGGTCCTCAAGTACCAAAGGGTGGGATGAACGTACCCTGAGATCAGCCTCCTACCCCTAGCCACTTTGGAGATATTGACCTGAGACAGGCGTGTACAGCCGCCACAGGTTGGTGTACAACCGCCATAGGTTTACATGTTAAAATTAATGAAACGTCGTAGAGCTTCACGGATGGTTTCATTTGAAAGCTAGCCTAGGAATTAGTGGGGGTAGGTGGTGGTTCTGAGTAGCTACCAACTTCTACACTGGAGATATAGCCTATCTGGCAGACGGTTATAACTTTGGTTATAACCATTTGCCAGAAAATGGGCAAAATTAACAAAACGTCGTAGAGCTTCACGGATGGTTTCATTTGAAAGCTAGGCTAGGAATTAGTGGGGGTAGGTGGTGGTTGGGAGAGGCTATGACCTTGCACTTTGGAGATATTGACCCGTACACTCACCATGCAAACCTATGGCGGCTGTACACCGACCTATGGCGGCTGTACACACCTGTCTCAGGTCAATATCTCCAAAGTGGCTGGGGGTAGCAGGCTGATCTCAGAGTATGTTCATGCCACAATTTGGTACTTGAGGATTCCCGCTTTACAGCCTCCTAGCCCCCACCGTTTTGGAGAAATCTGGCGTGTACAACAGCCATTGCTTTTGTACACAAACCTATGGCGGCAGTACACGCCACATTTCTCCAAAGTGGTGGGGGCTAGGAGGCTATAAAGCGGGGGTCCTCAAGTACCAAAGGGTGGCATTAACATACTCTGAGATCAGTCTCCTACCCCTAGCCACTTTGGAGATATTGACCTGAGACAGGTGTGTACAGCCACCATAGGTCGGTGTACAGCCGCAAAAGGTTTGCATGGTGAGTGTCCAGGCCAATATCTCCAAAGTGGCTGGGGGTAGGAAGCTCATAATGTAACCTCAGCATCCTCTTACCATAAGGGACAAGCCCTCCGAATACCGTAAGGATTGGAGAAAGTTGAATTTTACCCTCTCGGCTGCTGGAAGTCAATTTTGAGATTTTGGTCAAAAATTCAAATAGCTCGGATTGCCTCGAAACACAGCACACTAAAAGATTACCATGGAGGTATGAACATACTGCCATATCAGCCTCCTAGCCCCTGTCACTTTGGAGATATTGGGCATGTACAGCCGCCATACATTCCTATGGCGGCTGTACACGCCTGTCTCAGGTCAATATCTCCAAAGTGGCTGGGGGTAGGAGGCTGATATCAGAGTATGTTCATGCCACACTTTGGTACTTGAGGACCCCCGCTTTTCAGCCTCCTAGCCCCCACCGTTTTGGAGAAATGTGGCGTGTACAGCCGCCATTGCTGTTGTACACAAACCTATGGCGGCGGTACACGCCACATTTCTCCAAAGTGGTGGGGGCTAGGAAGCTGATCTCAGAGTATGTTTATCCCACTCTTTGGTACTTGAGGACCCCCGCTTTACAGCCTCCTAGCCCCCACCGTTTTGGAGAAATGTGGCGTGTACAGCCGCCATTGCTGTTGTACACAAACCTATGGCGGCAGTACACGCCACATTTCTCCAAAGTAGTGGAGGAGGCTGATCTCAGAGTATGTTCATCCCACTCTTTGGTACTTGAGGACCCCCGCTTTATAGCCTCCTAGCCCCCACCGCTTTGGAGAAATGTGGCGTGTACAGCCGCCATTGCTGTTGTACACAAACCTATGGCGGCTGTACACGCCTGTCTCAGGTCAATATCTCCAAAGTGGCTGGGGGTAGGAGGCTGATCTCAGAGTATGTTCATGCCACACATTGGTACTTGAGGACCCCCGCTTTACAGCCTCCTAGCCCCCACCGTTTTGGAGAAATCTGGCGTGTACAACAGCCATTGCTTTTGTACACAAACCTATGGCGGCAGTACACGCCACATTTCTCCAAAGTGGTGGGGGCTAGGAGGCTATAAAGCGGGGGTCCTCAAGTACCAAAGGGTGGCATTAACATACTCTGAGATCAGTCTCCTACCCCTAGCCACTTTGGAGATATTGACCTGAGACAGGTGTGTACAGCCACCATAGGTCGGTGTACAGCCGCAATAGGTTTGCATGGTGAGTGTCCAGGCCAATATCTCCAAAGTGGCTGGGGATAGGAGGCTCATAATGTAACCTCAGCATCCTCTTACCATAAGGGACAAGCCCTCCGAATACCGTAAGGATTGGAGAAAGTTGAATTTTACCCTCTCGGCTGCTGGAATTCAATTTTGAGATTTTGGTCAAAAATTCAAATAGCTCGGATTGCCTCGAAACACAGCACACTAAAAGAGTACCATGGAGGTATGAACATACTGCCATATCAGCCTCCTAGCCCCTGTCACTTTGGAGATATTGGGCGTGTACAGCCGCCATACATTCCTATGGCGGCTGTACACGCCTGTCTCAGGTCAATATCTCCAAAGTGGCTGGGGGTTGGAGGCTGATATCAGAGTATGTTCATGCCACACTTTGGTACTTGAGGACCCCCGCTTTTCAGCCTCCTAGCCCCCACCGTTTTGGAGAAATGTGGCGTGTACAGCCGCCATTGCTGTTGTACACAAACCTATGGCGGCGGTACACGCCACATTTCTCCAAAGTGGTGGGGGCTAGAAGGCTGATCTCAGAGTATGTTTATCCCACTCTTTGGTACTTGAGGCCCCCCACTTTATAGCCTCCTAGCCCCCACCGCTTTGGAGAAATGTGGCGTGTACAGCCGCCATTGCTGTTGTACACAAACCTATGGCGGCGGTACACGCCACATTTCTCCAAAGTGGTGGGGGCTAGGAAGCTGATCTCAGAGTATGTTTATCCCACTCTTTGGTACTTGAGGACCCCTGCTTTACAGCCTCCTAGCCCCCACCGTTTTGGAGAAATGTGGCGTGTACAGCCGCCATTGCTGTTGTACACAAACCTATGGCGGCAGTACACGCCACATTTCTCCAAAGTGGTGGGGGCTAGGAAGCTGATCTCAGAGTATGTTTATTCCACTCTTTGGTACTTGAGGACCCCCGCTTTACAGCCTCCTAGCCCCCACCGTTTTGGAGAAATGTGGCGTGTACAGCCGCCATTGCTGTTGTACACAAACCTATGGCGGCAGTACACGCCACATTTCTCCAAAGTAGTGGGGGCTAGAAGGCTGATCTCAGAGTATGTTTATCCCACTCTTTGGTACTTGAGGCCCCCCACTTTATAGCCTCCTAGCCCCCACCGCTTTGGAGAAATGTGGCGTGTACAGCCGCCATTGCTGTTGTACACAAACCTATGGCGGCGGTACACGCCACATTTCTCCAAAGTGGTGGGGGCTAGGAAGCTGATCTCAGAGTATGTTTATCCCACTCTTTGGTACTTGAGGACCCCTGCTTTACAGCCTCCTAGCCCCCACCGTTTTGGAGAAATGTGGCGTGTACAGCCACCATTGCTGTTGTACACAAACCTATGGCGGCAGTACACGCCACATTTCTCCAAAGTGGTGGGGGCTAGAAGGCTGATCTCAGAGTATGTTTATCCCACTCTTTGGTACTTGAGGACCCCCGCTTTATAGCCTCCTAGCCCCCACCGCTTTGGAGAAATGTGGCGTGTACAGCCGCCATTGCTGTTGTACACAAACCTATGGCGGCGGTACACGCCACATTTCTCCAAAGTGGTGCGGGCTAGGAGGCTATAAAGCGGGGGTCCTCAAGTACCAAAGGGTGGGATGAACATACCCTGAGATCAGCCTCCTACCCCTAGCCACTTTGGAGATATTGACCTGAGACAGGCGTGTACAGCCGCCACAGGTTGGTGTACAACCGCCATAGGTTTACATGTTAAAATTAATGAAACGTCGTAGAGCTTCACGGATGGTTTCATTTGAAAGCTAGCCTAGGAATTAGTGGGGGTAGGTGGTGGTTCTGAGTAGCTACCAACTTCTACACTGGAGATATAGCCTATCTGGCAGACGGTTATAACTTTGGTTATAACCGTTTGCCAGAAAATGGGCAAAATTAACGGAACGTCGTAGAGCTTCACGGATGGTTTCATTTGAAAGCTAGCCTAGGAATACGTGGGGGTAGGTGGTGGTTGGGAGAGGCTATGACCTTGCACTTTGGAGATATTGACCCGTACACTCACCATGCAAACCTATGGCGGCTGTACACCGACCTATGGCGGCTGTACACGCCTGTCTCAGGTCAATATCTCCAAAGTGGCTGGGGGTAGGAGGCTGATCTCAGAGTATGTTCATGCCACACATTGGTACTTGAGGACCCCCGCTTTATAGCCTCCTAGCCCCCACCGCTTTGGAGAAATGTGGCGTGTACAGCCGCCATTGCTGTTGTACACAAACCTATGGCGGCGGTACACGCCACATTTCTCCAAAGTGGTGGGGGCTAGGAAGCTGATCTCAGAGTATGTTTATCCCACTCTTTGGTACTTGAGGACCCCCGCTTTACAGCCTCCTAGCCCCCACCGTTTTGGAGAAATGTGGCGTGTACAGCCGCCATTGCTGTTGTACACAAACCTATGGCGGCAGTACACGCCACATTTCTCCAAAGTGGTGGGGGCTAGGAAGCTGATCTCAGAGTATGTTTATCCCACTCTTTGGTACTTGAGGACCCCCGCTTTATAGCCTCCTAGCCCCCACCGCTTTGGAGAAATGTGGCGTGTACAGCCGCCATTGCTGTTGTACACAAACCTATGGCGGCGGTACACGCCACATTTCTCCAAAGTGGTGCGGGCTAGGAGGCTATAAAGCGGGGGTCCTCAAGTACCAAAGGGTGGGATGAACATACCCTGAGATCAGCCTCCTACCCCTAGCCACTTTGGAGATATTGACCTGAGACAGGCGTGTACAGCCGCCACAGGTTGGTGTACAACCGCCATAGGTTTACATGTTAAAATTAATGAAACGTCGTAGAGCTTCACGGATGGTTTCATTTGAAAGCTAGCCTAGGAATTAGTGGGGGTAGGTGGTGGTTCTGAGTAGCTACCAACTTCTACACTGGAGATATAGCCTATCTGGCAGACGGTTATAACTTTGGTTATAACCGTTTGCCAGAAAATGGGCAAAATTAACGGAACGTCGTAGAGCTTCACGGATGGTTTCATTTGAAAGCTAGCCTAGGAATACGTGGGGGTAGGTGGTGGTTGGGAGAGGCTATGACCTTGCACTTTGGAGATATTGACCCGTACACTCACCATGCAAACCTATGGCGGCTGTACACCGACCTATGGCGGCTGTACACGCCTGTCTCAGGTCAATATCTCCAAAGTGGCTGGGGGTAGGAGGCTGATCTCAGAGTATGTTCATGCCACACATTGGTACTTGAGGACCCCCGCTTTACAGCCTCCTAGCCCCCACCGTTTTGGAGAAATGTGGCGTGTACAGCCGCCATTGCTGTTGTACACAAACCTATGGCGGCGGTACACGCCACATTTCTCCAAAGTGGTGGGGGCTAGGAGGCTATAAAGCGGGGGTCCTCAAGTACCAAAGGGTGGGATGAACATACCCTGAGATCAGCCTCCTACCCCCATCCACTTTGGAGATATTGACCTGAGACAGGCGTGTACAGCCGCCATAGGTCGGTGTACAGCCGCAATAGGTTTGCATGGTGAGTGTCCAGGCCAATATATCCAAAGTGGCTGGGGGTAGGAAGCTCATAATGTAACCTCAGCATCCTCTTACCATAAGGGACAAGCCCTCCAAATACCGTAAGGATTGGAGAAAGTTGAATTTTACCCTCTTGGCTGCTGGAAGTCAATTTTGAGATTTTGGTCAAAAATTCAAATAGCTCGGATTGCCTCGAAACACAGCACACTAAAAGAGTACCATGGAGGTATGAACATACTGCCATATCAGCCTCCTAGCCCCTGTCACTTTGGAGATATTGGGCGTGTACAGCCGCCATACATTCCTATGGCGGCTGTACACGCCTGTCTCAGGTCAATATCTCCAAAGTGGCTGGGGGTAGGAGGCTGATCTCAGAGTATGTTCATGCCACACTTTGGTACTTGAGGACCCCCGCTTTACAGCCTCCTAGCCCCCAACGTTTTGGAGAAATGTGGCGTGTACAGCCGCCATTGCTGTTTTACACAAACCTATGGCGGCGGTACACGCCACATTTCTCCAAAGTGGTGGTGGCTAGGAGGCTATAAAGCGGGGGTCCTCAAGTACCAAAGGGTGGGATGAACATACCCTGAGATCAGCCTCCTACCCCTAGCCACTTTGGAGATATTGACCTGAGACAGGCGTGTACAGCCGCCACAGGTTGGTGTACAACCGCCATAGGTTTACATGTTAAAATTAATGAAACGTCGTAGAGCTTCACGGATGGTTTCATTTGAAAGCTAGCCTAGGAATTAGTGGGGGTAGGTGGTGGTTCTGAGTAGCTACCAACTTCTACACTGGAGATATAGCCTATCTGGCAGACGGTTATAACTTTGGTTATAACCGTTTGCCAGAAAATGGGCAAAATTAACAGAACGTCGTAGAGCTTCACGGATGGTTTCATTTGAAAGCTAGGCTAGGAATTAGTGGGGGTAGGTGGTGGTTGGGAGAGGCTATGACCTTGCACTTTGGAGATATTGACCCGTACACTCACCATGCAAACCTATGGCGGCTGTACACCGACCTATGGCGGCTGTACACACCTGTCTCAGGTCAATATCTCCAAAGTGGCTGGGGGTAGGAGGCTGATCTCAGAGTATGTTCATGCCACAATTTGGTACTTGAGGACCCCCGCTTTACAGCCTCCTAGCCCCCACCGTTTTGGAGAAATCTGGCGTGTACAACAGCCATTGCTTTTGTACACAAACCTATGGCGGCAGTACACGCCACATTTCTCCAAAGTGGTGGGGGCTAGGAGGCTATAAAGCGGGGGTCCTCAAGTACCAAAGGGTGGCATTAACATACTCTGAGATCAGCCTCCTACCCCTAGCCACTTTGGAGATATTGACCTGAGACAGGTGTGTACAGCCACCATAGGTCGGTGTACAGCCGCAATAGGTTTGCATGGTGAGTGTCCAGGCCAATATCTCCAAAGTGGCTGGGGATAGGAGGCTCATAATGTAACCTCAGCATCCTCTTACCATAAGGGACAAGCCCTCCGAATACCGTAAGGATTGGAGAAAGTTGAATTTTACCCTCTCGGCTGCTGGAAGTCAATTTTGAGATTTTGGTCAAAAATTCAAATAGCTCGGATTGCCTCGAAACACAGCACACTAAAAGAGTACCATGGCGGTATGAACATACTGCCATATCAGCCTCCTAGCCCCTGTCACTTTGGAGATATTGGGCGTGTACAGCCGCCATACATTCCTATGGCGGCTGTACACGCCTGTCTCAGGTCAATTTCTCCAAAGTGGCTGGGGGTAGGAGGCTGATATCAGAGTATGTTCATGCCACACTTTGGTACTTGAGGACCCCCGCTTTTCAGCCTCCTAGCCCCCACCGTTTTGGAGAAATGTGGCGTGTACAGCCGCCATTGCTGTTGTACACAAACCTATGGCGGCGGTACACGCCACATTTCTCCAAAGTGGTGGGGGCTAGGAAGCTGATCTCAGAGTATGTTTATCCCACTCTTTGGTACTTGAGGACCCCTGCTTTACAGCCTCCTAGCCCCCACCGTTTTGGAGAAATGTGGCATGTACAGCCGCCATTGCTGTTGTACACAAACCTATGGCGGCAGTACACGCCACATTTCTCCAAAGTGGTGGTTGCTAGAAGGCTGATCTCAGAGTATGTTTATCCCACTCTTTGGTACTTGAGGACCCCCGCTTTATAGCCTCCTAGCCCCCACCGCTTTGGAGAAATGTGGCGTGTACAGCCGCCATTGCTGTTGTACACAAACCTATGGCGGCGGTACACGCCACATTTCTCCAAAGTGGTGGGGGCTAGGAGGCTATAAAGCGGGGGTCCTCAAGTACCAAAGGGTGGGATGAACATACCCTGAGATCAGCCTCCTACCCCTAGCCACTTTGGAGATATTGACCTGAGACAGGCGTGTACAGCCGCCACAGGTTGGTGTACAACCGCCATAGGTTTACATGTTAAAATTAATGAAACGTCGTAGAGCTTCACGGATGGTTTCATTTGAAAGCTAGCCTAGGAATTAGTGGGGGTAGGTGGTGGTTCTGAGTAGCTACCAACTTCTACACTGGAGATATAGCCTATCTGGCAGACGGTTATAACTTTGGTTATAACCATTTGCCAGAAAATGGGCAAAATTAACAAAACGTCGTAGAGCTTCACGGATGGTTTCATTTGAAAGCTAGGCTAGGAATTAGTGGGGGTAGGTGGTGGTTGGGAGAGGCTATGACCTTGCACTTTGGAGATATTGACCCGTACACTCACCATGCAAACCTATGGCGGCTGTACACCGACCTATGGCGGCTGTACACACCTGTCTCAGGTCAATATCTCCAAAGTGGCTGGGGGTAGCAGGCTGATCTCAGAGTATGTTCATGCCACAATTTGGTACTTGAGGATTCCCGCTTTACAGCCTCCTAGCCCCCACCGTTTTGGAGAAATCTGGCGTGTACAACAGCCATTGCTTTTGTACACAAACCTATGGCGGCAGTACACGCCACATTTCTCCAAAGTGGTGGGGGCTAGGAGGCTATAAAGCGGGGGTCCTCAAGTACCAAAGGGTGGCATTAACATACTCTGAGATCAGTCTCCTACCCCTAGCCACTTTGGAGATATTGACCTGAGACAGGTGTGTACAGCCACCATAGGTCGGTGTACAGCCGCAAAAGGTTTGCATGGTGAGTGTCCAGGCCAATATCTCCAAAGTGGCTGGGGGTAGGAAGCTCATAATGTAACCTCAGCATCCTCTTACCATAAGGGACAAGCCCTCCGAATACCGTAAGGATTGGAGAAAGTTGAATTTTACCCTCTCGGCTGCTGGAAGTCAATTTTGAGATTTTGGTCAAAAATTCAAATAGCTCGGATTGCCTCGAAACACAGCACACTAAAAGATTACCATGGAGGTATGAACATACTGCCATATCAGCCTCCTAGCCCCTGTCACTTTGGAGATATTGGGCATGTACAGCCGCCATACATTCCTATGGCGGCTGTACACGCCTGTCTCAGGTCAATATCTCCAAAGTGGCTGGGGGTAGGAGGCTGATATCAGAGTATGTTCATGCCACACTTTGGTACTTGAGGACCCCCGCTTTTCAGCCTCCTAGCCCCCACCGTTTTGGAGAAATGTGGCGTGTACAGCCGCCATTGCTGTTGTACACAAACCTATGGCGGCGGTACACGCCACATTTCTCCAAAGTGGTGGGGGCTAGGAAGCTGATCTCAGAGTATGTTTATCCCACTCTTTGGTACTTGAGGACCCCCGCTTTACAGCCTCCTAGCCCCCACCGTTTTGGAGAAATGTGGCGTGTACAGCCGCCATTGCTGTTGTACACAAACCTATGGCGGCAGTACACGCCACATTTCTCCAAAGTAGTGGAGGAGGCTGATCTCAGAGTATGTTCATCCCACTCTTTGGTACTTGAGGACCCCCGCTTTATAGCCTCCTAGCCCCCACCGCTTTGGAGAAATGTGGCGTGTACAGCCGCCATTGCTGTTGTACACAAACCTATGGCGGCTGTACACGCCTGTCTCAGGTCAATATCTCCAAAGTGGCTGGGGGTAGGAGGCTGATCTCAGAGTATGTTCATGCCACACATTGGTACTTGAGGACCCCCGCTTTACAGCCTCCTAGCCCCCACCGTTTTGGAGAAATCTGGCGTGTACAACAGCCATTGCTTTTGTACACAAACCTATGGCGGCAGTACACGCCACATTTCTCCAAAGTGGTGGGGGCTAGGAGGCTATAAAGCGGGGGTCCTCAAGTACCAAAGGGTGGCATTAACATACTCTGAGATCAGTCTCCTACCCCTAGCCACTTTGGAGATATTGACCTGAGACAGGTGTGTACAGCCACCATAGGTCGGTGTACAGCCGCAATAGGTTTGCATGGTGAGTGTCCAGGCCAATATCTCCAAAGTGGCTGGGGATAGGAGGCTCATAATGTAACCTCAGCATCCTCTTACCATAAGGGACAAGCCCTCCGAATACCGTAAGGATTGGAGAAAGTTGAATTTTACCCTCTCGGCTGCTGGAATTCAATTTTGAGATTTTGGTCAAAAATTCAAATAGCTCGGATTGCCTCGAAACACAGCACACTAAAAGAGTACCATGGAGGTATGAACATACTGCCATATCAGCCTCCTAGCCCCTGTCACTTTGGAGATATTGGGCGTGTACAGCCGCCATACATTCCTATGGCGGCTGTACACGCCTGTCTCAGGTCAATATCTCCAAAGTGGCTGGGGGTTGGAGGCTGATATCAGAGTATGTTCATGCCACACTTTGGTACTTGAGGACCCCCGCTTTTCAGCCTCCTAGCCCCCACCGTTTTGGAGAAATGTGGCGTGTACAGCCGCCATTGCTGTTGTACACAAACCTATGGCGGCGGTACACGCCACATTTCTCCAAAGTGGTGGGGGCTAGAAGGCTGATCTCAGAGTATGTTTATCCCACTCTTTGGTACTTGAGGCCCCCCACTTTATAGCCTCCTAGCCCCCACCGCTTTGGAGAAATGTGGCGTGTACAGCCGCCATTGCTGTTGTACACAAACCTATGGCGGCGGTACACGCCACATTTCTCCAAAGTGGTGGGGGCTAGGAAGCTGATCTCAGAGTATGTTTATCCCACTCTTTGGTACTTGAGGACCCCTGCTTTACAGCCTCCTAGCCCCCACCGTTTTGGAGAAATGTGGCGTGTACAGCCGCCATTGCTGTTGTACACAAACCTATGGCGGCAGTACACGCCACATTTCTCCAAAGTGGTGGGGGCTAGGAAGCTGATCTCAGAGTATGTTTATTCCACTCTTTGGTACTTGAGGACCCCCGCTTTACAGCCTCCTAGCCCCCACCGTTTTGGAGAAATGTGGCGTGTACAGCCGCCATTGCTGTTGTACACAAACCTATGGCGGCAGTACACGCCACATTTCTCCAAAGTAGTGGGGGCTAGAAGGCTGATCTCAGAGTATGTTTATCCCACTCTTTGGTACTTGAGGCCCCCCACTTTATAGCCTCCTAGCCCCCACCGCTTTGGAGAAATGTGGCGTGTACAGCCGCCATTGCTGTTGTACACAAACCTATGGCGGCGGTACACGCCACATTTCTCCAAAGTGGTGGGGGCTAGGAAGCTGATCTCAGAGTATGTTTATCCCACTCTTTGGTACTTGAGGACCCCTGCTTTACAGCCTCCTAGCCCCCACCGTTTTGGAGAAATGTGGCGTGTACAGCCACCATTGCTGTTGTACACAAACCTATGGCGGCAGTACACGCCACATTTCTCCAAAGTGGTGGGGGCTAGAAGGCTGATCTCAGAGTATGTTTATCCCACTCTTTGGTACTTGAGGACCCCCGCTTTATAGCCTCCTAGCCCCCACCGCTTTGGAGAAATGTGGCGTGTACAGCCGCCATTGCTGTTGTACACAAACCTATGGCGGCGGTACACGCCACATTTCTCCAAAGTGGTGCGGGCTAGGAGGCTATAAAGCGGGGGTCCTCAAGTACCAAAGGGTGGGATGAACATACCCTGAGATCAGCCTCCTACCCCTAGCCACTTTGGAGATATTGACCTGAGACAGGCGTGTACAGCCGCCACAGGTTGGTGTACAACCGCCATAGGTTTACATGTTAAAATTAATGAAACGTCGTAGAGCTTCACGGATGGTTTCATTTGAAAGCTAGCCTAGGAATTAGTGGGGGTAGGTGGTGGTTCTGAGTAGCTACCAACTTCTACACTGGAGATATAGCCTATCTGGCAGACGGTTATAACTTTGGTTATAACCGTTTGCCAGAAAATGGGCAAAATTAACGGAACGTCGTAGAGCTTCACGGATGGTTTCATTTGAAAGCTAGCCTAGGAATACGTGGGGGTAGGTGGTGGTTGGGAGAGGCTATGACCTTGCACTTTGGAGATATTGACCCGTACACTCACCATGCAAACCTATGGCGGCTGTACACCGACCTATGGCGGCTGTACACGCCTGTCTCAGGTCAATATCTCCAAAGTGGCTGGGGGTAGGAGGCTGATCTCAGAGTATGTTCATGCCACACATTGGTACTTGAGGACCCCCGCTTTATAGCCTCCTAGCCCCCACCGCTTTGGAGAAATGTGGCGTGTACAGCCGCCATTGCTGTTGTACACAAACCTATGGCGGCGGTACACGCCACATTTCTCCAAAGTGGTGGGGGCTAGGAAGCTGATCTCAGAGTATGTTTATCCCACTCTTTGGTACTTGAGGACCCCCGCTTTACAGCCTCCTAGCCCCCACCGTTTTGGAGAAATGTGGCGTGTACAGCCGCCATTGCTGTTGTACACAAACCTATGGCGGCAGTACACGCCACATTTCTCCAAAGTGGTGGGGGCTAGGAAGCTGATCTCAGAGTATGTTTATCCCACTCTTTGGTACTTGAGGACCCCCGCTTTATAGCCTCCTAGCCCCCACCGCTTTGGAGAAATGTGGCGTGTACAGCCGCCATTGCTGTTGTACACAAACCTATGGCGGCGGTACACGCCACATTTCTCCAAAGTGGTGCGGGCTAGGAGGCTATAAAGCGGGGGTCCTCAAGTACCAAAGGGTGGGATGAACATACCCTGAGATCAGCCTCCTACCCCTAGCCACTTTGGAGATATTGACCTGAGACAGGCGTGTACAGCCGCCACAGGTTGGTGTACAACCGCCATAGGTTTACATGTTAAAATTAATGAAACGTCGTAGAGCTTCACGGATGGTTTCATTTGAAAGCTAGCCTAGGAATTAGTGGGGGTAGGTGGTGGTTCTGAGTAGCTACCAACTTCTACACTGGAGATATAGCCTATCTGGCAGACGGTTATAACTTTGGTTATAACCGTTTGCCAGAAAATGGGCAAAATTAACGGAACGTCGTAGAGCTTCACGGATGGTTTCATTTGAAAGCTAGCCTAGGAATACGTGGGGGTAGGTGGTGGTTGGGAGAGGCTATGACCTTGCACTTTGGAGATATTGACCCGTACACTCACCATGCAAACCTATGGCGGCTGTACACCGACCTATGGCGGCTGTACACGCCTGTCTCAGGTCAATATCTCCAAAGTGGCTGGGGGTAGGAGGCTGATCTCAGAGTATGTTCATGCCACACATTGGTACTTGAGGACCCCCGCTTTACAGCCTCCTAGCCCCCACCGTTTTGGAGAAATGTGGCGTGTACAGCCGCCATTGCTGTTGTACACAAACCTATGGCGGCGGTACACGCCACATTTCTCCAAAGTGGTGGGGGCTAGGAGGCTATAAAGCGGGGGTCCTCAAGTACCAAAGGGTGGGATGAACATACCCTGAGATCAGCCTCCTACCCCCATCCACTTTGGAGATATTGACCTGAGACAGGCGTGTACAGCCGCCATAGGTCGGTGTACAGCCGCAATAGGTTTGCATGGTGAGTGTCCAGGCCAATATATCCAAAGTGGCTGGGGGTAGGAAGCTCATAATGTAACCTCAGCATCCTCTTACCATAAGGGACAAGCCCTCCAAATACCGTAAGGATTGGAGAAAGTTGAATTTTACCCTCTTGGCTGCTGGAAGTCAATTTTGAGATTTTGGTCAAAAATTCAAATAGCTCGGATTGCCTCGAAACACAGCACACTAAAAGAGTACCATGGAGGTATGAACATACTGCCATATCAGCCTCCTAGCCCCTGTCACTTTGGAGATATTGGGCGTGTACAGCCGCCATACATTCCTATGGCGGCTGTACACGCCTGTCTCAGGTCAATATCTCCAAAGTGGCTGGGGGTAGGAGGCTGATCTCAGAGTATGTTCATGCCACACTTTGGTACTTGAGGACCCCCGCTTTACAGCCTCCTAGCCCCCAACGTTTTGGAGAAATGTGGCGTGTACAGCCGCCATTGCTGTTTTACACAAACCTATGGCGGCGGTACACGCCACATTTCTCCAAAGTGGTGGTGGCTAGGAGGCTATAAAGCGGGGGTCCTCAAGTACCAAAGGGTGGGATGAACATACCCTGAGATCAGCCTCCTACCCCTAGCCACTTTGGAGATATTGACCTGAGACAGGCGTGTACAGCCGCCACAGGTTGGTGTACAACCGCCATAGGTTTACATGTTAAAATTAATGAAACGTCGTAGAGCTTCACGGATGGTTTCATTTGAAAGCTAGCCTAGGAATTAGTGGGGGTAGGTGGTGGTTCTGAGTAGCTACCAACTTCTACACTGGAGATATAGCCTATCTGGCAGACGGTTATAACTTTGGTTATAACCGTTTGCCAGAAAATGGGCAAAATTAACAGAACGTCGTAGAGCTTCACGGATGGTTTCATTTGAAAGCTAGGCTAGGAATTAGTGGGGGTAGGTGGTGGTTGGGAGAGGCTATGACCTTGCACTTTGGAGATATTGACCCGTACACTCACCATGCAAACCTATGGCGGCTGTACACCGACCTATGGCGGCTGTACACACCTGTCTCAGGTCAATATCTCCAAAGTGGCTGGGGGTAGGAGGCTGATCTCAGAGTATGTTCATGCCACAATTTGGTACTTGAGGACCCCCGCTTTACAGCCTCCTAGCCCCCACCGTTTTGGAGAAATCTGGCGTGTACAACAGCCATTGCTTTTGTACACAAACCTATGGCGGCAGTACACGCCACATTTCTCCAAAGTGGTGGGGGCTAGGAGGCTATAAAGCGGGGGTCCTCAAGTACCAAAGGGTGGCATTAACATACTCTGAGATCAGCCTCCTACCCCTAGCCACTTTGGAGATATTGACCTGAGACAGGTGTGTACAGCCACCATAGGTCGGTGTACAGCCGCAATAGGTTTGCATGGTGAGTGTCCAGGCCAATATCTCCAAAGTGGCTGGGGATAGGAGGCTCATAATGTAACCTCAGCATCCTCTTACCATAAGGGACAAGCCCTCCGAATACCGTAAGGATTGGAGAAAGTTGAATTTTACCCTCTCGGCTGCTGGAAGTCAATTTTGAGATTTTGGTCAAAAATTCAAATAGCTCGGATTGCCTCGAAACACAGCACACTAAAAGAGTACCATGGCGGTATGAACATACTGCCATATCAGCCTCCTAGCCCCTGTCACTTTGGAGATATTGGGCGTGTACAGCCGCCATACATTCCTATGGCGGCTGTACACGCCTGTCTCAGGTCAATTTCTCCAAAGTGGCTGGGGGTAGGAGGCTGATATCAGAGTATGTTCATGCCACACTTTGGTACTTGAGGACCCCCGCTTTTCAGCCTCCTAGCCCCCACCGTTTTGGAGAAATGTGGCGTGTACAGCCGCCATTGCTGTTGTACACAAACCTATGGCGGCGGTACACGCCACATTTCTCCAAAGTGGTGGGGGCTAGGAAGCTGATCTCAGAGTATGTTTATCCCACTCTTTGGTACTTGAGGACCCCTGCTTTACAGCCTCCTAGCCCCCACCGTTTTGGAGAAATGTGGCATGTACAGCCGCCATTGCTGTTGTACACAAACCTATGGCGGCAGTACACGCCACATTTCTCCAAAGTGGTGGTTGCTAGAAGGCTGATCTCAGAGTATGTTTATCCCACTCTTTGGTACTTGAGGACCCCCGCTTTATAGCCTCCTAGCCCCCACCGCTTTGGAGAAATGTGGCGTGTACAGCCGCCATTGCTGTTGTACACAAACCTATGGCGGCGGTACACGCCACATTTCTCCAAAGTGGTGGGGGCTAGGAGGCTATAAAGCGGGGGTCCTCAAGTACCAAAGGGTGGGATGAACATACCCTGAGATCAGCCTCCTACCCCTAGCCACTTTGGAGATATTGACCTGAGACAGGCGTGTACAGCCGCCACAGGTTGGTGTACAACCGCCATAGGTTTACATGTTAAAATTAATGAAACGTCGTAGAGCTTCACGGATGGTTTCATTTGAAAGCTAGCCTAGGAATTAGTGGGGGTAGGTGGTGGTTCTGAGTAGCTACCAACTTCTACACTGGAGATATAGCCTATCTGGCAGACGGTTATAACTTTGGTTATAACCGTTTGCCAGAAAATGGGCAAAATTAACAGAACGTCGTAGAGCTTCACGGATGGTTTCATTTGAAAGCTAGGCTAGGAATTAGTGGGGGTAGGTGGTGGTTGGGAGAGGCTATGACCTTGCACTTTGGAGATATTGACCCGTACACTCACCATGCAAACCTATGGCGGCTGTACACCGACCTATGGCGGCTGTACACACCTGTCTCAGGTCAATATCTCCAAAGTGGCTGGGGGTAGGAGGCTGATCTCAGAGTATGTTCATGCCACAATTTGGTACTTGAGGACCCCCGCTTTACAGCCTCCTAGCCCCCACCGTTTTGGAGAAATCTGGCGTGTACAACAGCCATTGCTTTTGTACACAAACCTATGGCGGCAGTACACGCCACATTTCTCCAAAGTGGTGGGGGCTAGGAGGCTATAAAGCGGGGGTCCTCAAGTACCAAAGGGTGGCATTAACATACTCTGAGATCAGCCTCCTACCCCTAGCCACTTTGGAGATATTGACCTGAGACAGGTGTGTACAGCCACCATAGGTCGGTGTACAGCCGCAATAGGTTTGCATGGTGAGTGTCCAGGCCAATATCTCCAAAGTGGCTGGGGATAGGAGGCTCATAATGTAACCTCAGCATCCTCTTACCATAAGGGACAAGCCCTCCGAATACCGTAAGGATTGGAGAAAGTTGAATTTTACCCTCTCGGCTGCTGGAAGTCAATTTTGAGATTTTGGTCAAAAATTCAAATAGCTCGGATTGCCTCGAAACACAGCACACTAAAAGAGTACCATGGAGGTATGAACATACTGCCATATCAGCCTCCTAGCCCCTGTCACTTTGGAGATATTGGGCGTGTACAGCCGCCATACATTCCTATGGCGGCTGTACACGCCTGTCTCAGGTCAATATCTCCAAAGTGGCTGGGGGTAGGAGGCTGATATCAGAGTATGTTCATGCCACACTTTGGTACTTGAGGACCCCCGCTTTTCAGCCTCCTAGCCCCCACCGTTTTGGAGAAATGTGGCGTGTACAGCCGCCATTGCTGTTGTACACAAACCTATGGCGGCGGTACACGCCACATTTCTCCAAAGTGGTGGGGGCTAGGAAGCTGATCTCAGAGTATGTTTATCCCACTCTTTGGTACTTGAGGACCCCCGCTTTACAGCCTCCTAGCCCCCACCGTTTTGGAGAAATGTGGCGTGTACAGCCGCCATTGCTGTTGTACACAAACCTATAACGGCAGTACACGCCACATTTCTCCAAAGTGGTGGGGGCTAGAAGGCTGATCTCAGAGTATGTTTATCCCACTCTTTGGTACTTGAGGACCCCCGCTTTATAGCCTCCTAGCCCCCACCGCTTTGGAGAAATGTGGCGTGTACAGCCGCCATTGCTGTTGTACACAAACCTATGGCGGCGGTACACGCCACATTTCTCCAAAGTGGTGGGGGCTAGGAGGCTATAAAGCGGGGGTCCTCAAGTACCAAAGGGTGGGATGAACATACCCTGAGATCAGCCTCCTACCCCTAGCCACTTTGGAGATATTGACCTGAGACAGGCGTGTACAGCCGCCACAGGTTGGTGTACAACCGCCATAGGTTTACATGTTAAAATTAATGAAACGTCGTAGAGCTTCACGGATGGTTTCATTTGAAAGCTAGCCTAGGAATTAGTGGGGGTAGGTGGTGGTTCTGAGTAGCTACCAACTTCTACACTGGAGATATAGCCTATCTGGCAGACGGTTATAACTTTGGTTATAACCGTTTGCCAGAAAATGGGCAAAATTAACGGAACGTCGTAGAGCTTCACGGATGGTTTCATTTGAAAGCTAGCCTAGGAATACGTGGGGGTAGGTGGTGGTTGGGAGAGGCTATGACCTTGCACTTTGGAGATATTGACCCGTACACTCACCATGCAAACCTATGGCGGCTGTACACCGACCTATGGCGGCTGTACACGCCTGTCTCAGGTCAATATCTCCAAAGTGGCTGGGGGTAGGAGGCTGATCTCAGAGTATGTTCATGCCACACATTGGTACTTGAGGACCCCCGCTTTTCAGCCTCCTAGCCCCCACCGTTTTGGAGAAATGTGGCGTGTACAGCCGCCATTGCTGTTGTACACAAACCTATGGCGGCGGTACACGCCACATTTCTCCAAAGTGGTGGGGGCTAGGAAGCTGATCTCAGAGTATGTTTATCCCACTCTTTGGTACTTGAGGACCCCCGCTTTACAGCCTCCTAGCCCCCACCGTTTTGGAGAAATGTGGCGTGTACAGCCGCCATTGCTGTTGTACACAAACCTATGGCGGCAGTACACGCCACATTTCTCCAAAGTAGTGGAGGAGGCTGATCTCAGAGTATGTTCATCCCACTCTTTGGTACTTGAGGACCCCCGCTTTATAGCCTCCTAGCCCCCACCGCTTTGGAGAAATGTGGCGTGTACAGCCGCCATTGCTGTTGTACACAAACCTATGGCGGCTGTACACGCCTGTCTCAGGTCAATATCTCCAAAGTGGCTGGGGGTAGGAGGCTGATCTCAGAGTATGTTCATGCCACACATTGGTACTTGAGGACCCCCGCTTTACAGCCTCCTAGCCCCCACCGTTTTGGAGAAATCTGGCGTGTACAACAGCCATTGCTTTTGTACACAAACCTATGGCGGCAGTACACGCCACATTTCTCCAAAGTGGTGGGGGCTAGGAGGCTATAAAGCGGGGGTCCTCAAGTACCAAAGGGTGGCATTAACATACTCTGAGATCAGTCTCCTACCCCTAGCCACTTTGGAGATATTGACCTGAGACAGGTGTGTACAGCCACCATAGGTCGGTGTACAGCCGCAATAGGTTTGCATGGTGAGTGTCCAGGCCAATATCTCCAAAGTGGCTGGGGATAGGAGGCTCATAATGTAACCTCAGCATCCTCTTACCATAAGGGACAAGCCCTCCGAATACCGTAAGGATTGGAGAAAGTTGAATTTTACCCTCTCGGCTGCTGGAATTCAATTTTGAGATTTTGGTCAAAAATTCAAATAGCTCGGATTGCCTCGAAACACAGCACACTAAAAGAGTACCATGGAGGTATGAACATACTGCCATATCAGCCTCCTAGCCCCTGTCACTTTGGAGATATTGGGCGTGTACAGCCGCCATACATTCCTATGGCGGCTGTACACGCCTGTCTCAGGTCAATATCTTCAAAGTGGCTGGGGGTAGGAGGCTGATCTCAGAGTATGTTCATGCCACACTTTGGTACTTGAGGACCCCCGCTTTACAGCCTCCTAGCCCCCACCATTTTGGAGAAATGTGGCGTCTACAGCCGCCATTGCTGTTGTACACAAACCTACGGCGGCGGTAAACGCCACATTTCTCCAAATTGGTGGGGGCTAGGAAGCTGATCTCAGAGTATGTTTATCCCACTCTTTGGTACTTGAGGACCCCCGCTTTATAGCCTCCTAGCCCCCACCGCTTTGGAGAAATGTGGCGTGTACAGCCACCATTGCTGTTGTACACAAACCTATGGCGGCAGTACACGCCACATTTCTCCAAAGTGGTGGGGGCTAGAAGGCTGATCTCAGAGTATGTTTATCCCACTCTTTGGTACTTGAGGACCCCCGCTTTATAGCCTCCTAGCCCCCACCGCTTTGGAGAAATGTGGCGTGTACAGCCGCCATTGCTGTTGTACACAAACCTATGGCGGCGGTACACGCCACATTTCTCCAAAGTGGTGCGGGCTAGGAGGCTATAAAGCGGGGGTCCTCAAGTACCAAAGGGTGGGATGAACATACCCTGAGATCAGCCTCCTACCCCTAGCCACTTTGGAGATATTGACCTGAGACAGGCGTGTACAGCCGCCACAGGTTGGTGTACAACCGCCATAGGTTTACATGTTAAAATTAATGAAACGTCGTAGAGCTTCACGGATGGTTTCATTTGAAAGCTAGCCTAGGAATTAGTGGGGGTAGGTGGTGGTTCTGAGTAGCTACCAACTTCTACACTGGAGATATAGCCTATCTGGCAGACGGTTATAACTTTGGTTATAACCGTTTGCCAGAAAATGGGCAAAATTAACGGAACGTCGTAGAGCTTCACGGATGGTTTCATTTGAAAGCTAGCCTAGGAATACGTGGGGGTAGGTGGTGGTTGGGAGAGGCTATGACCTTGCACTTTGGAGATATTGACCCGTACACTCACCATGCAAACCTATGGCGGCTGTACACCGACCTATGGCGGCTGTACACGCCTGTCTCAGGTCAATATCTCCAAAGTGGCTGGGGGTAGGAGGCTGATCTCAGAGTATGTTCATGCCACACATTGGTACTTGAGGACCCCCGCTTTATAGCCTCCTAGCCCCCACCGCTTTGGAGAAATGTGGCGTGTACAGCCGCCATTGCTGTTGTACACAAACCTATGGCGGCGGTACACGCCACATTTCTCCAAAGTGGTGGGGGCTAGGAAGCTGATCTCAGAGTATGTTTATCCCACTCTTTGGTACTTGAGGACCCCCGCTTTACAGCCTCCTAGCCCCCACCGTTTTGGAGAAATGTGGCGTGTACAGCCGCCATTGCTGTTGTACACAAACCTATGGCGGCAGTACACGCCACATTTCTCCAAAGTGGTGGGGGCTAGGAAGCTGATCTCAGAGTATGTTTATCCCACTCTTTGGTACTTGAGGACCCCCGCTTTATAGCCTCCTAGCCCCCACCGCTTTGGAGAAATGTGGCGTGTACAGCCGCCATTGCTGTTGTACACAAACCTATGGCGGCGGTACACGCCACATTTCTCCAAAGTGGTGCGGGCTAGGAGGCTATAAAGCGGGGGTCCTCAAGTACCAAAGGGTGGGATGAACATACCCTGAGATCAGCCTCCTACCCCTAGCCACTTTGGAGATATTGACCTGAGACAGGCGTGTACAGCCGCCACAGGTTGGTGTACAACCGCCATAGGTTTACATGTTAAAATTAATGAAACGTCGTAGAGCTTCACGGATGGTTTCATTTGAAAGCTAGCCTAGGAATTAGTGGGGGTAGGTGGTGGTTCTGAGTAGCTACCAACTTCTACACTGGAGATATAGCCTATCTGGCAGACGGTTATAACTTTGGTTATAACCGTTTGCCAGAAAATGGGCAAAATTAACGGAACGTCGTAGAGCTTCACGGATGGTTTCATTTGAAAGCTAGCCTAGGAATACGTGGGGGTAGGTGGTGGTTGGGAGAGGCTATGACCTTGCACTTTGGAGATATTGACCCGTACACTCACCATGCAAACCTATGGCGGCTGTACACCGACCTATGGCGGCTGTACACGCCTGTCTCAGGTCAATATCTCCAAAGTGGCTGGGGGTAGGAGGCTGATCTCAGAGTATGTTCATGCCACACATTGGTACTTGAGGACCCCCGCTTTACAGCCTCCTAGCCCCCACCGTTTTGGAGAAATGTGGCGTGTACAGCCGCCATTGCTGTTGTACACAAACCTATGGCGGCGGTACACGCCACATTTCTCCAAAGTGGTGGGGGCTAGGAGGCTATAAAGCGGGGGTCCTCAAGTACCAAAGGGTGGGATGAACATACCCTGAGATCAGCCTCCTACCCCCATCCACTTTGGAGATATTGACCTGAGACAGGCGTGTACAGCCGCCATAGGTCGGTGTACAGCCGCAATAGGTTTGCATGGTGAGTGTCCAGGCCAATATATCCAAAGTGGCTGGGGGTAGGAAGCTCATAATGTAACCTCAGCATCCTCTTACCATAAGGGACAAGCCCTCCAAATACCGTAAGGATTGGAGAAAGTTGAATTTTACCCTCTTGGCTGCTGGAAGTCAATTTTGAGATTTTGGTCAAAAATTCAAATAGCTCGGATTGCCTCGAAACACAGCACACTAAAAGAGTACCATGGAGGTATGAACATACTGCCATATCAGCCTCCTAGCCCCTGTCACTTTGGAGATATTGGGCGTGTACAGCCGCCATACATTCCTATGGCGGCTGTACACGCCTGTCTCAGGTCAATATCTCCAAAGTGGCTGGGGGTAGGAGGCTGATCTCAGAGTATGTTCATGCCACACTTTGGTACTTGAGGACCCCCGCTTTACAGCCTCCTAGCCCCCAACGTTTTGGAGAAATGTGGCGTGTACAGCCGCCATTGCTGTTTTACACAAACCTATGGCGGCGGTACACGCCACATTTCTCCAAAGTGGTGGTGGCTAGGAGGCTATAAAGCGGGGGTCCTCAAGTACCAAAGGGTGGGATGAACATACCCTGAGATCAGCCTCCTACCCCTAGCCACTTTGGAGATATTGACCTGAGACAGGCGTGTACAGCCGCCACAGGTTGGTGTACAACCGCCATAGGTTTACATGTTAAAATTAATGAAACGTCGTAGAGCTTCACGGATGGTTTCATTTGAAAGCTAGCCTAGGAATTAGTGGGGGTAGGTGGTGGTTCTGAGTAGCTACCAACTTCTACACTGGAGATATAGCCTATCTGGCAGACGGTTATAACTTTGGTTATAACCGTTTGCCAGAAAATGGGCAAAATTAACAGAACGTCGTAGAGCTTCACGGATGGTTTCATTTGAAAGCTAGGCTAGGAATTAGTGGGGGTAGGTGGTGGTTGGGAGAGGCTATGACCTTGCACTTTGGAGATATTGACCCGTACACTCACCATGCAAACCTATGGCGGCTGTACACCGACCTATGGCGGCTGTACACACCTGTCTCAGGTCAATATCTCCAAAGTGGCTGGGGGTAGGAGGCTGATCTCAGAGTATGTTCATGCCACAATTTGGTACTTGAGGACCCCCGCTTTACAGCCTCCTAGCCCCCACCGTTTTGGAGAAATCTGGCGTGTACAACAGCCATTGCTTTTGTACACAAACCTATGGCGGCAGTACACGCCACATTTCTCCAAAGTGGTGGGGGCTAGGAGGCTATAAAGCGGGGGTCCTCAAGTACCAAAGGGTGGCATTAACATACTCTGAGATCAGCCTCCTACCCCTAGCCACTTTGGAGATATTGACCTGAGACAGGTGTGTACAGCCACCATAGGTCGGTGTACAGCCGCAATAGGTTTGCATGGTGAGTGTCCAGGCCAATATCTCCAAAGTGGCTGGGGATAGGAGGCTCATAATGTAACCTCAGCATCCTCTTACCATAAGGGACAAGCCCTCCGAATACCGTAAGGATTGGAGAAAGTTGAATTTTACCCTCTCGGCTGCTGGAAGTCAATTTTGAGATTTTGGTCAAAAATTCAAATAGCTCGGATTGCCTCGAAACACAGCACACTAAAAGAGTACCATGGCGGTATGAACATACTGCCATATCAGCCTCCTAGCCCCTGTCACTTTGGAGATATTGGGCGTGTACAGCCGCCATACATTCCTATGGCGGCTGTACACGCCTGTCTCAGGTCAATTTCTCCAAAGTGGCTGGGGGTAGGAGGCTGATATCAGAGTATGTTCATGCCACACTTTGGTACTTGAGGACCCCCGCTTTTCAGCCTCCTAGCCCCCACCGTTTTGGAGAAATGTGGCGTGTACAGCCGCCATTGCTGTTGTACACAAACCTATGGCGGCGGTACACGCCACATTTCTCCAAAGTGGTGGGGGCTAGGAAGCTGATCTCAGAGTATGTTTATCCCACTCTTTGGTACTTGAGGACCCCTGCTTTACAGCCTCCTAGCCCCCACCGTTTTGGAGAAATGTGGCATGTACAGCCGCCATTGCTGTTGTACACAAACCTATGGCGGCAGTACACGCCACATTTCTCCAAAGTGGTGGTTGCTAGAAGGCTGATCTCAGAGTATGTTTATCCCACTCTTTGGTACTTGAGGACCCCCGCTTTATAGCCTCCTAGCCCCCACCGCTTTGGAGAAATGTGGCGTGTACAGCCGCCATTGCTGTTGTACACAAACCTATGGCGGCGGTACACGCCACATTTCTCCAAAGTGGTGGGGGCTAGGAGGCTATAAAGCGGGGGTCCTCAAGTACCAAAGGGTGGGATGAACATACCCTGAGATCAGCCTCCTACCCCTAGCCACTTTGGAGATATTGACCTGAGACAGGCGTGTACAGCCGCCACAGGTTGGTGTACAACCGCCATAGGTTTACATGTTAAAATTAATGAAACGTCGTAGAGCTTCACGGATGGTTTCATTTGAAAGCTAGCCTAGGAATTAGTGGGGGTAGGTGGTGGTTCTGAGTAGCTACCAACTTCTACACTGGAGATATAGCCTATCTGGCAGACGGTTATAACTTTGGTTATAACCGTTTGCCAGAAAATGGGCAAAATTAACAGAACGTCGTAGAGCTTCACGGATGGTTTCATTTGAAAGCTAGGCTAGGAATTAGTGGGGGTAGGTGGTGGTTGGGAGAGGCTATGACCTTGCACTTTGGAGATATTGACCCGTACACTCACCATGCAAACCTATGGCGGCTGTACACCGACCTATGGCGGCTGTACACACCTGTCTCAGGTCAATATCTCCAAAGTGGCTGGGGGTAGGAGGCTGATCTCAGAGTATGTTCATGCCACAATTTGGTACTTGAGGACCCCCGCTTTACAGCCTCCTAGCCCCCACCGTTTTGGAGAAATCTGGCGTGTACAACAGCCATTGCTTTTGTACACAAACCTATGGCGGCAGTACACGCCACATTTCTCCAAAGTGGTGGGGGCTAGGAGGCTATAAAGCGGGGGTCCTCAAGTACCAAAGGGTGGCATTAACATACTCTGAGATCAGCCTCCTACCCCTAGCCACTTTGGAGATATTGACCTGAGACAGGTGTGTACAGCCACCATAGGTCGGTGTACAGCCGCAATAGGTTTGCATGGTGAGTGTCCAGGCCAATATCTCCAAAGTGGCTGGGGATAGGAGGCTCATAATGTAACCTCAGCATCCTCTTACCATAAGGGACAAGCCCTCCGAATACCGTAAGGATTGGAGAAAGTTGAATTTTACCCTCTCGGCTGCTGGAAGTCAATTTTGAGATTTTGGTCAAAAATTCAAATAGCTCGGATTGCCTCGAAACACAGCACACTAAAAGAGTACCATGGCGGTATGAACATACTGCCATATCAGCCTCCTAGCCCCTGTCACTTTGGAGATATTGGGCGTGTACAGCCGCCATACATTCCTATGGCGGCTGTACACGCCTGTCTCAGGTCAATTTCTCCAAAGTGGCTGGGGGTAGGAGGCTGATATCAGAGTATGTTCATGCCACACTTTGGTACTTGAGGACCCCCGCTTTTCAGCCTCCTAGCCCCCACCGTTTTGGAGAAATGTGGCGTGTACAGCCGCCATTGCTGTTGTACACAAACCTATGGCGGCGGTACACGCCACATTTCTCCAAAGTGGTGGGGGCTAGGAAGCTGATCTCAGAGTATGTTTATCCCACTCTTTGGTACTTGAGGACCCCTGCTTTACAGCCTCCTAGCCCCCACCGTTTTGGAGAAATGTGGCATGTACAGCCGCCATTGCTGTTGTACACAAACCTATGGCGGCAGTACACGCCACATTTCTCCAAAGTGGTGGTTGCTAGAAGGCTGATCTCAGAGTATGTTTATCCCACTCTTTGGTACTTGAGGACCCCCGCTTTATAGCCTCCTAGCCCCCACCGCTTTGGAGAAATGTGGCGTGTACAGCCGCCATTGCTGTTGTACACAAACCTATGGCGGCGGTACACGCCACATTTCTCCAAAGTGGTGGGGGCTAGGAGGCTATAAAGCGGGGGTCCTCAAGTACCAAAGGGTGGGATGAACATACCCTGAGATCAGCCTCCTACCCCTAGCCACTTTGGAGATATTGACCTGAGACAGGCGTGTACAGCCGCCACAGGTTGGTGTACAACCGCCATAGGTTTACATGTTAAAATTAATGAAACGTCGTAGAGCTTCACGGATGGTTTCATTTGAAAGCTAGCCTAGGAATTAGTGGGGGTAGGTGGTGGTTCTGAGTAGCTACCAACTTCTACACTGGAGATATAGCCTATCTGGCAGACGGTTATAACTTTGGTTATAACCGTTTGCCAGAAAATGGGCAAAATTAACGGAACGTCGTAGAGCTTCACGGATGGTTTCATTTGAAAGCTAGCCTAGGAATACGTGGGGGTAGGTGGTGGTTGGGAGAGGCTATGACCTTGCACTTTGGAGATATTGACCCGTACACTCACCATGCAAACCTATGGCGGCTGTACACCGACCTATGGCGGCTGTACACGCCTGTCTCAGGTCAATATCTCCAAAGTGGCTGGGGGTAGGAGGCTGATCTCAGAGTATGTTCATGCCACACATTGGTACTTGAGGACCCCCGCTTTACAGCCTCCTAGCCCCCACCGTATTGGAGAAATGTGGCGTGTACAGCCGCCATTGCTGTTGTACACAAACCTATGGCGGCGGTACACGCCACATTTCTCCAAAGTGGTGGGGGCTAGGAGGCTATAAAGCGGGGGTCCTCAAGTACCAAAGGGTGGCATTAACATACCCTGAGATCAGCCTCCTACCCCCAGCCACTTTGGAGATATTGACCTGAGACAGGCGTGTACAGCCGCCATAGGTCGGTGTACAGCCGCAATAGGTTTGCATGGTGAGTGTCCAGGCCAATATATCCAAAGTGGCTGGGGGTAGGAAGCTCATAATGTAACCTCAGCATCCTCTTACCATAAGGGACAAGCCCTCCGAATACCGTAAGGATTGGAGAAAGTTGAATTTTACCCTCTTGGCTGCTGGAAGTCAATTTTGAGATTTTGGTCAAAAATTCAAATAGCTCGGATTGCCTCGAAACACAGCACACTAAAAGAGTACCATGGAGGTATGAACATACTGCCATATCAGCCTCCTAGCCCCTGTCACTTTGGAGATATTGGGCGTGTACAGCCGCCATACATTCCTATGGCGGCTATACACGCCTGTCTCAGGTCAATATCTCCAAAGTGGCTGGGGGTAGGAGGTTGATCTCAGAGTATGTTCATGCCACACTTTGGTACTTGAGGACCCCCGCTTTACAGCCTCCTAGCCCCCACCGTTTTGGAGAAATGTGGCGTGTACAGCCGCCATTGCTGTTGTACACAAACCTATGGCGGCGGTACACGCCACATTTCTCCAAAGTGGTGGTGGCTAGGAGGCTATAAAGCGGGGGTCCTCAAGTACCAAAGGGTGGGATGAACATACCCTGAGATCAGCCTCCTACCCCTAGCCACTTTGGAGATATTGACCTGAGACAGGCGTGTACAGCCGCCACAGGTTGGTGTACAACCGCCATAGGTTTACATGTTAAAATTAATGAAACGTCGTAGAGCTTCACGGATGGTTTCATTTGAAAGCTAGCCTAGGAATTAGTGGGGGTAGGTGGTGGTTCTGAGTAGCTACCAACTTCTACACTGGAGATATAGCCTATCTGGCAGACGGTTATAACTTTGGTTATAACCGTTTGCCAGAAAATGGGCAAAATTAACAGAACGTCGTAGAGCTTCACGGATGGTTTCATTTGAAAGCTAGGCTAGGAATTAGTGGGGGTAGGTGGTGGTTGGGAGAGGCTATGACCTTGCACTTTGGAGATATTGACCCGTACACTCACCATGCAAACCTATGGCGGCTGTACACCGACCTATGGCGGCTGTACACACCTGTCTCAGGTCAATATCTCCAAAGTGGCTGGGGGTAGGAGGCTGATCTCAGAGTATGTTCATGCCACAATTTGGTACTTGAGGACCCCCGCTTTACAGCCTCCTAGCCCCCACCGTTTTGGAGAAATCTGGCGTGTACAACAGCCATTGCTTTTGTACACAAACCTATGGCGGCAGTACACGCCACATTTCTCCAAAGTGGTGGGGGCTAGGAGGCTATAAAGCGGGGGTCCTCAAGTACCAAAGGGTGGCATTAACATACTCTGAGATCAGCCTCCTACCCCTAGCCACTTTGGAGATATTGACCTGAGACAGGTGTGTACAGCCACCATAGGTCGGTGTACAGCCGCAATAGGTTTGCATGGTGAGTGTCCAGGCCAATATCTCCAAAGTGGCTGGGGATAGGAGGCTCATAATGTAACCTCAGCATCCTCTTACCATAAGGGACAAGCCCTCCGAATACCGTAAGGATTGGAGAAAGTTGAATTTTACCCTCTCGGCTGCTGGAAGTCAATTTTGAGATTTTGGTCAAAAATTCAAATAGCTCGGATTGCCTCG
This sequence comes from Borostomias antarcticus, assembly GCF_949987555.1. Lineage (NCBI taxonomy): Eukaryota > Metazoa > Chordata > Actinopteri > Stomiiformes > Stomiidae > Borostomias > Borostomias antarcticus. Next base: position 426,158 of record NC_140258.1, read on the forward strand.
AAACACAGCACACTAAAAGAGTACCATGGAGGTATGAACATACTGCCATATCAGCCTCCTAGCCCCTGTCACTTTGGAGATATTGGGCGTGTACAGCCGCCATACATTCCTATGGCGGCTGTACACGCCTGTCTCAGGTCAATATCTCCAAAGTGGCTGGGGGTAGGAGGCTGATATCAGAGTATGTTCATGCCACACTTTGGTACTTGAGGACCCCCGCTTTTCAGCCTCCTAGCCCCCACCGTTTTGGAGAAATGTGGCGTGTACAGCCGCCATTGCTGTTGTACACAAACCTATGGCGGCGGTACACGCCACATTTCTCCAAAGTGGTGGGGGCTAGGAAGCTGATCTCAGAGTATGTTTATCCCACTCTTTGGTACTTGAGGACCCCCGCTTTACAGCCTCCTAGCCCCCACCGTTTTGGAGAAATGTGGCGTGTACAGCCGCCATTGCTGTTGTACACAAACCTATAACGGCAGTACACGCCACATTTCTCCAAAGTGGTGGGGGCTAGAAGGCTGATCTCAGAGTATGTTTATCCCACTCTTTGGTACTTGAGGACCCCCGCTTTATAGCCTCCTAGCCCCCACCGCTTTGGAGAAATGTGGCGTGTACAGCCGCCATTGCTGTTGTACACAAACCTATGGCGGCGGTACACGCCACATTTCTCCAAAGTGGTGGGGGCTAGGAGGCTATAAAGCGGGGGTCCTCAAGTACCAAAGGGTGGGATGAACATACCCTGAGATCAGCCTCCTACCCCTAGCCACTTTGGAGATATTGACCTGAGACAGGCGTGTACAGCCGCCACAGGTTGGTGTACAACCGCCATAGGTTTACATGTTAAAATTAATGAAACGTCGTAGAGCTTCACGGATGGTTTCATTTGAAAGCTAGCCTAGGAATTAGTGGGGGTAGGTGGTGGTTCTGAGTAGCTACCAACTTCTACACTGGAGATATAGCCTATCTGGCAGACGGTTATAACTTTGGTTATAACCGTTTGCCAGAAAATGGGCAAAATTAACGGAACGTCGTAGAGCTTCACGGATGGTTTCATTTGAAAGCTAGCCTAGGAATACGTGGGGGTAGGTGGTGGTTGGGAGAGGCTATGACCTTGCACTTTGGAGATATTGACCCGTACACTCACCATGCAAACCTATGGCGGCTGTACACCGACCTATGGCGGCTGTACACGCCTGTCTCAGGTCAATATCTCCAAAGTGGCTGGGGGTAGGAGGCTGATCTCAGAGTATGTTCATGCCACACATTGGTACTTGAGGACCCCCGCTTTTCAGCCTCCTAGCCCCCACCGTTTTGGAGAAATGTGGCGTGTACAGCCGCCATTGCTGTTGTACACAAACCTATGGCGGCGGTACACGCCACATTTCTCCAAAGTGGTGGGGGCTAGGAAGCTGATCTCAGAGTATGTTTATCCCACTCTTTGGTACTTGAGGACCCCCGCTTTACAGCCTCCTAGCCCCCACCGTTTTGGAGAAATGTGGCGTGTACAGCCGCCATTGCTGTTGTACACAAACCTATGGCGGCAGTACACGCCACATTTCTCCAAAGTAGTGGAGGAGGCTGATCTCAGAGTATGTTCATCCCACTCTTTGGTACTTGAGGACCCCCGCTTTATAGCCTCCTAGCCCCCACCGCTTTGGAGAAATGTGGCGTGTACAGCCGCCATTGCTGTTGTACACAAACCTATGGCGGCTGTACACGCCTGTCTCAGGTCAATATCTCCAAAGTGGCTGGGGGTAGGAGGCTGATCTCAGAGTATGTTCATGCCACACATTGGTACTTGAGGACCCCCGCTTTACAGCCTCCTAGCCCCCACCGTTTTGGAGAAATCTGGCGTGTACAACAGCCATTGCTTTTGTACACAAACCTATGGCGGCAGTACACGCCACATTTCTCCAAAGTGGTGGGGGCTAGGAGGCTATAAAGCGGGGGTCCTCAAGTACCAAAGGGTGGCATTAACATACTCTGAGATCAGTCTCCTACCCCTAGCCACTTTGGAGATATTGACCTGAGACAGGTGTGTACAGCCACCATAGGTCGGTGTACAGCCGCAATAGGTTTGCATGGTGAGTGTCCAGGCCAATATCTCCAAAGTGGCTGGGGATAGGAGGCTCATAATGTAACCTCAGCATCCTCTTACCATAAGGGACAAGCCCTCCGAATACCGTAAGGATTGGAGAAAGTTGAATTTTACCCTCTCGGCTGCTGGAATTCAATTTTGAGATTTTGGTCAAAAATTCAAATAGCTCGGATTGCCTCGAAACACAGCACACTAAAAGAGTACCATGGAGGTATGAACATACTGCCATATCAGCCTCCTAGCCCCTGTCACTTTGGAGATATTGGGCGTGTACAGCCGCCATACATTCCTATGGCGGCTGTACACGCCTGTCTCAGGTCAATATCTCCAAAGTGGCTGGGGGTTGGAGGCTGATATCAGAGTATGTTCATGCCACACTTTGGTACTTGAGGACCCCCGCTTTTCAGCCTCCTAGCCCCCACCGTTTTGGAGAAATGTGGCGTGTACAGCCGCCATTGCTGTTGTACACAAACCTATGGCGGCGGTACACGCCACATTTCTCCAAAGTGGTGGGGGCTAGAAGGCTGATCTCAGAGTATGTTTATCCCACTCTTTGGTACTTGAGGCCCCCCACTTTATAGCCTCCTAGCCCCCACCGCTTTGGAGAAATGTGGCGTGTACAGCCGCCATTGCTGTTGTACACAAACCTATGGCGGCAGTACACGCCACATTTCTCCAAAGTGGTGGTTGCTAGAAGGCTGATCTCAGAGTATGTTTATCCCACTCTTTGGTACTTGAGGACCCCCGCTTTATAGCCTCCTAGCCCCCACCGCTTTGGAGAAATGTGGCGTGTACAGCCGCCATTGCTGTTGTACACAAACCTATGGCGGCGGTACACGCCACATTTCTCCAAAGTGGTGGGGGCTAGGAGGCTATAAAGCGGGGGTCCTCAAGTACCAAAGGGTGGGATGAACATACCCTGAGATCAGCCTCCTACCCCTAGCCACTTTGGAGATATTGACCTGAGACAGGCGTGTACAGCCGCCACAGGTTGGTGTACAACCGCCATAGGTTTACATGTTAAAATTAATGAAACGTCGTAGAGCTTCACGGATGGTTTCATTTGAAAGCTAGCCTAGGAATTAGTGGGGGTAGGTGGTGGTTCTGAGTAGCTACCAACTTCTACACTGGAGATATAGCCTATCTGGCAGACGGTTATAACTTTGGTTATAACCGTTTGCCAGAAAATGGGCAAAATTAACAGAACGTCGTAGAGCTTCACGGATGGTTTCATTTGAAAGCTAGGCTAGGAATTAGTGGGGGTAGGTGGTGGTTGGGAGAGGCTATGACCTTGCACTTTGGAGATATTGACCCGTACACTCACCATGCAAACCTATGGCGGCTGTACACCGACCTATGGCGGCTGTACACACCTGTCTCAGGTCAATATCTCCAAAGTGGCTGGGGGTAGGAGGCTGATCTCAGAGTATGTTCATGCCACAATTTGGTACTTGAGGACCCCCGCTTTACAGCCTCCTAGCCCCCACCGTTTTGGAGAAATCTGGCGTGTACAACAGCCATTGCTTTTGTACACAAACCTATGGCGGCAGTACACGCCACATTTCTCCAAAGTGGTGGGGGCTAGGAGGCTATAAAGCGGGGGTCCTCAAGTACCAAAGGGTGGCATTAACATACTCTGAGATCAGCCTCCTACCCCTAGCCACTTTGGAGATATTGACCTGAGACAGGTGTGTACAGCCACCATAGGTCGGTGTACAGCCGCAATAGGTTTGCATGGTGAGTGTCCAGGCCAATATCTCCAAAGTGGCTGGGGATAGGAGGCTCATAATGTAACCTCAGCATCCTCTTACCATAAGGGACAAGCCCTCCGAATACCGTAAGGATTGGAGAAAGTTGAATTTTACCCTCTTGGCTGCTGGAAGTCAATTTTGAGATTTTGGTCAAAAATTCAAATAGCTCGGATTGCCTCGAAACACAGCACACTAAAAGAGTACCATGGCGGTATGAACATACTGCCATATCAGCCTCCTAGCCCCTGTCACTTTGGAGATATTGGGCGTGTACAGCCGCCATACATTCCTATGGCGGCTGTACACGCCTGTCTCAGGTCAATTTCTCCAAAGTGGCTGGGGGTAGGAGGCTGATATCAGAGTATGTTCATGCCACACTTTGGTACTTGAGGACCCCCGCTTTTCAGCCTCCTAGCCCCCACCGTTTTGGAGAAATGTGGCGTGTACAGCCGCCATTGCTGTTGTACACAAACCTATGGCGGCGGTACACGCCACATTTCTCCAAAGTGGTGGGGGCTAGGAAGCTGATCTCAGAGTATGTTTATCCCACTCTTTGGTACTTGAGGACCCCTGCTTTACAGCCTCCTAGCCCCCACCGTTTTGGAGAAATGTGGCATGTACAGCCGCCATTGCTGTTGTACACAAACCTATGGCGGCAGTACACGCCACATTTCTCCAAAGTGGTGGTTGCTAGAAGGCTGATCTCAGAGTATGTTTATCCCACTCTTTGGTACTTGAGGACCCCCGCTTTATAGCCTCCTAGCCCCCACCGCTTTGGAGAAATGTGGCGTGTACAGCCGCCATTGCTGTTGTACACAAACCTATGGCGGCGGTACACGCCACATTTCTCCAAAGTGGTGGGGGCTAGGAGGCTATAAAGCGGGGGTCCTCAAGTACCAAAGGGTGGGATGAACATACCCTGAGATCAGCCTCCTACCCCTAGCCACTTTGGAGATATTGACCTGAGACAGGCGTGTACAGCCGCCACAGGTTGGTGTACAACCGCCATAGGTTTACATGTTAAAATTAATGAAACGTCGTAGAGCTTCACGGATGGTTTCATTTGAAAGCTAGCCTAGGAATACGTGGGGGTAGGTGGTGGTTGGGAGAGGCTATGACCTTGCACTTTGGAGATATTGACCCGTACACTCACCATGCAAACCTATGGCGGCTGTACACCGACCTATGGCGGCTGTACACGCCTGTCTCAGGTCAATATCTCCAAAGTGGCTGGGGGTAGGAGGCTGATCTCAGAGTATGTTCATGCCACACATTGGTACTTGAGGACCCCCGCTTTACAGCCTCCTAGCCCCCACCGTATTGGAGAAATGTGGCGTGTACAGCCGCCATTGCTGTTGTACACAAACCTATGGCGGCGGTACACGCCACATTTCTCCAAAGTGGTGGGGGCTAGGAGGCTATAAAGCGGGGGTCCTCAAGTACCAAAGGGTGGCATTAACATACCCTGAGATCAGCCTCCTACCCCCAGCCACTTTGGAGATATTGACCTGAGACAGGCGTGTACAGCCGCCATAGGTCGGTGTACAGCCGCAATAGGTTTGCATGGTGAGTGTCCAGGCCAATATATCCAAAGTGGCTGGGGGTAGGAAGCTCATAATGTAACCTCAGCATCCTCTTACCATAAGGGACAAGCCCTCCGAATACCGTAAGGATTGGAGAAAGTTGAATTTTACCCTCTTGGCTGCTGGAAGTCAATTTTGAGATTTTGGTCAAAAATTCAAATAGCTCGGATTGCCTCGAAACACAGCACACTAAAAGAGTACCATGGAGGTATGAACATACTGCCATATCAGCCTCCTAGCCCCTGTCACTTTGGAGATATTGGGCGTGTACAGCCGCCATACATTCCTATGGCGGCTATACACGCCTGTCTCAGGTCAATATCTCCAAAGTGGCTGGGGGTAGGAGGTTGATCTCAGAGTATGTTCATGCCACACTTTGGTACTTGAGGACCCCCGCTTTACAGCCTCCTAGCCCCCACCGTTTTGGAGAAATGTGGCGTGTACAGCCGCCATTGCTGTTGTACACAAACCTATGGCGGCGGTACACGCCACATTTCTCCAAAGTGGTGGTGGCTAGGAGGCTATAAAGCGGGGGTCCTCAAGTACCAAAGGGTGGGATGAACATACCCTGAGATCAGCCTCCTACCCCTAGCCACTTTGGAGATATTGACCTGAGACAGGCGTGTACAGCCGCCACAGGTTGGTGTACAACCGCCATAGGTTTACATGTTAAAATTAATGAAACGTCGTAGAGCTTCACGGATGGTTTCATTTGAAAGCTAGCCTAGGAATTAGTGGGGGTAGGTGGTGGTTCTGAGTAGCTACCAACTTCTACACTGGAGATATAGCCTATCTGGCAGACGGTTATAACTTTGGTTATAACCGTTTGCCAGAAAATGGGCAAAATTAACAGAACGTCGTAGAGCTTCACGGATGGTTTCATTTGAAAGCTAGGCTAGGAATTAGTGGGGGTAGGTGGTGGTTGGGAGAGGCTATGACCTTGCACTTTGGAGATATTGACCCGTACACTCACCATGCAAACCTATGGCGGCTGTACACCGACCTATGGCGGCTGTACACACCTGTCTCAGGTCAATATCTCCAAAGTGGCTGGGGGTAGGAGGCTGATCTCAGAGTATGTTCATGCCACAATTTGGTACTTGAGGACCCCCGCTTTACAGCCTCCTAGCCCCCACCGTTTTGGAGAAATCTGGCGTGTACAACAGCCATTGCTTTTGTACACAAACCTATGGCGGCAGTACACGCCACATTTCTCCAAAGTGGTGGGGGCTAGGAGGCTATAAAGCGGGGGTCCTCAAGTACCAAAGGGTGGCATTAACATACTCTGAGATCAGCCTCCTACCCCTAGCCACTTTGGAGATATTGACCTGAGACAGGTGTGTACAGCCACCATAGGTCGGTGTACAGCCGCAATAGGTTTGCATGGTGAGTGTCCAGGCCAATATCTCCAAAGTGGCTGGGGATAGGAGGCTCATAATGTAACCTCAGCATCCTCTTACCATAAGGGACAAGCCCTCCGAATACCGTAAGGATTGGAGAAAGTTGAATTTTACCCTCTCGGCTGCTGGAAGTCAATTTTGAGATTTTGGTCAAAAATTCAAATAGCTCGGATTGCCTCGAAACACAGCACACTAAAAGAGTACCATGGAGGTATGAACATACTGCCATATCAGCCTCCTAGCCCCTGTCACTTTGGAGATATTGGGCGTGTACAGCCGCCATACATTCCTATGGCGGCTGTACACGCCTGTCTCAGGTCAATATCTCCAAAGTGGCTGGGGGTAGGAGGCTGATATCAGAGTATGTTCATGCCACACTTTGGTACTTGAGGACCCCTGCTTTTCAGCCTCCTAGCCCCCACCGTTTTGGAGAAATGTGGCGTGTACAGCCGCCATTGCTGTTGTACACAAACCTATGGCGGCGGTACACGCCACATTTCTCCAAAGTGGTGGGGGCTAGGAAGCTGATCTCAGAGTATGTTTATCCCACTCTTTGGTACTTGAGGACCCCCGCTTTACAGCCTCCTAGCCCCCACCGTTTTGGAGAAATGTGGCGTGTACAGCCGCCATTGCTGTTGTACACAAACCTATAACGGCAGTACACGCCACATTTCTCCAAAGTGGTGGGGGCTAGAAGGCTGATCTCAGAGTATGTTTATCCCACTCTTTGGTACTTGAGGACCCCCGCTTTATAGCCTCCTAGCCCCCACCGCTTTGGAGAAATGTGGCGTGTACAGCTGCCATTGCTGTTGTACACAAACCTATGGCGGCGGTACACGCCACATTTCTCCAAAGTGGTGGGGGCTAGGAGGCTATAAAGCGGGGGTCCTCAAGTACCAAAGGGTGGGATGAACATACCCTGAGATCAGCCTCCTACCCCTAGCCACTTTGGAGATATTGACCTGAGACAGGCGTGTACAGCCGCCACAGGTTGGTGTACAACCGCCATAGGTTTACATGTTAAAATTAATGAAACGTCGTAGAGCTTCACGGATGGTTTCATTTGAAAGCTAGCCTAGGAATTAGTGGGGGTAGGTGGTGGTTCTGAGTAGCTACCAACTTCTACACTGGAGATATAGCCTATCTGGCAGACGGTTATAACTTTGGTTATAACCGTTTGCCAGAAAATGGGCAAAATTAACGGAACGTCGTAGAGCTTCACGGATGGTTTCATTTGAAAGCTAGCCTAGGAATACGTGGGGGTAGGTGGTGGTTGGGAGAGGCTATGACCTTGCACTTTGGAGATATTGACCCGTACACTCACCATGCAAACCTATGGCGGCTGTACACCGACCTATGGCGGCTGTACACGCCTGTCTCAGGTCAATATCTCCAAAGTGGCTGGGGGTAGGAGGCTGATCTCAGAGTATGTTCATGCCACACATTGGTACTTGAGGACCCCCGCTTTACAGCCTCCTAGCCCCCACCGTTTTGGAGAAATGTGGCGTGTACAGCCGCCATTGCTGTTGTACACAAACCTATGGCGGCGGTACACGCCACATTTCTCCAAAGTGGTGGGGGCTAGGAGGCTATAAAGCGGGGGTCCTCAAGTACCAAAGGGTGGGATGAACATACCCTGAGATCAGCCTCCTACCCCCATCCACTTTGGAGATATTGACCTGAGACAGGCGTGTACATCCGCCATAGGTCGGTGTACAGCCGCAATAGGTTTGCATGGTGAGTGTCCAGGCCAATATATCCAAAGTGGCTGGGGGTAGGAAGCTCATAATGTAACCTCAGCATCCTCTTACCATAAGGGACAAGCCCTCCGAATACCGTAAGGATTGGAGAAAGTTAAATTTTACCCTCTTGGCTGCTGGAAGTCAATTTTGAGATTTTGGTCAAAAATTCAAATAGCTCGGATTGCCTCGAAACACAGCACACTAAAAGAGTACCATGGAGGTATGAACATACTGCCATATCAGCCTCCTAGCCCCTGTCACTTTGGAGATATTGGGCGTGTACAGCCGCCATACATTCCTATGGCGGCTGTACACGCCTGTCTCAGGTCAATATCTCCAAAGTGGCTGGGGGTAGGAGGCTGATCTCAGAGTATGTTCATGCCACACTTTGGTACTTGAGGACCCCCGCTTTACAGCCTCCTAGCCCCCACCGTTTTGGAGAAATGTGGCGTGTACAGCCGCCATTGCTGTTGTACACAAACCTATGGCGGCGGTACACGCCACATTTCTCCAAAGTGGTGGTGGCTAGGAGGCTATAAAGCGGGGGTCCTCAAGTACCAAAGGGTGGGATGAACATACCCTGAGATCAGCCTCCTACCCCTAGCCACTTTGGAGATATTGACCTGAGACAGGCGTGTACAGCCGCCACAGGTTGGTGTACAACCGCCATAGGTTTACATGTTAAAATTAATGAAACGTCGTAGAGCTTCACGGATGGTTTCATTTGAAAGCTAGCCTAGGAATTAGTGGGGGTAGGTGGTGGTTCTGAGTAGCTACCAACTTCTACACTGGAGATATAGCCTATCTGGCAGACGGTTATAACTTCCCGTTACGGCCTCAGACACGGAACCGATTTTTCGCCCACTTGGGAATCAGCACCGCCGGGCTCGGCCACCGGAGGGCACTCCGGGGTCGTCCGGGGACTGACACCGGGGAATCTTTCTGACACCGGGGAATCGTACACCGGGGTGTCATTCGTCCGTTTGGGAATCCTTGTTGGATTTGAATGGGGACATTTGGGACTCTTTTGACATTGGGGAATCGTCCACTCCCGCGCCCACCCGGGAATCATTTGACACTTGGGACTCTCAGGGGTGCATACATTGGGGTCTCTTTCTGACACTTGGGACTCGCAGGGGGGGCGTCCATATGGGACTCTTTTGACATTGGGGACTCCCCATTGGGGACTCTTTTGACATTAGGGAATCTTTCACAAATTGCACATTTTTGACATTTCCTATCAAAGTACAGTCTTGTGCCTTGGTGTGTGGGGGTCTTAGCATGCCCCAAGACCAGCTAGACGGGTCCTGAGTTGATTGCACCTTTGCAAGTACCAGAACCATACTGTCCCATTTGGGAATCAAAAAAGATTCCCAAATGGGCATCCCAATTTTTTACATTTCCTATCAAAGTACAGTCTTGTGCCTTGGTGTGTGGGGGTATTAGCATGCCCCAAGACCAGCTAGAGAGGTCCTGTGTTGATTGGACCTTTGCAATTATGAATAAAACATACTGTACATTTGGGAATCCCTATTGGATTTGAATGGTGACATTGGGGTCTCTTTCTGACACTTGGGACTCGCAGGGGGGGCGTCCATATGGGACTCTTTTGACATTGGGGAATCCCCATTTGGGACTCTTTTGACATTTGGGAATCTTTCACAAATTGCACATTTTTGACATTTCCTATCAAAGTACAGTCTTGTGCCTTGGTGTGTGGGGTCTTAGCATGCCCCAAGACCAGCTAGACGGGTCCTGAGTTGATTGCACCTTTGCAAGTACCAGAACCATACTTTCCCATTTGGGAATCAAAAAAGATTCCCAAATGGGCATCCCATTTTTGACATTTCCTATCAAAGTACAGTCTTGTGCCTTGGTGTGTGGGGGTCTTAGCATGCCTTAAGACCAGCTAGAGGGGTCCTGAGTTGATTGCACCTTTGCAAGTACCAGAACCATACTCTCCCATTTGGGAATCAAAAAAGATTCCCAAATGGGCATCCCATTTTTGACATTTCCTATCAAAGTACAGTCTTGTGCCTTGGTGTGTGGGGGTCTTAGCATGCCCCAAGACCAGCTAGAGGGGTCCTGAGTTGATTGCACCTTTGCAAGTACCAGAACCATACTTTCCCATTTGGGAATCAAAAAAGATTCCCAAATGGGCATCCCATTTTTGACATTTCCTATCAAAGTACAGTCTTGTGCCTTGGTGTGTGGGGGTCTTAGCATGCCTTAAGACCAGCTAGAGGGGTCCTGAGTTGATTGCACCTTTGCAAGTACCAGAACCATACTGTCCCATTTGGGAATCAAGAAAGATTCCCAAATGGGCATCCCACATCAAAATTGTCAGTGTTCCCATGCAGGCATACTAGCTCCTAGCGGGTCCGATCAAAGACCGTCCTGCTCCATTTGAGTGTGGTAACAACATATTAAAAAATCAGCATGATTGCATGTTCAGAAAAAAAGTTGCTTCAATCTGATCAAGCTGTACAGATGGTGTCAGCGGCTATGATCCTGACACCATACAGACCTTGGTTTCTCCAACAAGGCAATTTTTTTTTCTGAAGGACTTGGGCAGTTTATTCTTTCACATTATGATAGTAGACACTGTCCCTGTTATGCGTGTGAAATATGGGGTTCCTAGTGTAATATTAAGGGTAATTTATCCATGAAAGATTCCCAAATGGACACCAATGACATTTGGGAATCCTTGACTAAAATTCAAACTTTGGAACTCATTTTGAAGGTCTTGCCATTGACCAATGTGCACAAAAATCTCACCACACGTTGTTTGTAATGTCCACTTTAACCTAGAAGTGGTTGCAAGTTTCTAGCTTTAGTGAAAGGGTCATGAAGCCATGAAAATGTTAAGAAAGGTCACATAGGTCACACTGTCCATTTGGGAATCAAAAAAGATTCCCAAATGGGCATCCCATTTTTGACATTTCCTATCAAAGTAGAGTATTGTGCCTTGGTGTGTGGGGGTCTTAGAATGCCCCAAGACCTGCTAGAAGGGTCCTGAGTTGATTGCACCTTTGCAAGTACCAGAACCATACTGTCCCATTTGGGAATCAAAAAAGATTCCCAAATGGGCATCCCAATTTTTTACATTTCCTATCAAAGTACAGTCTTGTGCCTTGGTGTGTGGGGGTATTAGCATGCCCCAAGACCAGCTAGAGAGGTCCTGTGTTGATTGGACCTTTGCAATTATGAATAAAACATACTGTACATTTGGGAATCCCTATTGGATTTGAATGGTGACATTGGGGTCTCTTTCTGACACTTGGGACTCGCAGGGGGGGCGTCCATATGGGACTCTTTTGACATTGGGGAATCCCCATTGGGGACTCTTTTGACATTTGGGAATCTTTCACAAATTGCACATTTTTGACATTTCCTATCAAAGTAGAGTATTGTGCCTTGGTGTGTGGGGGTCTTAGCATGCCCCAAGACCAGCTAGAGGGGTCCTGAGTTGATTGCAGCTTTGCAAGTACCAGAACCATACTGTCCCATTTGGGAATCAAAAAAGATTCCCAAATGGGCATCCCCATTTTTGACATTTCCTATCAAAGTACAGTCTTGTGCCTTGGTGTGTGGGGGTCTTAGCATGCCCCAAGACCAGCTAGAGGGGTCCTGAGTTGATTGCACCTTTGCAAGTATGAAAAAAACATACTGTACATTTGGGAATCCCTATTGGATTTCAATTGTGACATTTGGGAATCTTTGTGACATATGGGAATCCCCATTGGGGACTCTTTTGACATTTGGGAATCCCTATTGGATTTGAATGGTGACATTGGGGTCTCTTTCTGACACTTGGGACTCGCAGGGGGGGCGTCCATATGGGACTCTTTTGACATTGGGGAATCCCCATTGGGGACTCTTTTGACATTTGGGAATCTTTCACAAATTGCACATTTTTGACATTTCCTATCAAAGTAGAGTATTGTGCCTTGGTGTGTGGGGTTCTTAGCATGCCCCAAGACCAGCTAGAGGGGTCCTGAGTTGATTGCAGCTTTGCAAGTACCAGAACCATACTGTCCCATTTGGGAATCAAAAAAGATTCCCAAATGGGCATCCCAATTTTTGACATTTCCTATCAAAGTACAGTCTTGTGCCTTGGTGTGTGGGGGTCTTAGCATGCCCCAAGACCAGCTAGAGGGGTCCTGAGTTGATTGCACCTTTGCAAGTATGAAAAAAACATACTGTACATTTGGGAATCCCTATTGGATTTCAATGGTGACATTTGGGAATCTTTGTGACATATGGGAATCCCCATTGGGGACTCTTTTGACATTTGGGAATCCCTATTGGATTTGAATGGTGACATTGGGGTCTCTTTCTGACACTTGGGACTCGCAGGGGGGGCGTCCATATGGGACTCTTTTGACATTGGGGAATCCCCATTGGGGACTCTTTTGACATTTGGGAATCTTTCACAAATTGCACATTTTTGACATTTCCTATCAAAGTAGAGTATTGTGCCTTGGTATGTGGGGGTCTTAGCATGCCCCAAGACCAGCTAGACGGGTCCTGAGTTGATTGCACCTTTGCAAGTACCAGAACCATACTGTCCCATTTGGGAATCAAAAAAGATTCCCAAATGGGGATCCCAATTTTTGACATTTCCTATCAAAGTACAGTCTTGTGCCTTGGTGTGTGGGGGTCTTAGCATGCCCCAAGACCAGCTAGAGGGGTCCTGAGTTGATTGCACCTTTGCAAGTACCAGAACCATACTGTCCCATTTGGGAATCAAAAAAGATTCCCAAATGGGCATCCCCATTTTTTACATTTCCTATCAAAGTACAGTCTTGTGCCTTGGTGTGTGGGGGTCTTAGCATGCCCCAAGACCAGCTAGAGGGGTCCTGAGTTGATTGCACCTTTGCAAGTATGAAAAAAACATACTGTACATTTGGGAATCCCTATTGGATTTCAATGGTGACATTTGGGTATCTTTGTGACATATGGGAATCCCCATTGGGGACTCTTTTGACATTTGGGAATCCCTATTGGATTTGAATGGTGACATTGGGGTCTCTTTCTGACACTTGGGACTCGCAGGGGGGGCGTCCATATGGGACTCTTTTGACATTGGGGAATCCCCATTGGGGACTCTTTTGACATTTGGGAATCTTTCACAAATTGCACATTTTTGACATTTCCTATCAAAGTAGAGTATTGTGCCTTGGTGTGTGGGGTTCTTAGCATGCCCCAAGACCAGCTAGAGGGGTCCTGAGTTGATTGCAGCTTTGCAAGTACCAGAACCATACTGTCCCATTTGGGAATCAAAAAAGATTCCCAAATGGGCATCCCAATTTTTGACATTTCCTATCAAAGTACAGTCTTGTGCCTTGGTGTGTGGGGGTCTTAGCATGCCCCAAGACCAGCTAGAGGGGTCCTGAGTTGATTGCACCTTTGCAAGTATGAAAAAAACATACTGTACATTTGGGAATCCCTATTGGATTTCAATGGTGACATTTGGGAATCTTTGTGACATATGGGAATCCCCATTGGGGACTCTTTTGACATTTGGGAATCCCTATTGGATTTGAATGGTGACATTGGGGTCTCTTTCTGACACTTGGGACTCGCAGGGGGGGCGTCCATATGGGACTCTTTTGACATTGGGGAATCCCCATTGGGGACTCTTTTGACATTTGGGAATCTTTCACAAATTGCACATTTTTGACATTTCCTATCAAAGTAGAGTATTGTGCCTTGGTATGTGGGGGTCTTAGCATGCCCCAAGACCAGCTAGACGGGTCCTGAGTTGATTGCACCTTTGCAAGTACCAGAACCATACTGTCCCATTTGGGAATCAAAAAAGATTCCCAAATGGGCATCCCAATTTTTGACATTTCCTATCAAAGTACAGTCTTGTGCCTTGGTGTGTGGGGGTCTTAGCATGCCCCAAGACCAGCTAGAGGGGTCCTGAGTTGATTGCACCTTTGCAAGTACCAGAACCATACTGTCCCATTTGGGAATCAAAAAAGATTCCCAAATGGGCATCCCCATTTTTTACATTTCCTATCAAAGTACAGTCTTGTGCCTTGGTGTGTGGGGGTCTTAGCATGCCCCAAGACCAGCTAGAGGGGTCCTGAGTTGATTGCACCTTTGCAAGTATGAAAAAAACATACTGTACATTTGGGAATCCCTATTGGATTTCAATGGTGACATTTGGGTATCTTTGTGACATATGGGAATCCCCATTGGGGACTCTTTTGACATTTGGGAATCCCTATTGGATTTGAATGGTGACATTGGGGTCTCTTTCTGACACTTGGGACTCGCAGGGGGGGCGTCCATATGGGACTCTTTTGACATTGGGGAATCCCCATTGGGGACTCTTTTGACATTTGGGAATCTTTCACAAATTGCACATTTTTGACATTTCCTATCAAAGTAGAGTATTGTGCCTTGGTGTGTGGGGTTCTTAGCATGCCCCAAGACCAGCTAGAGGGGTCCTGAGTTGATTGCAGCTTTGCAAGTACCAGAACCATACTGTCCCATTTGGGAATCAAAAAAGATTCCCAAATGGGCATCCCAATTTTTGACATTTCCTATCAAAGTACAGTCTTGTGCCTTGGTGTGTGGGGGTCTTAGCATGCCCCAAGACCAGCTAGAGGGGTCCTGAGTTGATTGCACCTTTGCAAGTATGAAAAAACATACTGTACATTTGGGAATCCCTATTGGATTTCAATGGTGACATTTGGGAATCTTTGTGACATATGGGAATCCCCATTGGGGACTCTTTTGACATTTGGGAATCCCTATTGGATTTGAATGGTGACATTGGGGTCTCTTTCTGACACTTGGGACTCGCAGGGGGGGCGTCCATATGGGACTCTTTTGACATTGGGGAATCCCCATTGGGGACTCTTTTGACATTTGGGAATCTTTCACAAATTGCACATTTTTGACATTTCCTATCAAAGTAGAGTATTGTGCCTTGGTATGTGGGGGTCTTAGCATGCCCCAAGACCAGCTAGACGGGTCCTGAGTTGATTGCACCTTTGCAAGTACCAGAACCATACTGTCCCATTTGGGAATCAAAAAAGATTCCCAAATGGGCATCCCAATTTTTGACATTTCCTATCAAAGTACAGTCTTGTGCCTTGGTGTGTGGGGGTCTTAGCATGCCCCAAGACCAGCTAGAGGGGTCCTGAGTTTATTGCGACTTTGCAAGTACCAGAACCATACTGTCCCATTTGGGAATCAAAAAAGATTCCCAAATGGGCATCCCAATTTTTTACATTTCCTATCAAAGTACAGTCTTGTGCCTTGGTGTGTGGGGGTCTTAGGATGCCCCAAGACCAGCTAGAGGGGTCCTGAGTTGATTGCACCTTTGCAAGTATGAAAAAAACATACTGTACATTTGGGAATCCCTATTGGATTTCAATGGTGACATTTGGGAATCTTTGTGACATATGGGAATCCCCATTGGGGACTCTTTTGACATTTGGGAATCCCTATTGGATTTGAATGGTGACATTGGGGTCTCTTTCTGACACTTGGGACTCGCAGGGAGGGCGTCCATATGGGACTCTTTTGACATTGGGGAATCCCCATTGGGGACTCTTTTGACATTTGGGAATCTTTCACAAATTGCACATTTTTGACATTTCCTATCAAAGTAGAGTATTGTGCCTTGGTGTGTGGGGTTCTTAGCATGCCCCAAGACCAGCTAGAGGGGTCCTGAGTTGATTGCAGCTTTGCAAGTACCAGAACCATACTGTCCCATTTGGGAATCAAAAAAGATTCCCAAATGGGCATCCCAATTTTTGACATTTCCTATCAAAGTACAGTCTTGTGCCTTGGTGTGTGGGGGTCTTAGCATGCCCCAAGACCAGCTAGAGGGGTCCTGAGTTGATTGCACCTTTGCAAGTATGAAAAAAACATACTGTACATTTGGGAATCCCTATTGGATTTCAATGGTGACATTTGGGAATCTTTGTGACATATGGGAATCCCCATTGGGGACTCTTTTGACATTTGGGAATCCCTATTGGATTTGAATGGTGACATTGGGGTCTCTTTCTGACACTTGGGACTCGCAGGGGGGGCGTCCATATGGGACTCTTTTGACATTGGGGAATCCCCATTGGGGACTCTTTTGACATTTGGGAATCTTTCACAAATTGCACATTTTTGACATTTCCTATCAAAGTAGAGTATTGTGCCTTGGTGTGTGGGGTTCTTAGCATGCCCCAAGACCAGCTAGAGGGGTCCTGAGTTGATTGCAGCTTTGCAAGTACCAGAACCATACTGTCCCATTTGGGAATCAAAAAAGATTCCCAAATGGGCATCCCAATTTTTGACATTTCCTATCAAAGTACAGTCTTGTGCCTTGGTGTGTGGGGGTCTTAGCATGCCCCAAGACCAGCTAGAGGGGTCCTGAGTTGATTGCACCTTTGCAAGTATGAAAAAAACATACTGTACATTTGGGAATCCCTATTGGATTTCAATGGTGACATTTGGGAATCTTTGTGACATATGGGAATCCCCATTGGGGACTCTTTTGACATTTGGGAATCCCTATTGGATTTGAATGGTGACATTGGGGTCTCTTTCTGACACTTGGGGAATCCCCATTGGGGACTCTTTTGACATTTGGGAATCTTTCACAAATTGCACATTTTTGACATTTCCTATCAAAGTAGAGTATTGTGCCTTGGTATGTGGGGGTCTTAGCATGCCCCAAGACCAGCTAGACGGGTCCTGAGTTGATTGCACCTTTGCAAGTACCAGAACCATACTGTCCCATTTGGGAATCAAAAAAGATTCCCAAATGGGCATCCCAATTTTTGACATTTCCTATCAAAGTACAGTCTTGTGCCTTGGTGTGTGGGGGTCTTAGCATGCTCCAAGACCAGCTAGAGGGGTCCTGAGTTGATTGCACCTTTGCAAGTACCAGAACCATACTGTCCCATTTGGGAATCAAAAAAGATTCCCAAATGGGCATCCCCATTTTTTACATTTCCTATCAAAGTACAGTCTTGTGCCTTGGTGTGTGGGGGTCTTAGCATGCCCCAAGACCAGCTAGAGGGGTCCTGAGTTGATTGCACCTTTGCAAGTATGAAAAAAACATACTGTACATTTGGGAATCCCTATTGGATTTCAATGGTGACATTTGGGAATCTTTGTGACATATGGGAATCCCCATTGGGGACTCTTTTGACATTTGGGAATCCCTATTGGATTTGAATGGTGACATTGGGGTCTCTTTCTGACACTTGGGACTCGCAGGGGGGGCGTCCATATGGGACTCTTTTGACATTGGGGAATCCCCATTGGGGACTCTTTTGACATTTGGGAATCTTTCACAAATTGCACATTTTTGACATTTCCTATCAAAGTAGAGTATTGTGCCTTGGTGTGTGGGGTTCTTAGCATGCCCCAAGACCAGCTAGAGGGGTCCTGAGTTGATTGCAGCTTTGCAAGTACCAGAACCATACTGTCCCATTTGGGAATCAAAAAAGATTCCCAAATGGGCATCCCAATTTTTGACATTTCCTATCAAAGTACAGTCTTGTGCCTTGGTGTGTGGGGGTCTTAGCATGCCACAAGACCAGCTAGAGGGGTCCTGAGTTGATTGCACCTTTGCAAGTATGAAAAAAACATACTGTACATTTGGGAATCCCTATTGGATTTCAATGGTGACATTTGGGAATCTTTGTGACATATGGGAATCCCCATTGGGGACTCTTTTGACATTTGGGAATCCCTATTGGATTTGAATGGTGACATTGGGGTCTCTTTCTGACACTTGGGACTCGCAGGGGGGGCGTCCATATGGGACTCTTTTGACATTGGGGAATCCCCATTGGGGACTCTTTTGACATTTGGGAATCTTTCACAAATTGCACATTTTTGACATTTCCTATCAAAGTAGAGTATTGTGCCTTGGTATGTGGGGGTCTTAGCATGCCCCAAGACCAGCTAGACGGGTCCTGAGTTGATTGCACCTTTGCAAGTACCAGAACCATACTGTCCCATTTGGGAATCAAAAAAGATTCCCAAATGGGCATCCCAATTTTTGACATTTCCTATCAAAGTACAGTCTTGTGCCTTGGTGTGTGGGGGTCTTAGCATGCCCCAAGACCAGCTAGAGGGGTCCTGAGTTGATTGCACCTTTGCAAGTACCAGAACCATACTGTCCCATTTGGGAATCAAAAAAGATTCCCAAATGGGCATCCCCATTTTTTACATTTCCTATCAAAGTACAGTCTTGTGCCTTGGTGTGTGGGGGTCTTAGCATGCCCCAAGACCAGCTAGAGGGGTCCTGAGTTGATTGCACCTTTGCAAGTATGAAAAAAACATACTGTACATTTGGGAATCCCTATTGGATTTCAATGGTGACATTTGGGAATCTTTGTGACATATGGGAATCCCCATTGAGGACTCTTTTGACATTTGGGAATCCCTATTGGATTTGAATGGTGACATTGGGGTCTCTTTCTGACACTTGGGACTCGCAGGGGGGGCGTCCATATGGGACTCTTTTGACATTGGGGAATCCCCATTGGGGACTCTTTTGACATTTGGGAATCTTTCACAAATTGCACATTTTTGACATTTCCTATCAAAGTAGAGTATTGTGCCTTGGTGTGTGGGGTTCTTAGCATGCCCCAAGACCAGCTAGAGGGGTCCTGAGTTGATTGCAGCTTTGCAAGTACCAGAACCATACTGTCCCATTTGGGAATCAAAAAAGATTCCCAAATGGGCATCCCAATTTTTGACATTTCCTATCAAAGTACAGTCTTGTGCCTTGGTGTGTGGGGGTCTTAGCATGCCCCAAGACCAGCTAGAGGGGTCCTGAGTTGATTGCACCTTTGCAAGTATGAAAAAAACATACTGTACATTTGGGAATCCCTATTGGATTTCAATGGTGACATTTGGGAATCTTTGTGACATATGGGAATCCCCATTGGGGACTCTTTTGACATTTGGGAATCCCTATTGGATTTGAATGGTGACATTGGGGTCTCTTTCTGACACTTGGGACTCGCAGGGGGGGCGTCCATATGGGACTCTTTTGACATTGGGGAATCCCCATTGGGGACTCTTTTGACATTTGGGAATCTTTCACAAATTGCACATTTTTGACATTTCCTATCAAAGTAGAGTATTGTGCCTTGGTGTGTGGGGTTCTTAGCATGCCCCAAGACCAGCTAGAGGGGTCCTGAGTTGATTGCAGCTTTGCAAGTACCAGAACCATACTGTCCCATTTGGGAATCAAAAAAGATTCCCAAATGGGCATCCCAATTTTTGACATTTCCTATCAAAGTACAGTCTTGTGCCTTGGTGTGTGGGGGTCTTAGCATGCCCCAAGACCAGCTAGAGGGGTCCTGAGTTGATTGCACCTTTGCAAGTATGAAAAAAACATACTGTACATTTGGGAATCCCTATTGGATTTCAATGGTGACATTTGGGAATCTTTGTGACATATGGGAATCCCCATTGGGGACTCTTTTGACATTTGGGAATCCCTATTGGATTTGAATGGTGACATTGGGGTCTCTTTCTGACACTTGGGACTCGCAGGGGGGGCGTCCATATGGGACTCTTTTGACATTGGGGAATCCCCATTGGGGACTCTTTTGACATTTGGGAATCTTTCACAAATTGCACATTTTTGACATTTCCTATCAAAGTAGAGTATTGTGCCTTGGTATGTGGGGGTCTTAGCATGCCCCAAGACCAGCTAGACGGGTCCTGAGTTGATTGCACCTTTGCAAGTACCAGAACCATACTGTCCCATTTGGGAATCAAAAAAGATTCCCAAATGGGCATCCCCATTTTTTACATTTCCTATCAAAGTACAGTCTTGTGCCTTGGTGTGTGGGGGTCTTAGCATGCCCCAAGACCAGCTAGAGGGGTCCTGAGTTGATTGCACCTTTGCAAGTATGAAAAAAACATACTGTGCATTTGGGAATCCCTATTGGATTTCAATGGTGACATTTGGGAATCTTTGTGACATATGGGAATCCCCATTGGGGACTCTTTTGACATTTGGGAATCCCTATTGGATTTGAATGGTGACATTGGGGTCTCTTTCTGACACTTGGGACTCGCAGGGGGGGCGTCCATATGGGACTCTTTTGACATTGGGGAATCCCCATTGGGGACTCTTTTGACATTTGGGAATCTTTCACAAATTGCACATTTTTGACATTTCCTATCAAAGTAGAGTATTGTGCCTTGGTATGTGGGGGTCTTAGCATGCCCCAAGACCAGCTAGAAGGGTCCTGAGTTGATTGCACCTTTGCAAGTACCAGAACCATACTGTCCCATTTGGGAATCAAAAAAGATTCCCAAATGGGCATCCCAATTTTTGACATTTCCTATCAAAGTACAGTCTTGTGCCTTGGTGTGTGGGGGTCTTAGCATGCCCCAAGACCAGCTAGAGGGGTCCTGAGTTGATTGCACCTTTGCAAGTACCAGAACCATACTGTCCCATTTGGGAATCAAAAAAGATTCCCAAATGGGCATCCCAATTTTTTACATTTCCTATCAAAGTACAGTCTTGTGCCTTGGTGTGTGGGGGTCTTAGCATGCCCCAAGACCAGCTAGAGGGGTCCTGAGTTGATTGCACCTTTGCAAGTATGAAAAAAACATACTGTACATTTGGGAATCCCTATTGGATTTCAATGGTGACATTTGGGAATCTTTGTGACATATGGGAATCCCCATTGGGGACTCTTTTGACATTTGGGAATCCCTATTGGATTTGAATGGTGACATTGGGGTCTCTTTCTGACACTTGGGACTCGCAGGGGGGGCGTCCATATGGGACTCTTTTGACATTGGGGAATCCCCATTGGGGACTCTTTTGACATTTGGGAATCTTTCACAAATTGCACATTTTTGACATTTCCTATCAAAGTAGAGTATTGTGCCTTGGTGTGTGGGGTTCTTAGCATGCCCCAAGACCAGCTAGAGGGGTCCTGAGTTGATTGCACCTTTGCAAGTACCAGAACCATACTGTCCCATTTGGGAATCAAAAAAGATTCCCAAATGGGCATCCCAATTTTTGACATTTCCTATCAAAGTACAGTCTTGTGCCTTGGTGTGTGGGGGTCTTAGCATGCCCCAAGACCAGCTAGAGGGGTCCTGAGTTGATTGCACCTTTGCAAGTATGAAAAAAACATACTGTACATTTGGGAATCCCTATTGGATTTCAATGGTGACATTTGGGAATCTTTGTGACATATGGGAATCCCCATTGGGGACTCTTTTGACATTTGGGAATCCCTATTGGATTTGAATGGTGACATTGGGGTCTCTTTCTGACACTTGGGACTCGCAGGGGGGGCGTCCATATGGGACTCTTTTGACATTGGGGAATCCCCATTGGGGACTCTTTTGACATTTGGGAATCTTTCACAAATTGCACATTTTTGACATTTCCTATCAAAGTAGAGTATTGTGCCTTGGTGTGTGGGGGTCTTAGCATGCCCCAAGACCAGCTAGAGGGGTCCTGAGTTGATTGCACCTTTGCAAGTACCAGAACCATACTGTCCCATTTGGGAATCAAAAAAGATTCCCAAATGGGCATCCCAATTTTTGACATTTCCTATCAAAGTACAGTCTTGTGCCTTGGTGTGTGGGGGTCTTAGCATGCCCCAAGACCAGCTAGAGAGGTCCTGTGTTTATTGGACCGTTGGAATTATGAATAAAACATACTGTACATTTTGGAATCCCTATTGGATTTGAATGGTGACATTGGGGTCTCTTTCTGACACTTGGGACTCGCAGGGGGGGCGTCCATATGGGACTCTTTTGACATATGGGAATCCCCATTTGGGACTCTTTTGACATTTGGGAATCTTTCACAAATTGCACATTTTTGACATTTCCTATCAAAGTACAGTATTGTGCCTTGGTGTGTGGGGGTCTTAGCATGCCCCAAGACCAGCTAGACGGGTCCTGAGTTGATTGCACCTTTGCAAGTACCAGAACCATACTGTCCCATTTGGGAATCAAAAAAGATTCCCAAATGGGCATCCCAATTTTTGACATTTCCTATCAAAGTACAGTCTTGTGCCTTGGTGTGTGGGGGTCTTAGCATGCCCCAAGACCAGCTAGAGGGGTCCTGAGTTGATTGCACCTTTGCAAGTATGAAAAAAACATACTGTACATTTGGGAATCCCTATTGGATTTCAATGGTGACATTTGGGAATCTTTGTGACATATGGGAATCCCCATTGGGGACTCTTTTGACATTTGGGAATCCCTATTGGATTTGAATGGTGACATTGGGGTCTCTTTCTGACACTTGGGACTCGCAGGGGGGGCGTCCATATGGGACTCTTTTGACATTGGGGAATCCCCATTGGGGACTCTTTTGACATTTGGGAATCTTTCACAAATTGCACATTTTTGACATTTCCTATCAAAGTAGAGTATTGTGCCTTGGTGTGTGGGGTTCTTAGCATGCCCCAAGACCAGCTAGAGGGGTCCTGAGTTGATTGCAGCTTTGCAAGTACCAGAACCATACTGTCCCATTTGGGAATCAAAAAAGATTCCCAAATGGGCATCCCAATTTTTGACATTTCCTATCAAAGTACAGTCTTGTGCCTTGGTGTGTGGGGGTCTTAGCATGCCCCAAGACCAGCTAGAGGGGTCCTGAGTTGATTGCACCTTTGCAAGTATGAAAAAAACATACTGTACATTTGGGAATCCCTATTGGATTTCAATGGTGACATTTGGGAATCTTTGTGACATATGGGAATCCCCATTGGGGACTCTTTTGACATTTGGGAATCCCTATTGGATTTGAATGGTGACATTGGGGTCTCTTTCTGACACTTGGGACTCGCAGGGGGGGCGTCCATATGGGACTCTTTTGACATTGGGGAATCCCCATTGGGGACTCTTTTGACATTTGGGAATCTTTCACAAATTGCACATTTTTGACATTTCCTATCAAAGACGGGTATTGTGCCTTGGTATGTGGGGGTCTTAGCATGCCCCAAGACCAGCTAGAAGGGTCCTGAGTTGATTGCACCTTTGCAAGTACCAGAACCATACTGTCCCATTTGGGAATCAAAAAAGATTCCCAAATGGGCATCCCAATTTTTGACATTTCCTATCAAAGTACAGTCTTGTGCCTTGGTGTGTGGGGGTCTTAGCATGCCCCAAGACCAGCTAGAGGGGTCCTGAGTTGATTGCACCTTTGCAAGTACCAGAACCATACTGTCCCATTTGGGAATCAAAAAAGATTCCCAAATGGGCATCCCAATTTTTTACATTTCCTATCAAAGTACAGTCTTGTGCCTTGGTGTGTGGGGGTCTTAGCATGCCCCAAGACCAGCTAGAGGGGTCCTGAGTTGATTGCACCTTTGCAAGTATGAAAAAAACATACTGTACATTTGGGAATCCCTATTGGATTTCAATGGTGACATTTGGGAATCTTTGTGACATATGGGAATCCCCATTGGGGACTCTTTTGACATTTGGGAATCCCTATTGGATTTGAATGGTGACATTGGGGTCTCTTTCTGACACTTGGGACTCGCAGGGGGGGCGTCCATATGGGACTCTTTTGACATTGGGGAATCCCCATTGGGGACTCTTTTGACATTTGGGAATCTTTCACAAATTTCACATTTTTGACATTTCCTATCAAAGTAGAGTATTGTGCCTTGGTGTGTGGGGTTCTTAGCATGCCCCAAGACCAGCTAGAGGGGTCCTGAGTTGATTGCAGCTTTGCAAGTACCAGAACCATACTGTCCCATTTGGGAATCAAAAAAGATTCCCAAATGGGCATCCCAATTTTTGACATTTCCTATCAAAGTACAGTCTTGTGCCTTGGTGTGTGGGGGTCTTAGCATGCCCCAAGAACAGCTAGAGGGGTCCTGAGTTGATTGCACCTTTGCAAGTATGAAAAAAACATACTGTACATTTGGGAATCCCTATTGGATTTCAATGGTGACATTTGGGAATCTTTGTGACATATGGGAATCCCCATTGGGGACTCTTTTGACATTTGGGAATCCCTATTGGATTTGAATGGTGACATTGGGGTCTCTTTCTGACACTTGGGACTCGCAGGGGGGGCGTCCATATGGGACTCTTTTGACATTGGGGACTCTTTTGACATTTGGGAATCTTTCACAAATTGCACATTTTTGACATTTCCTATCAAAGTAGAGTATTGTGCCTTGGTGTGTGGGGGTCTTAGCATGCCCCAAGACCAGCTAGAGGGATCCTGAGTTGATTGCAGCTTTGCAAGTACCAGAACCATACTGTCCCATTTGGGAATCAAAAAAGATTCCCAAATGGGCATCCCAATTTTTGACATTTCCTATCAAAGTACAGTCTTGTGCCTTGGTGTGTGGGGGTCTTAGCATGCCCCAAGACCAGCTAGAGGGGTCCTGAGTTGATTGCACCTTTGCAAGTATGAAAAAAACATACTGTACATTTGGGAATCCCTATTGGATTTCAATGGTGACATTTGGGAATCTTTGTGACATATGGGAATCCCCATTGGGGACTCTTTTGACATTTGGGAATCCCTATTGGATTTGAATGGTGACATTGGGGTCTCTTTCTGACACTTGGGACTCGCAGGGGGGGCGTCCATATGGGACTCTTTTGACATATGGGAATCCCCATTTGGGACTCTTTTGACATTTGGGAATCTTTCACAAATTGCACATTTTTGACATTTCCTATCAAAGTACAGTCTTGTGCCTTGGTGTGTGGGGGTCTTAGCATGCCCCAAGACCAGCTAGACGGGTCCTGAGTTGATTGCACCTTTGCAAGTACCAGAACCATACTGTCCCATTTGGGAATCAAAAAAGATTCCCAAATGGGCATCCCAATTTTTGACATTTCCTATCAAAGTACAGTCTTGTGCCTTGGTGTGTGGGGGTCTTAGCATGCCCCAAGACCAGCTAGAGAGGTCCTGTGTTTATTGGACCGTTGGAATTATGAATAAAACATACTGTACATTTGGGAATCCCTATTGGATTTGAATGGTGACATTGGGGTCTCTTTCTGACACTTGGGACTCGCAGGGGGGGCGTCCATATGGGACTCTTTTGACATATGGGAATCCCCATTTGGGACTCTTTTGACATTTGGGAATCTTTCACAAATTGCACATTTTTGACATTTCCTATCAAAGTACAGTCTTGTGCCTTGGTGTGTGGGGGTCTTAGCATGCCCCAAGACCAGCTAGACGGGTCCTGAGTTGATTGCACCTTTGCAAGTACCAGAACCATACTGTCCCATTTGGGAATCAAAAAAGATTCCCAAATGGGCAACCCAATTTTTGACATTTCCTATCAAAGTACAGTCTTGTGCCTTGGTGTGTGGGGGTCTTAGCATGCCCCAAGACCAGCTAGAGAGGTCCTGTGTTTATTGGACCGTTGGAATTATGAAAAAAACATACTGTACATTTGGGAATCCCTATTGGATTTGAATGGCCGTTGTACACTGACGTGTGGCGGCTGTACACGGCTGTTTCTCCAAAATGGATGGGGCTAGAAGGCTGACACTCCGTGGTCTTAGAGTACCCCGGGGTCCCATGAACATACTACAGTATCAGCCTCCTAGCCCCCACCACTTTGGAGAAACAGGCGTGTACAGCCGCCATAGGTCGGTGTACAACCGCAATAGGTTTACATGATAAAATTAAAATTGCTTGAATCAACTCAACCCTCTGCACAGTAACAGTACACCATGGAGACATGAACCTACTGCCATATCAACCTCCTACCCCAAGACACTTTGGAGATATTGCCATCCTAACCCTAACCTAACCAAAAAGCACCGCATAGACAATGCATTGACATGTATCGAAAAATTGAAAAATTAACGGAACATGGTAGAGCTTCACGGAGGGTCTCATTTGAAAGCTAGCCTAGGAATTAGTGGGATGAGGTGGTGGTTGGGAGAGGCTATGACCTTGCACTCTGGAGATATTGCCAACCTAACCCTAACCTAACCAAAAAGCACCGCATAGACAATGCATTGACATGTATCGAAAAATGGAAAAATTAACGGAACGTGGTAGAGCTTCACGGATGGTCTCATTTGAAAGCTAGCCTAGGAATTAGTGGGATGAGGTGGTGGTTGGGAGAGGCTATGACCTTGCACTCTGGAGATATTGCCAACCTAACCCTAACCTAACCAAAAAGCACCGCATAGACAATGCATTGACATGTATCGAAAAATGGAAAAATTAACGGAACGTGGTAGAGCTTCACGGATGGTCTCATTTGAAAGCTAGCCTAGGAATTAGTGGGATGAGGTGGTGGTTCTGAGTAGCTACCAACTTCTACACTGGAGATATAGCCTATCTGGCAAACGGTTATAAATTTGGTTATAACCGTTTTCCAGAAAATGGGCAAAATTAACGGAACGTCGTAGAGCTTCACGGATGGTTTCATTTGAAAGCTAGCCTAGGAATTAGTGGGGGTAGGTGGTGGATGGGAGAGGCTATGACCTTGCACTTTGGAGATATTGACCCGTACACTCACCATGTAAACCTATTGCTGTTGTACACCGACCTGTGGGGGCTGTACGCGGCTGTTTCTCATGATTGGTTGGGAGTAGGAGGCTGATCTCAGAGTATGTTCATGCCACTCTTTGGTACTTGAGGACCCCCGCTTTATAGCCTCCTAGCCCCCACCGTTTTGGAGAAATGTGGCGTGTACAGCCGCTATTGCTGTTGTACACAAACCTATGGCGGCGGTACACGCCACATTTCTCCAAAGTGGTGGGGGCTAGGAGGCTATAAAGCGGGGGTCCTCAAGTACCAAAGGGTGGGATGAACATACCCTGAGATCAGCCTCCTACCCCTAGCCACTTTGGAGATATTGACCTGAGACAGGTGTGTACAGCCGCCACAGGTTGGTGTACAACCGCCATAGGTTTACATGTTTAAATTAATGAAACGTCGTAGAGCTTCACGGATGGTTTCATTTGAAAGCTAGCCTAGGAATTAGTGGGGGTAGGTGGTGGTTCTGAGTAGCTACCAACTTCTACACTGGAGATATAGCCTATCTGGCAGACGGTTATAACTTTGGTTATAACCGTTTGCCAGAAAATGGGCAAAATTTACGGAACGTCGTAGAGCTTCACGGATGGTTTCATTTGAAAGCTAGCCTAGGAATTAGTGGGGGTAGGTGGTGGTTGGGAGAGGCTATGACCTTGCACTTTGGAGATATTGACCCGTACACTCACCATGCAAACCTATGGCGGCTGTACACCGACCTATGGCGGCTGTATACGCCTGTCTCAGGTCAATATCTCCAAAGTGGCTGGGGGTAGGAGGCTGATCTCAGAGTATGTTCATGCCACACGTTGGTACTTGAGGACCCCCGCTTTACAGCCTCCTAGCCTCCACCGTATTGGAGAAATGTGGCGTGTACAGCCGCCATTGCTGTTGTACACAAACCTATGGCGGCGGTACACGCCACATTTCTCCAAAGTGGTGGGGGCTAGGAGGCTATAAAGCGGGGGTCCTCAAGTACCAAAGGGTGGGATGAACATACCCTGAGATCAGCCTCCTACCCCCAGCCACTTTGGAGATATTGACCTGAGACAGGCGTGTACAGCCGCCATAGGTCGGTGTACAGCCGCAATAGGTTTGCATGGTGAGTGTCCAGGCCAATATCTCCAAAGTGGCTGGGGGTAGGAAGCTCATAATGTAACCTCAGCATCCTCTTACCATAAGGGACAAGCCCTCCGAATACCGTAAGGATTGGAGAAAGTTGAATTTTACCCTCTTGGCTGCTAGAAGTCAATTTTGAGATTTTGAGATTTTGGTCAAAAATTCAAATTGCTCGGATTGCCTCGAAACACAGCACACTTAAAGAGTACCATGGAGGTATGAACATACTGCCATATCAGCCTCCTAGCCCCTGTCACTTTGGAGATATTGGGCGTGTACAGCCGCCATACATTCCTATGGCGGCTGTACACGCCTGTCTCAGGTCAATATCTTCAAAGTGGCTGGGGGTAGGAGGCTGATCTCAGAGTATGTTCATGCCACACTTTGGTACTTGAGGACCCCCGCTTTACAGCCTCCTAGCCCCCACCATTTTGGAGAAATGTGGCGTCTACAGCCGCCATTGCTGTTGTACACAAACCTACGGCGGCGGTAAACGCCACATTTCTCCAAATTGGTGGGGGCTAGGAAGCTGATCTCAGAGTATGTTTATCCCACTCTTTGGTACTTGAGGACCCCCGCTTTATAGCCTCCTAGCCCCCACCGCTTTGGAGAAAATTGGCGTGTACAGCCGCCATACATTCCTATGGCGGCTGTACACGCCTGTTTCAGGTCAATATCTCCAAAGTGGCTGGGGGTAGGAGGCTCATAATGTAACCTCAGCATCATCTTACCATAAGGGACAAGGCCTCTGAATACCGTAAGGATTGGAGAAAGTTGAATTTTACCCTCTCGGCTGCTGGAAGTCAATTTTGAGATTTTGGTCAAAAATTTTAAATTGCTCGGATTGCCTCGAAACACAGCACACTAAAAGAGTACCATGGAGGTCTGAACATACTGCCATATCAGCCTCCTAGCCCCCAACGTTTTGGAGAAATGTGGCGTGTACAGCCGCCATTGCTGTTGTACACAAACCTATGGCGGCGGTACACGCCACATTTCTCCAAAGTGGTGGGGGCTAGGAGGCTGATCTCAGAGTATGTTTATCCCACTCTTTAGTACTTGAGGACCCTTGCTTTATAGCCTCTTAGCCCCCACAGCTTTGGAGAAATTGGGCGTGTACAGCCGCCATATAAATCTATTGGCAACCTATGGCGGCGGTACACGCCACATTTCTCAAAAGTGGTGGGGGCTAGGAAGCTATAAAGCGGGGGTCCTCAAGTACCAAAGGGTGGCATGAACATACTCTGAGATCAGCCTCCTACTCCCAACCGATCGTGAGAAACGGCCGCGTACAGCCCCCACATGTCAGTGTACACGGGTCAATATCTCCAAAGATTCTTGGTCTAGGAGGCTGATATGGCAGTATGTTCATGTCTCCATGGTGTACTGTTACTGTGCATAGGTTTCGAGCCAATCCGAGCAATTTTAATTTTAACATGTAAACCTATGGCGGTTGTACACCGACCTATGGCGGCTGTACACGCCTGTCTCAGGTCAATATCTCCAAAGTGGCTGGGGGTAGGAGGCTGATCTCAGAGTATGTTCATGCCACACTTTGGTACTTGAGGACCCCCGCTTTATAGCCTCCTAGCCCCCACAGCTTTGGAGAAATGTGGCGTGTACAGCCGCCATATAAACCTATTGGCAACCTATGGCGGCGGTACACGCCACATTTCTCAAAAGTGGTGGGGGCTAGGAGGCTATAAAGCGGGGGTCCTCAAGTACCAAAGGGTGGGATGAACATACTCTGAGATCAGCCTCCTACTCCCAACCGATCGTGAGAAACGGCCGCGTACAGCCCCCACATGTCAGTGTACACGGGTCAATATCTCCAAAGATTCTTGGTCTAGGAGGCTGATATGGCAGTATGTTCATGTCTCCATGGTGTACTGTTACTGTGCATAGGTTTCGAGCCAATCCGAGCAATTTTAATTTTAACATGTAAACCTATGGCGGTTGTACACCGACCTATGGCGGCTGTACACGCCTGTTTCTCCAAACTGGTGCATGATAGGAGGCTATCGCTCGGTGGTGTTAAAGTACCAAGTGTTGACACTAACATACTGCCATATCAGCCTCCTAGCTCTCCGTTAAGTGTGGAAATAAAGGAATGTACAGCCGCCATATAAACCTATTGGCACTGTACGCCTTTCCCGTACGGCCTACAAACATCCCACAGATATGAATCAAAACTTAGATTGCTCTAGAGTGTCCAAGGATCAACATATTTCAGCGTCAGCCCCCAAGATTAAGCGGTTTTCATTTTGGATCAAAATGATCAATTCTTGCACAGAAGGGTGTTGTACTCTTAGAGCCTGACAGTGTCCTGGGTCAAATTTGGAGATAATTAAGGATTTTTAATCGTACAGCCTCCTCCCTCCCCCGCCTGGTGGTCCCGTGGTACTGTCGTGCTTTCCCCCATCTTAGCAGCTTCCAGATTCGAAACACGCGACGACACCGCCCTCACCTCTCTGCGCTCTTCTAGACGTCCCTGGAGGGTCCAGCCCTGCTTGAAATGGTGTTGTCAGCTCCAGGATTATGCTTGGTACAAACGCTATGCTTGGTACAAACGCTACTCAATTCCAAATGATGGACCCGGTCTTCTTCACCTGCAATGGCAATGGGCCTGAGGGCTTTTTTCTTTGTGTGTGTGTCATCCTAACCTGTTTTGTTTTGATGCATGGTGATCTTTGGATGAAACAGAGCTCTCTTGTTTTTAAGATGAAATTCGTCCGATCAATTTCAATCAAGCAAGCAATGGAATCAACCAATTTAGGTCCAAAACCAAAGTTCCCTTAGACTGTGCTCCGCCGCGTAGGGCTTTATAATGCCCGTCCTCGACAAAGTCCCCAGGGGACGGTGTGGGTGTCCTCCCATCCCCCACAGAGAAGATTGCAGAGGATCCTTGGCATGTTCCAATTCTTGCATTGGTTCCAATTCTTTCATGTCTTGGGAGGGGCTAGGGAATCATCAGCGGATGGGGGAGGGGACGGGAGCGTACAGCCTCCTCCCTCCCCCGCCTGGTGGTCCCGTGGTACTGTCGTGCTTTCCCCCATCTAAGCAGCTTCCAGATTCGAAACACGCGACGACACCGCCCTCACCTCTCTGCGCTCTTCTAGACGTCCCTGGAGGGTCCAGCCCTGCTTGAAATGGTGTTGTCAGCTCCAGGATTATGCTTGGTACAAACGCTATGCTTGGTACAAACGCTACTCAATTCCAAATGATGGACCCGGTCTTCTTCACCTGCAATAATGGCAATGGGCCTGAGGGCTTTTTCTTGTGTGTGAGTGTCATCCTAACCTGTTTTGTTTTGATGCATGGTGATCTTTGGATGAAACAGAGCTCTCTTGTTTTAAGATGAAATTCATCCGATCAATTTCAATCAAGCAAGCAATGGAATCAACCAATTTAGGTCCAAAACCAAAGTTCCCTTAGACTGTGCTCCGCTGCGTAGGGCTTTATAATGCCCGTCCTCGACAAAGTCCCCTGGGGACGGTGTGGGTGTCCTCCCATCCCCCACAGAGAAGATTGCAGAGGATCCTTGGCATGTTCCAATTCTTGCATTGGTTCCAATTCTTTCATGTCTTGGGAGGGGCTAGGGAATCATCAGCGGATGGGGGAGGGGACGGGAGCGTACAGCTTCCTCCCTCCCCCGCCTGGTGGTCCCGTGGTACTGTCGTGCTTTCCCCCATCTTAGCAGCTTCCAGATTCGAAACACGCGACGACACCGCCCTCACCTCTCTGCGCTCTTCTAGACGTCCCTGGAGGGTCCAGCCCTGCTTGAAATGGTGTTGTCAGCTCCAGGATTATGCTTGGTACAAATGCTATGCTTGGTACAAATGCTACTCAATTCCAAATGATGGACCCGGTCTTCTTCACCTGCAATGGCAATGGGCCTGAGGGCTTTTTTCTTTGTGTGTGAGTGTCATCCTAACCTGTTTTGTTTTGATGCATGGTGATCTTTGGATGAAACAGAGCTCTCTTGTTTTTAAGATGAAATTCGTCCGATCAATTTCAATCAAGCAAGCAATGGAATCAACCAATTTAGGTCCAAAACCAAAGTTCCCTTAGACTGTGCTCCGCCGCGTAGGGCTTTATAATGCCCGTCCTCGACAAAGTCCCCAGGGGACGGTGTGGGTGTCCTCCCATCCCCCACAGAGAAGATTGCAGAGGATCCTTGGCATGTTCCAATTCTTGCATTGGTTCCAATTCTTTCATGTCTTGGGAGGGGCTAGGGAATCATCAGCGGATGGGGGAGGGGACGGGAGCGTACAGCCTCCTCCCTCCCCCGCCTGGTGGTCCCGTGGTACTGTCGTGCTTTCCCCCATCTTAGCAGCTTCCAGATTCGAAACACGCGACGACACCGCCCTCGGCTCTCTGCGCTCTTCTAGACGTCCCTGGAGGGTCCAGCCCTGCTTGAAATGGTGTTGTCAGCTCCAGGATTATGCTTGGTACAAACGCTATTCTTGGTACAAACGCTACTCAATTCCAAATGATGGACCCGGTCTTCTTCACCTGCAATGGCAATGGGCCTGAGGGCTTTTTTCTTTGTGTGTGAGTGTCATCCTAACCTGTTTTGTTTTGATGCATGGTGATCTTTGGATGAAACAGAGCTCTCTTGTTTTTAAGATGAAATTCGTCCGATCAATTTCAATCAAGCAAGCAATGGAATCAACCAATTTAGGTCCAAAACCAAAGTTCCCTTAGACTGTGCTCTGCCGCGTAGGGCTTTATAATGCCCGTCCTCGACAAAGTCCCCAGGGGACGGTGTGGGTGTCCTCCCATCCCCCACAGAGAAGATTGCAGAGGATCCTTGGCATGTTCCAATTCTTGCATTGGTTCCAATTCTTTCATGTCTTGGGAGGGGCTAGGGAATCATCAGCGGATGGGGGAGGGGACGGGAGCGTACAGCCTCCTCCCTCCCCCGCCTGGTGGTCCCGTGGTACTGTCGTGCTTTCCCCCATCTTAGCAGCTTCCAGATTCGAAAAACGCGACCACACCGCCCTCACCTCTCTGCGCTCTTCTAGATGTCCCTGGAGGGTCCAGCCCTGCTTGAAATGGTGTTGTCAGCTCCAGGATTATGCTTGGTACAAACGCTATTCTTGGTACAAACGCTACTCAATTCCAAATGATGGACCCGGTCTTCTTCACCTGCAATGGCAATGGGCCTGAGGGCTTTTTTCTTTGTGTGTGAGTGTCATCCTAACCTGTTTTGTTTTGATGCATGGTGATCTTTGGATGAAACAGAGCTCTCTTGTTTTTAAGATGAAATTCGTCCGATCAATTTCAATCAAGCAAGCAATGGAATCAACCAATTTAGGTCCAAAACCAAAGTTCCCTTAGACTGTGCTCTGCCGCATAGGGCTTTATAATGCCCGTCCTCGACAAAGTCCCCAGGGGACGGTGTGGGTGTCCTCCCATCCCCCACAGAGAAGATTGCAGAGGATCCTTGGCATGTTCCAATTCTTGCATTGGTTCCAATTCTTTCATGTCTTGGGAGGGGCTAGGGAATCATCAGCGGATGGGGGAGGGGACGGGAGCGTACAGCCTTCTCCCTCCCCCGCCTGGTGGTCCTGTGGTACTGTCGTGCTTTCCCCCATCTTAGCAGCTTCCAGATTCGAAACACGCGACGACACCGCCCTCACCTCTCTGCGCTCTTCTAGACGTCCCTGGAGGGTCCAGCCCTGCTTGAAATGGTGTTGTCAGCTCCAGGATTATGCTTGGTACAAACGCTATGCTTGGTACAAATGCTACTCAATTCCAAATGATGGACCCGGTCTTCTTCACCTGCAATGGCAATGGGCCTGAGGGCTTTTTTCTTTGTGTGTGAGTGTCATCCTAACCTGTTTTGTTTTGATGCATGGTGATCTTTGGATGAAACAGAGCTCTCTTGTTTTTAAGATGAAATTCGTCCGATCAATTTCAATCAAGCAAGCAATGGAATCAACCAATTTAGGTCCAAAACCAAAGTTCCCTTAGACTGTGCTCCGCCGCGTAGGGCTTTATAATGCCCGTCCTCGACAAAGTCCCCAGGGGACGGTGTGGGTGTCCTCCCATCCCCCACAGAGAAGATTGCAGAGGATCCTTGGCATGTTCCAATTCTTGCATTGGTTCCAATTCTTTCATGTCTTGGGAGGGGCTAGGGAATCATCAGCGGATGGGGGAGGGGACGGGAGCGTACAGCCTCCTCCCTCCCCCGCGGTACTGTCGTGCTTTCCCCCATCTTAGCAGCTTCCAGATTCGAAACACGCGACCACACCGCCCTCACCTCTCTGCGCTCTTCTAGATGTCCCTGGAGGGTCCAGCCCTGCTTGAAATGGTGTTGTCAGCTCCAGGATTATGCTTGGTACAAACGCTATGCTTGGTACAAACGCTACTCAATTCCAAATGATGGACCCGGTCTTCTTCACCTGCAATGGCAATAGGCCTGAGGGCTTTTTTCTTTGTGTGTGAGTGTCATCCTAACCTGTTTTGTTTTGATGCATGGTGATCTTTGGATGAAACAGAGCTCTCTTGTTTTTAAGATGAAATTCGTCCGATCAATTTCAATCAAGCAAGCAATGGAATCAACCAATTTAGGTCCAAAACCAAAGTTCCCTTAGACTGTGCTCTGCCGCGTAGGGCTTTATAATGCCCGTCCTCGACAAAGTCCCCAGGGGACGGTGTGGGTGTCCTCCCATCCCCCACAGAGAAGATTGCAGAGGATCCTTGGCATGTTCCAATTCTTGCATTGGTTCCAATTCTTTCATGTCTTGGGAGGGGCTAGGGAATCATCAGCGGATGGGGGAGGGGACGGGAGCGTACAGCCTCCTCCCTCCCCCGCCTGGTGGTCCCGTGGTACTGTCGTGCTTTCCTCCATCTTAGCAGCTTCCAGATTCGAAACACGCGACGACACCGCCCTCACCTCTCTGCGCTCTTCTAGACGTCCCTGGAGGGTCCAGCCCTGCTTGAAATGGTGTTGTCAGCTCCAGGATTATGCTTGGTACAAACGCTATGCTTGGTACAAACGCTACTCAATTCCAAATGATGGACTCGGTCTTCTTAACCTGCAATGGCAATGGGCCTGA
Source organism: Borostomias antarcticus (assembly GCF_949987555.1). Taxonomy (NCBI): domain Eukaryota; kingdom Metazoa; phylum Chordata; class Actinopteri; order Stomiiformes; family Stomiidae; genus Borostomias; species Borostomias antarcticus. The sequence continues at coordinate 461,423 of NC_140258.1, forward strand.
GGGCTTTTTCTTTGTGTGTGAGTGTCATCCTAACCTGTTTTGTTTTGATGCATGGTGATCTTTGGATGAAACAGAGCTCTCTTGTTTTTAAGATAAAATTCATCCGATCAATTTCAATCAAGCAAGCAATGGAATCAACCAATTTAGGTCCAAAACCAAAGTTCCCTTAGACTGTGCTCCGCCGCGTAGGGCTTTATAATGCCCGTCCTCGACAAAGTCCCCAGGGGACGGTGTGGGTGTCCTCCCATCCCCCACAGAGAAGATTGCAGAGGATCCTTGGCATGTTCCAATTCTTGCATTGGTTCCAATTCTTTCATGTCTTGGGAGGGGCTAGGGAATCATCAGCGGATGGGGGAGGGGACGGGAGCGTACAGCTTCCTCCCTCCCCCGCCTGGTGGTCCCGTGGTACTGTCGTGCTTTCCCCCATCTTAGCAGCTTCCAGATTCGAAACACGCGACGACACCGCCCTCACCTCTCTGCGCTCTTCTAGACGTCCCTGGAGGGTCCAGCCCTGCTTGAAATGGTGTTGTCAGCTCCAGGATTATGCTTGGTACAAACGCTATGCTTGGTACAAATGCTACTCAATTCCAAATGATGGACCCGGTCTTCTTCACCTGCAATGGCAATGGGCCTGAGGGCTATTTTCTTTGTGTGTGAGTGTCATCCTAACCTGTTTTGTTTTGATGCATGGTGATCTTTGGATGAAACAGAGCTCTCTTGTTTTTAAGATGAAATTCGTCCGATCAATTTCAATCAAGCAAGCAATGGAATCAACCAATTTAGGTCCAAAACCAAAGTTCCCTTAGACTGTGCTCCGCCGCGTAGGGCTTTATAATGCCCGTCCTCGACAAAGTCCCCAGGGGACGGTGTGGGTGTCCTCCCATCCCCCACAGAGAAGATTGCAGAGGATCCTTGGCATGTTCCAATTCTTGCATTGGTTCCAATTCTTTCATGTCTTGGGAGGGGCTAGGGAATCATCAGCGGATGGGGGAGGGGACGGGAGCGTACAGCCTCCTCCCTCCCCCGCCTGGTGGTCCCGTGGTACTGTCGTGCTTTCCCCCATCTTAGCAGCTTCCAGATTCGAAACACGCGACGACACCGCCCTCACCTCTCTGCGCTCTTCTAGACGTCCCTGGAGGGTCCAGCCCTGCTTGAAATGGTGTTGTCAGCTCCAGGATTATGCTTGGTACAAACGCTATTCTTGGTACAAACGCTACTCAATTCCAAATGATGGACCCGGTCTTCTTCACCTGCAATGGCAATGGGCCTGAGGGCTTTTTTCTTTGTGTGTGAGTGTCATCCTAACCTGTTTTGTTTTGATGCATGGTGATCTTTGGATGAAACAGAGCTCTCTTGTTTTTAAGATGAAATTCGTCCGATCAATTTCAATCAAGCAAGCAATGGAATCAACCAATTTAGGTCCAAAACCAAAGTTCCCTTAGACTGTGCTCTGCCGCATAGGGCTTTATAATGCCCGTCCTCGACAAAGTCCCCAGGGGACGGTGTGGGTGTCCTCCCATCCCCCACAGAGAAGATTGCAGAGGATCCTTGGCATGTTCCAATTCTTGCATTGGTTCCAATTCTTTCATGTCTTGGGAGGGGCTAGGGAATCATCAGCGGATGGGGGAGGGGACGGGAGCGTACAGCCTTCTCCCTCCCCCGCCTGGTGGTCCTGTGGTACTGTCGTGCTTTCCCCCATCTTAGCAGCTTCCAGATTCGAAACACGCGACGACACCGCCCTCACCTCTCTGCGCTCTTCTAGACGTCCCTGGAGGGTCCAGCCCTGCTTGAAATGGTGTTGTCAGCTCCAGGATTATGCTTGGTACAAACGCTATGCTTGGTACAAATGCTACTCAATTCCAAATGATGGACCCGGTCTTCTTCACCTGCAATGGCAATGGGCCTGAGGGCTTTTTTCTTTGTGTGTGAGTGTCATCCTAACCTGTTTTGTTTTGATGCATGGTGATCTTTGGATGAAACAGAGCTCTCTTGTTTTTAAGATGAAATTCATCCGATCAATTTCAATCAAGCAAGCAATGGAATCAACCAATTTAGGTCCAAAACCAAAGTTCCCTTAGACTGTGCTCCGCCGCGTAGGGCTTTATAATGCCCGTCCTCGACAAAGTCCCCAGGGGACGGTGTGGGTGTCCTCCCATCCCCCACAGAGAAGATTGCAGAGGATCCTTGGCATGTTCCAATTCTTGCATTGGTTCCAATTCTTTCATGTCTTGGGAGGGGCTAGGGAATCATCAGCGGATGGGGGAGGGGACGGGAGCGTACAGCCTCCTCCCTCCCCCGCCTGGTGGTCCCGTGGTACTGTCGTGCTTTCCCCCATCTTAGCAGCTTCCAGATTCGAAACACGCGACGACACCGCCCTCACCTCTCTGCGCTCTTCTAGACGTCCCTGGAGGGTCCAGCCCTGCTTGAAATGGTGTTGTCAGCTCCAGGATTATGCTTGGTACAAACGCTATTCTTGGTACAAACGCTACTCAATTCCAAATGATGGACCCGGTCTTCTTCACCTGCAATGGCAATGGGCCTGAGGGCTTTTTTCTTTGTGTGTGAGTGTCATCCTAACCTGTTTTGTTTTGATGCATGGTGATCTTTGGATGAAACAGAGCTCTCTTGTTTTTAAGATGAAATTCGTCCGATCAATTTCAATCAAGCAAGCAATGGAATCAACCAATTTAGGTCCAAAACCAAAGTTCCCTTAGACTGTGCTCCGCCGCGGAGGGCTTTATAATGCCCGTCCTCGACAAAGTCCCCAGGGGACGGTGTGGGTGTCCTCCCATCCCCCACAGAGAAGATTGCAGAGGATCCTTGGCATGTTCCAATTCTTGCATTGGTTCCAATTCTTTCATGTCTTGGGAGGGGCTAGGGAATCATCAGCGGATGGGGGAGGGGACGGGAGCGTACAGCCTCCTCCCTCCCCCGCCTGGTGGTCCTGTGGTACTGTCGTGCTTTCCCCCATCTTAGCAGCTTCCAGATTCGAAACACGCGACGACACCGCCCTCACCTCTCTGCACTCTTCTAGACGTCCCTGGAGGGTCCAGCCCTGCTTGAAATGGTGTTGTCAGCTCCAGGATTATGCTTGGTACAAACGCTATGCTTGGTACAAATGCTACTCAATTCCAAATGATGGACCCGGTCTTCTTCACCTGCAATGGCAATGGGCCTGAGGGCTTTTTTCTTTGTGTGTGAGTGTCATCCTAACCTGTTTTGTTTTGATGCATGGTGATCTTTGGATGAAACAGAGCTCTCTTGTTTTTAAGATGAAATTCGTCCGATCAATTTCAATCAAGCAAGCAATGGAATCAACCAATTTAGGTCCAAAACCAAAGTTCCCTTAGACTGTGCTCCGCCGCGTAGGGCTTTATAATGCCCGTCCTCGACAAAGTCCCCAGGGGACGGTGTGGGTGTCCTCCCATCCCCCACAGAGAAGATTGCAGAGGATCCTTGGCATGTTCCAATTCTTTCATGTCTTGGGAGGGGCTAGGGAATCATCAGCGGATGGGGGAGGGGACGGGAGCGTACAGCCTCCTCCCTCCCCCGCCTGGTGGTCCCGTGGTACTGTCGTGCTTTCCCCCATCTTAGCAGCTTCCAGATTCGAAACACGCGACCACACCGCCCTCACCTCTCTGCGCTCTTCTAGATGTCCCTGGAGGGTCCAGCCCTGCTTGAAATGGTGTTGTCAGCTCCAGGATTATGCTTGGTACAAACGCTATGCTTGGTACAAACGCTACTCAATTCCAAATGATGGACCCGGTCTTCTTCACCTGCAATGGCAATAGGCCTGAGGGCTTTTTTCTTTGTGTGTGAGTGTCATCCTAACCTGTTTTGTTTTGATGCATGGTGATCTTTGGATGAAACAGAGCTCTCTTGTTTTTAAGATGAAATTCGTCCGATCAATTTCAATCAAGCAAGCAATGGAATCAACCAATTTAGGTCCAAAACCAAAGTTCCCTTAGACTGTGCTCTGCCGCGTAGGGCTTTATAATGCCCGTCCTCGACAAAGTCCCCAGGGGACGGTGTGGGTGTCCTCCCATCCCCCACAGAGAAGATTGCAGAGGATCCTTGGCATGTTCCAATTCTTGCATTGGTTCCAATTCTTTCATGTCTTGGGAGGGGCTAGGGAATCATCAGCGGATGGGGGAGGGGACGGGAGCGTACAGCCTCCTCCCTCCCCCGCCTGGTGGTCCCGTGGTACTGTCGTGCTTTCCCCCATCTTAGCAGCTTCCAGATTCGAAACACGCGACGACACCGCCCTCACCTCTCTGCGCTCTTCTAGTCGCCCTGGAGGGTCCAGCCCTGCTTGAAATGGTGTTGTCAGCTCCAGGATTATGCTTGGTACAAACGCTATGCTTGGTACAAACGCTACTCAATTCCAAATGATGGACTCGGTCTTCTTAACCTGCAATGGCAATGGGCCTGAGGGCTTTTTCTTTGTGTGTGAGTGTCATCCTAACCTGTTTTGTTTTGATGCATGGTGATCTTTGGATGAAACAGAGCTCTCTTGTTTTTAAGATGAAATTCATCCGATCAATTTCAATCAAGCAAGCAATGGAATCAACCAATTTAGGTCCAAAACCAAAGTTCCCTTAGACTGTGCTCCGCCGCGTAGGGCTTTATAATGCCCGTCCTCGACAAAGTCCCCAGGGGACGGTGTGGGTGTCCTCCCATCCCCCACAGAGAAGATTGCAGAGGATCCTTGGCATGTTCCAATTCTTGCATTGGTTCCAATTCTTTCATGTCTTGGGAGGGGCTAGGGAATCATCAGCGGATGGGGGAGGGGACGGGAGCGTACAGCTTCCTCCCTCCCCCGCCTGGTGGTCCCGTGGTACTGTCGTGCTTTCCCCCATCTTAGCAGCTTCCAGATTCGAAACACGCGACGACACCGCCCTCACCTCTCTGCGCTCTTCTAGACGTCCCTGGAGGGTCCAGCCCTGCTTGAAATGGTGTTGTCAGCTCCAGGATTATGCTTGGTACAAATGCTATGCTTGGTACAAATGCTACTCAATTCCAAATGATGGACCCGGTCTTCTTCACCTGCAATGGCAATGGGCCTGAGGGCTTTTTTCTTTGTGTGTGAGTGTCATCCTAACCTGTTTTGTTTTGATGCATGGTGATCTTTGGATGAAACAGAGCTCTCTTGTTTTTAAGATGAAATTCGTCCGATCAATTTCAATCAAGCAAGCAATGGAATCAACCAATTTAGGTCCAAAACCAAAGTTCCCTTAGACTGTGCTCCGCCGCGTAGGGCTTTATAATGCCCGTCCTCGACAAAGTCCCCAGGGGACGGTGTGGGTGTCCTCCCATCCCCCACAGAGAAGATTGCAGAGGATCCTTGGCATGTTCCAATTCTTGCATTGGTTCCAATTCTTTCATGTCTTGGGAGGGGCTAGGGAATCATCAGCGGATGGGGGAGGGGACGGGAGCGTACAGCCTCCTCCCTCCCCCGCCTGGTGGTCCCGTGGTACTGTCGTGCTTTCCCCCATCTTAGCAGCTTCCAGATTCGAAACACGCGACGACACCGCCCTCGGCTCTCTGCGCTCTTCTAGACGTCCCTGGAGGGTCCAGCCCTGCTTGAAATGGTGTTGTCAGCTCCAGGATTATGCTTGGTACAAACGCTATTCTTGGTACAAACGCTACTCAATTCCAAATGATGGACCCGGTCTTCTTCACCTGCAATGGCAATGGGCCTGAGGGCTTTTTTCTTTGTGTGTGAGTGTCATCCTAACCTGTTTTGTTTTGATGCATGGTGATCTTTGGATGAAACAGAGCTCTCTTGTTTTTAAGATGAAATTCGTCCGATCAATTTCAATCAAGCAAGCAATGGAATCAACCAATTTAGGTCCAAAACCAAAGTTCCCTTAGACTGTGCTCTGCCGCGTAGGGCTTTATAATGCCCGTCCTCGACAAAGTCCCCAGGGGACGGTGTGGGTGTCCTCCCATCCCCCACAGAGAAGATTGCAGAGGATCCTTGGCATGTTCCAATTCTTGCATTGGTTCCAATTCTTTCATGTCTTGGGAGGGGCTAGGGAATCATCAGCGGATGGGGGAGGGGACGGGAGCGTACAGCCTCCTCCCTCCCCCGCCTGGTGGTCCCGTGGTACTGTCGTGCTTTCCCCCATCTTAGCAGCTTCCAGATTCGAAAAACGCGACCACACCGCCCTCACCTCTCTGCGCTCTTCTAGATGTCCCTGGAGGGTCCAGCCCTGCTTGAAATGGTGTTGTCAGCTCCAGGATTATGCTTGGTACAAACGCTATTCTTGGTACAAACGCTACTCAATTCCAAATGATGGACCCGGTCTTCTTCACCTGCAATGGCAATGGGCCTGAGGGCTTTTTTCTTTGTGTGTGAGTGTCATCCTAACCTGTTTTGTTTTGATGCATGGTGATCTTTGGATGAAACAGAGCTCTCTTGTTTTTAAGATGAAATTCGTCCGATCAATTTCAATCAAGCAAGCAATGGAATCAACCAATTTAGGTCCAAAACCAAAGTTCCCTTAGACTGTGCTCTGCCGCATAGGGCTTTATAATGCCCGTCCTCGACAAAGTCCCCAGGGGACGGTGTGGGTGTCCTCCCATCCCCCACAGAGAAGATTGCAGAGGATCCTTGGCATGTTCCAATTCTTGCATTGGTTCCAATTCTTTCATGTCTTGGGAGGGGCTAGGGAATCATCAGCGGATGGGGGAGGGGACGGGAGCGTACAGCCTTCTCCCTCCCCCGCCTGGTGGTCCTGTGGTACTGTCGTGCTTTCCCCCATCTTAGCAGCTTCCAGATTCGAAACACGCGACGACACCGCCCTCACCTCTCTGCGCTCTTCTAGACGTCCCTGGAGGGTCCAGCCCTGCTTGAAATGGTGTTGTCAGCTCCAGGATTATGCTTGGTACAAACGCTATGCTTGGTACAAATGCTACTCAATTCCAAATGATGGACCCGGTCTTCTTCACCTGCAATGGCAATGGGCCTGAGGGCTTTTTTCTTTGTGTGTGAGTGTCATCCTAACCTGTTTTGTTTTGATGCATGGTGATCTTTGGATGAAACAGAGCTCTCTTGTTTTTAAGATGAAATTCGTCCGATCAATTTCAATCAAGCAAGCAATGGAATCAACCAATTTAGGTCCAAAACCAAAGTTCCCTTAGACTGTGCTCCGCCGCGTAGGGCTTTATAATGCCCGTCCTCGACAAAGTCCCCAGGGGACGGTGTGGGTGTCCTCCCATCCCCCACAGAGAAGATTGCAGAGGATCCTTGGCATGTTCCAATTCTTGCATTGGTTCCAATTCTTTCATGTCTTGGGAGGGGCTAGGGAATCATCAGCGGATGGGGGAGGGGACGGGAGCGTACAGCCTCCTCCCTCCCCCGCGGTACTGTCGTGCTTTCCCCCATCTTAGCAGCTTCCAGATTCGAAACACGCGACCACACCGCCCTCACCTCTCTGCGCTCTTCTAGATGTCCCTGGAGGGTCCAGCCCTGCTTGAAATGGTGTTGTCAGCTCCAGGATTATGCTTGGTACAAACGCTATGCTTGGTACAAACGCTACTCAATTCCAAATGATGGACCCGGTCTTCTTCACCTGCAATGGCAATAGGCCTGAGGGCTTTTTTCTTTGTGTGTGAGTGTCATCCTAACCTGTTTTGTTTTGATGCATGGTGATCTTTGGATGAAACAGAGCTCTCTTGTTTTTAAGATGAAATTCGTCCGATCAATTTCAATCAAGCAAGCAATGGAATCAACCAATTTAGGTCCAAAACCAAAGTTCCCTTAGACTGTGCTCTGCCGCGTAGGGCTTTATAATGCCCGTCCTCGACAAAGTCCCCAGGGGACGGTGTGGGTGTCCTCCCATCCCCCACAGAGAAGATTGCAGAGGATCCTTGGCATGTTCCAATTCTTGCATTGGTTCCAATTCTTTCATGTCTTGGGAGGGGCTAGGGAATCATCAGCGGATGGGGGAGGGGACGGGAGCGTACAGCCTCCTCCCTCCCCCGCCTGGTGGTCCCGTGGTACTGTCGTGCTTTCCTCCATCTTAGCAGCTTCCAGATTCGAAACACGCGACGACACCGCCCTCACCTCTCTGCGCTCTTCTAGACGTCCCTGGAGGGTCCAGCCCTGCTTGAAATGGTGTTGTCAGCTCCAGGATTATGCTTGGTACAAACGCTATGCTTGGTACAAACGCTACTCAATTCCAAATGATGGACTCGGTCTTCTTAACCTGCAATGGCAATGGGCCTGAGGGCTTTTTCTTTGTGTGTGAGTGTCATCCTAACCTGTTTTGTTTTGATGCATGGTGATCTTTGGATGAAACAGAGCTCTCTTGTTTTTAAGATAAAATTCATCCGATCAATTTCAATCAAGCAAGCAATGGAATCAACCAATTTAGGTCCAAAACCAAAGTTCCCTTAGACTGTGCTCCGCCGCGTAGGGCTTTATAATGCCCGTCCTCGACAAAGTCCCCAGGGGACGGTGTGGGTGTCCTCCCATCCCCCACAGAGAAGATTGCAGAGGATCCTTGGCATGTTCCAATTCTTGCATTGGTTCCAATTCTTTCATGTCTTGGGAGGGGCTAGGGAATCATCAGCGGATGGGGGAGGGGACGGGAGCGTACAGCTTCCTCCCTCCCCCGCCTGGTGGTCCCGTGGTACTGTCGTGCTTTCCCCCATCTTAGCAGCTTCCAGATTCGAAACACGCGACGACACCGCCCTCACCTCTCTGCGCTCTTCTAGACGTCCCTGGAGGGTCCAGCCCTGCTTGAAATGGTGTTGTCAGCTCCAGGATTATGCTTGGTACAAACGCTATGCTTGGTACAAATGCTACTCAATTCCAAATGATGGACCCGGTCTTCTTCACCTGCAATGGCAATGGGCCTGAGGGCTATTTTCTTTGTGTGTGAGTGTCATCCTAACCTGTTTTGTTTTGATGCATGGTGATCTTTGGATGAAACAGAGCTCTCTTGTTTTTAAGATGAAATTCGTCCGATCAATTTCAATCAAGCAAGCAATGGAATCAACCAATTTAGGTCCAAAACCAAAGTTCCCTTAGACTGTGCTCCGCCGCGTAGGGCTTTATAATGCCCGTCCTCGACAAAGTCCCCAGGGGACGGTGTGGGTGTCCTCCCATCCCCCACAGAGAAGATTGCAGAGGATCCTTGGCATGTTCCAATTCTTGCATTGGTTCCAATTCTTTCATGTCTTGGGAGGGGCTAGGGAATCATCAGCGGATGGGGGAGGGGACGGGAGCGTACAGCCTCCTCCCTCCCCCGCCTGGTGGTCCCGTGGTACTGTCGTGCTTTCCCCCATCTTAGCAGCTTCCAGATTCGAAACACGCGACGACACCGCCCTCACCTCTCTGCGCTCTTCTAGACGTCCCTGGAGGGTCCAGCCCTGCTTGAAATGGTGTTGTCAGCTCCAGGATTATGCTTGGTACAAACGCTATTCTTGGTACAAACGCTACTCAATTCCAAATGATGGACCCGGTCTTCTTCACCTGCAATGGCAATGGGCCTGAGGGCTTTTTTCTTTGTGTGTGAGTGTCATCCTAACCTGTTTTGTTTTGATGCATGGTGATCTTTGGATGAAACAGAGCTCTCTTGTTTTTAAGATGAAATTCGTCCGATCAATTTCAATCAAGCAAGCAATGGAATCAACCAATTTAGGTCCAAAACCAAAGTTCCCTTAGACTGTGCTCTGCCGCATAGGGCTTTATAATGCCCGTCCTCGACAAAGTCCCCAGGGGACGGTGTGGGTGTCCTCCCATCCCCCACAGAGAAGATTGCAGAGGATCCTTGGCATGTTCCAATTCTTGCATTGGTTCCAATTCTTTCATGTCTTGGGAGGGGCTAGGGAATCATCAGCGGATGGGGGAGGGGACGGGAGCGTACAGCCTTCTCCCTCCCCCGCCTGGTGGTCCTGTGGTACTGTCGTGCTTTCCCCCATCTTAGCAGCTTCCAGATTCGAAACACGCGACGACACCGCCCTCACCTCTCTGCGCTCTTCTAGACGTCCCTGGAGGGTCCAGCCCTGCTTGAAATGGTGTTGTCAGCTCCAGGATTATGCTTGGTACAAACGCTATGCTTGGTACAAATGCTACTCAATTCCAAATGATGGACCCGGTCTTCTTCACCTGCAATGGCAATGGGCCTGAGGGCTTTTTTCTTTGTGTGTGAGTGTCATCCTAACCTGTTTTGTTTTGATGCATGGTGATCTTTGGATGAAACAGAGCTCTCTTGTTTTTAAGATGAAATTCGTCCGATCAATTTCAATCAAGCAAGCAATGGAATCAACCAATTTAGGTCCAAAACCAAAGTTCCCTTAGACTGTGCTCCGCCGCGTAGGGCTTTATAATGCCCGTCCTCGACAAAGTCCCCAGGGGACGGTGTGGGTGTCCTCCCATCCCCCACAGAGAAGATTGCAGAGGATCCTTGGCATGTTCCAATTCTTGCATTGGTTCCAATTCTTTCATGTCTTGGGAGGGGCTAGGGAATCATCAGCGGATGGGGGAGGGGACGGGAGCGTACAGCTTCCTCCCTCCCCCGCCTGGTGGTCCCGTGGTACTGTCGTGCTTTCCCCCATCTTAGCAGCTTCCAGATTCGAAACACGCGACGACACCGCCCTCACCTCTCTGCGCTCTTCTAGACGTCCCTGGAGGGTCCAGCCCTGCTTGAAATGGTGTTGTCAGCTCCAGGATTATGCTTGGTACAAACGCTATGCTTGGTACAAATGCTACTCAATTCCAAATGATGGACCCGGTCTTCTTCACCTGCAATGGCAATGGGCCTGAGGGCTATTTTCTTTGTGTGTGAGTGTCATCCTAACCTGTTTTGTTTTGATGCATGGTGATCTTTGGATGAAACAGAGCTCTCTTGTTTTTAAGATGAAATTCGTCCGATCAATTTCAATCAAGCAAGCAATGGAATCAACCAATTTAGGTCCAAAACCAAAGTTCCCTTAGACTGTGCTCCGCCGCGTAGGGCTTTATAATGCCCGTCCTCGACAAAGTCCCCAGGGGACGGTGTGGGTGTCCTCCCATCCCCCACAGAGAAGATTGCAGAGGATCCTTGGCATGTTCCAATTCTTGCATTGGTTCCAATTCTTTCATGTCTTGGGAGGGGCTAGGGAATCATCAGCGGATGGGGGAGGGGACGGGAGCGTACAGCCTCCTCCCTCCCCCGCCTGGTGGTCCCGTGGTACTGTCGTGCTTTCCCCCATCTTAGCAGCTTCCAGATTCGAAACACGCGACGACACCGCCCTCACCTCTCTGCGCTCTTCTAGACGTCCCTGGAGGGTCCAGCCCTGCTTGAAATGGTGTTGTCAGCTCCAGGATTATGCTTGGTACAAACGCTATTCTTGGTACAAACGCTACTCAATTCCAAATGATGGACCCGGTCTTCTTCACCTGCAATGGCAATGGGCCTGAGGGCTTTTTTCTTTGTGTGTGAGTGTCATCCTAACCTGTTTTGTTTTGATGCATGGTGATCTTTGGATGAAACAGAGCTCTCTTGTTTTTAAGATGAAATTCGTCCGATCAATTTCAATCAAGCAAGCAATGGAATCAACCAATTTAGGTCCAAAACCAAAGTTCCCTTAGACTGTGCTCTGCCGCATAGGGCTTTATAATGCCCGTCCTCGACAAAGTCCCCAGGGGACGGTGTGGGTGTCCTCCCATCCCCCACAGAGAAGATTGCAGAGGATCCTTGGCATGTTCCAATTCTTGCATTGGTTCCAATTCTTTCATGTCTTGGGAGGGGCTAGGGAATCATCAGCGGATGGGGGAGGGGACGGGAGCGTACAGCCTTCTCCCTCCCCCGCCTGGTGGTCCTGTGGTACTGTCGTGCTTTCCCCCATCTTAGCAGCTTCCAGATTCGAAACACGCGACGACACCGCCCTCACCTCTCTGCGCTCTTCTAGACGTCCCTGGAGGGTCCAGCCCTGCTTGAAATGGTGTTGTCAGCTCCAGGATTATGCTTGGTACAAACGCTATGCTTGGTACAAATGCTACTCAATTCCAAATGATGGACCCGGTCTTCTTCACCTGCAATGGCAATGGGCCTGAGGGCTTTTTTCTTTGTGTGTGAGTGTCATCCTAACCTGTTTTGTTTTGATGCATGGTGATCTTTGGATGAAACAGAGCTCTCTTGTTTTTAAGATGAAATTCATCCGATCAATTTCAATCAAGCAAGCAATGGAATCAACCAATTTAGGTCCAAAACCAAAGTTCCCTTAGACTGTGCTCCGCCGCGTAGGGCTTTATAATGCCCGTCCTCGACAAAGTCCCCAGGGGACGGTGTGGGTGTCCTCCCATCCCCCACAGAGAAGATTGCAGAGGATCCTTGGCATGTTCCAATTCTTGCATTGGTTCCAATTCTTTCATGTCTTGGGAGGGGCTAGGGAATCATCAGCGGATGGGGGAGGGGACGGGAGCGTACAGCCTCCTCCCTCCCCCGCCTGGTGGTCCCGTGGTACTGTCGTGCTTTCCCCCATCTTAGCAGCTTCCAGATTCGAAACACGCGACCACACCGCCCTCACCTCTCTGCGCTCTTCTAGATGTCCCTGGAGGGTCCAGCCCTGCTTGAAATGGTGTTGTCAGCTCCAGGATTATGCTTGGTACAAACGCTATTCTTGGTACAAACGCTACTCAATTCCAAATGATGGACCCGGTCTTCTTCACCTGCAATGGCAATGGGCCTGAGGGCTTTTTTCTTTGTGTGTGAGTGTCATCCTAACCTGTTTTGTTTTGATGCATGGTGATCTTTGGATGAAACAGAGCTCTCTTGTTTTTAAGATGAAATTCGTCCGATCAATTTCAATCAAGCAAGCAATGGAATCAACCAATTTAGGTCCAAAACCAAAGTTCCCTTAGACTGTGCTCTGCCGCATAGGGCTTTATAATGCCCGTCCTTGACAAAGTCCCCAGGGGACGGTGTGGGTGTCCTCCCATCCCCCACAGAGAAGATTGCAGAGGATCCTTGGCATGTTCCAATTCTTGCATTGGTTCCAATTCTTTCATGTCTTGGGAGGGGCTAGGGAATCATCAGCGGATGGGGGAGGGGACGGGAGCGTACAGCCTTCTCCCTCCCCCGCCTGGTGGTCCTGTGGTACTGTCGTGCTTTCCCCCATCTTAGCAGCTTCCAGATTCGAAACACGCGACGACACCGCCCTCACCTCTCTGCGCTCTTCTAGACGTCCCTGGAGGGTCCAGCCCTGCTTGAAATGGTGTTGTCAGCTCCAGGATTATGCTTGGTACAAACGCTATGCTTGGTACAAATGCTACTCAATTCCAAATGATGGACCCGGTCTTCTTCACCTGCAATGGCAATGGGCCTGAGGGCTTTTTTCTTTGTGTGTGAGTGTCATCCTAACCTGTTTTGTTTTGATGCATGGTGATCTTTGGATGAAACAGAGCTCTCTTGTTTTTAAGATGAAATTCGTCAGATCAATTTCAATCAAGCAAGCAATGGAATCAACCAATTTAGGTCCAAAACCAAAGTTCCCTTAGACTGTGCTCCGCCGCGTAGGGCTTTATAATGCCCGTCCTCGACAAAGTCCCCAGGGGACGGTGTGGGTGTCCTCCCATCCCCCACAGAGAAGATTGCAGAGGATCCTTGGCATGTTCCAATTCTTGCATTGGTTCCAATTCTTTCATGTCTTGGGAGGGGCTAGGGAATCATCAGCGGATGGGGGAGGGGACGGGAGCGTACAGCCTCCTCCCTCCCCCGCCTGGTGGTCCCGTGGTACTGTCGTGCTTTCCCCCATCTTAGCAGCTTCCAGATTCGAAACACGCGACCACACCGCCCTCACCTCTCTGCGCTCTTCTAGATGTCCCTGGAGGGTCCAGCCCTGCTTGAAATGGTGTTGTCAGCTCCAGGATTATGCTTGGTACAAACGCTATGCTTGGTACAAATGCTACTCAATTCCAAATGATGGACCCGGTCTTCTTCACCTGCAATGGCAATGGGCCTGAGGGCTTTTTTCTTTGTGTGTGAGTGTCATCCTAACCTGTTTTGTTTTGATGCATGGTGATCTTTGGATGAAACAGAGCTCTCTTGTTTTTAAGATGAAATTCGTCCGATCAATTTCAATCAAGCAAGCAATGGAATCAACCAATTTAGGTCCAAAACCAAAGTTCCCTTAGACTGTGCTCCGCCGCGTAGGGCTTTATAATGCCCGTCCTCGACAAAGTCCCCAGGGGACGGTGTGGGTGTCCTCCCATCCCCCACAGAGAAGATTGCAGAGGATCCTTGGCATGTTCCAATTCTTGCATTGGTTCCAATTCTTTCATGTCTTGGGAGGGGCTAGGGAATCATCAGCGGATGGGGGAGGGGACGGGAGCGTACAGCCTCCTCCCTCCCCCGCCTGGTGGTCCCGTGGTACTGTCGTGCTTTCCCCCATCTTAGCAGCTTCCAGATTCGAAACACGCGACCACACCGCCCTCACCTCTCTGCGCTCTTCTAGACGTCCCTGGAGGGTCCAGCCCTGCTTGAAATGGTGTTGTCAGCTCCAGGATTATGCTTGGTACAAACGCTATTCTTGGTACAAACGCTACTCAATTCCAAATGATGGACCCGGTCTTCTTCACCTGCAATGGCAATGGGCCTGAGGGCTTTTTTCTTTGTGTGTGAGTGTCATCCTAACCTGTTTTGTTTTGATGCATGGTGATCTTTGGATGAAACAGAGCTCTCTTGTTTTTAAGATGAAATTCGTCCGATCAATTTCAATCAAGCAAGCAATGGAATCAACCAATTTAGGTCCAAAACCAAAGTTCCCTTAGACTGTGCTCTGCCGCATAGGGCTTTATAATGCCCGTCCTCGACAAAGTCCCCAGGGGACGGTGTGGGTGTCCTCCCATCCCCCACAGAGAAGATTGCAGAGGATCCTTGGCATGTTCCAATTCTTGCATTGGTTCCAATTCTTTCATGTCTTGGGAGGGGCTAGGGAATCATCAGCGGATGGGGGAGGGGACGGGAGCGTACAGCCTTCTCCCTCCCCCGCCTGGTGGTCCTGTGGTACTGTCGTGCTTTCCCCCATCTTAGCAGCTTCCAGATTCGAAACACGCGACGACACCGCCCTCACCTCTCTGCGCTCTTCTAGACGTCCCTGGAGGGTCCAGCCCTGCTTGAAATGGTGTTGTCAGCTCCAGGATTATGCTTGGTACAAACGCTATGCTTGGTACAAATGCTACTCAATTCCAAATGATGGACCCGGTCTTCTTCACCTGCAATGGCAATGGGCCTGAGGGCTTTTTTCTTTGTGTGTGAGTGTCATCCTAACCTGTTTTGTTTTGATGCATGGTGATCTTTGGATGAAACAGAGCTCTCTTGTTTTTAAGATGAAATTCGTCCGATCAATTTCAATCAAGCAAGCAATGGAATCAACCAATTTAGGTCCAAAACCAAAGTTCCCTTAGACTGTGCTCCGCCGCGTAGGGCTTTATAATGCCCGTCCTCGACAAAGTCCCCAGGGGACGGTGTGGGTGTCCTCCCATCCCCCACAGAGAAGATTGCAGAGGATCCTTGGCATGTTCCAATTCTTGCATTGGTTCCAATTCTTTCATGTCTTGGGAGGGGCTAGGGAATCATCAGCGGATGGGGGAGGGGACGGGAGCGTACAGCCTCCTCCCTCCCCCGCCTGGTGGTCCCGTGGTACTGTCGTGCTTTCCCCCATCTTAGCAGCTTCCAGATTCGAAACACGCGACCACACCGCCCTCACCTCTCTGCGCTCTTCTAGATGTCCCTGGAGGGTCCAGCCCTGCTTGAAATGGTGTTGTCAGCTCCAGGATTATGCTTGGTACAAACGCTATGCTTGGTACAAACGCTACTCAATTCCAAATGATGGACCCGGTCTTCTTCACCTGCAATGGCAATAGGCCTGAGGGCTTTTTTCTTTGTGTGTGAGTGTCATCCTAACCTGTTTTGTTTTGATGCATGGTGATCTTTGGATGAAACAGAGCTCTCTTGTTTTTAAGATGAAATTCGTCCGATCAATTTCAATCAAGCAAGCAATGGAATCAACCAATTTAGGTCCAAAACCAAAGTTCCCTTAGACTGTGCTCTGCCGCGTAGGGCTTTATAATGCCCGTCCTCGACAAAGTCCCCAGGGGACGGTGTGGGTGTCCTCCCATCCCCCACAGAGAAGATTGCAGAGGATCCTTGGCATGTTCCAATTCTTGCATTGGTTCCAATTCTTTCATGTCTTGGGAGGGGCTAGGGAATCATCAGCGGATGGGGGAGGGGACGGGAGCGTACAGCCTCCTCCCTCCCCCGCCTGGTGGTCCCGTGGTACTGTCGTGCTTTCCCCCATCTTAGCAGCTTCCAGATTCGAAACACGCGACGACACCGCCCTCACCTCTCTGCGCTCTTCTAGACGTCCCTGGAGGGTCCAGCCCTGCTTGAAATGGTGTTGTCAGCTCCAGGATTATGCTTGGTACAAACGCTATGCTTGGTACAAACGCTACTCAATTCAAAATGATGGACTCGGTCTTCTTAACCTGCAATGGCAATGGGCCTGAGGGCTTTTTCTTTGTGTGTGAGTGTCATCCTAACCTGTTTTGTTTTGATGCATGGTGATCTTTGGATGAAACAGAGCTCTCTTGTTTTTAAGATGAAATTCATCCGATCAATTTCAATCAAGCAAGCAATGGAATCAACCAATTTAGGTCCAAAACCAAAGTTCCCTTAGACTGTGCTCCGCCGCGTAGGGCTTTATAATGCCCGTCCTCGACAAAGTCCCCAGGGGACGGTGTGGGTGTCCTCCCATCCCCCACAGAGAAGATTGCAGAGGATCCTTGGTATGTTCCAATTCTTGCATTGGTTCCAATTCTTTCATGTCTTGGGAGGGGCTAGGGAATCATCAGCGGATGGGGGAGGGGACGGGAGCGTACAGCTTCCTCCCTCCCCCGCCTGGTGGTCCCGTGGTACTGTCGTGCTTTCCCCCATCTTAGCAGCTTCCAGATTCGAAACACGCGACGACACCGCCCTCACCTCTCTGCGCTTTTCTAGACGTCCCTGGAGGGTCCAGCCCTGCTTGAAATGGTGTTGTCAGCTCCAGGATTATGCTTGGTACAAACGCTATGCTTGGTACAAATGCTACTCAATTCCAAATGATGGACCCGGTCTTCTTCACCTGCAATGGCAATGGGCCTGAGGGCTTTTTTCTTTGTGTGTGAGTGTCATCCTAACCTGTTTTGTTTTGATGCATGGTGATCTTTGGATGAAACAGAGCTCTCTTGTTTTTAAGATGAAATTCGTCCGATCAATTTCAATCAAGCAAGCAATGGAATCAACCAATTTAGGTCCAAAACCAAAGTTCCCTTAGACTGTGCTCCGCCGCGTAGGGTTTGTCTTTGAGCTAAAAATTTCAGCCCGCCAGCCAGACCTGCTCAATCTTCCCTGTCACAATTCCCCATTGCCTCTCACTTCTTTCATCTCGACCAAACATATGACTTGCTCGTCTCTATTCCCAGAGAGACGAGCCAGACCTGCTCAATCTTCTGGGTCTCAGCGTTCCAAATCCCCACTGACTTTGGAACTCCCCAAAAAAGCGGAGCGCTTCACGGATTTGCGTGTCATCCATGCGGCCCTTTAGCGATCTATCCTCTCACGGATTTGTCTTACTTTCAGTCTTACTTTCGGAGCCCGCCTCTCGCACGCCATTGGCTGTCTTACTTTGCCTTACATTCCCATAAACCTGCGTTCAGGTCTTACTTTGCCCGAAACCTCGGATGATTTCATTGGCTGTCTTACTTTTCCAAAGCCCCCGCATGATCTCATTGGCCGGTCTTACTTTACTATCAGCCGAAGCGAGCACAGCGGCAGCCAATTATTTTCCCCGCTACCGGAGCAGAAGAACAAGGATCGGGTAACTATAATTCCTTATCTTGTTTAACAACTATATAACAACGATTATCATCCGGCTCATATTTGATTTTAGCCTACTTTCCCAAAACCCTGCATGATGTCATTGGCCGGTTTTAGCCTACTTTGGAATTATCAGCCGAGCAGCACAGCGGCATCCATAGTATTTCCCCGCTACCGGAGCAGAAAAACAACGATCGGGCTTGTGTAACTATATAACAACGGTTATCATCCGGCTCATATTTGCTAATTATTTCGTTTTGTGTAGTAACAGTGTAACAGAGCAACCGTGTAGTAATAAACCAATCATTCATTTGTTGCAATGTTTTTTGTCTGTCTTCAAAGAATGGATTATAAACCTGAGTTCAAACGCCAGCCTCTGAGCTCCGAGCTCACCATCAAGGCTTCACCTGAAGCCACGGCAGTGGAGATGGTGGTGGCCTCGCAGTCGGCCACCAAGATGAAGGTGCCTGGCAGGGTCATCGAGGAGGCGAAGGAGCGCATCCTCCAGGCTGGAGGAGACCCCGGGTGCTACCAGCTGGTCCTCAGCGCGAGCGAGCTCCAGTTTGGGAAGTACCGGGGTCAGACCTTCAGGTGGCTCCTGTCCAACGACGTGGGCTGGGTGTGCGGGCTGCTGGCGTCCCACCAGAGGGAGAGAGACGGGGGAGACCGGACCCAGACACCCCTCATGGCAAACAAAGATGCCCTCCTCTCCTACGCCCAGCTGTTCCCAGAGGTGGCTGCTCTCATCAGTGAGCGTAGGATGAAGGAGGGCTCTTTGCCTATCCGGGGCTTGGATGCCACGCCGGTGGGTTTTGGCCAAAATGCCACCGACACGTACCAGTCTCTGTACGAGTCCACCAGCGCAGAGAAGCAAGGGTAAGTACTGTACCTCATGTCAAAGATGATGTGGTGTGTGATGACGTGTGGACCTCTCTGTTGCTCTGTGCAGTGTATAAGCCCTGCTGTGGTGCTCTCATGTTTGTAGATATGTGCAGTGGCTGAGGAAGCAGAAGGTCATGGCGGGGTCAAAGATGTACAAGCTGCAGGCGTACGTGTTGGCTCGGGACCAGGAGAAGAAGAAGGCTGCGCTTACTCCCCAGCAGACCACACCCCTGCCTACATCCCTGCCTGCTACAAGTAACCACCCTATTTACAACCACCACAGTACACAACCAATGCCCAACTGTTTGTCAAGATATATCTCATCAAATATTTATTACCTCTGTCCAAACAGGCTCTGCATCTTTGACTCCTCCTGATCTGTCTGACCAGGATCTCTTTGCTGCCGCCATGGAGGTTGACTCTGGTGAGACACCCCTATACACCACACATCCACACACACCCCATGCACATAACGATGACAAAACAGTAATGTCGATTTTCATTAATGATGCCTGTCTCACTATTTATTAGCCATCAACGGATTACCATCTAGGTAATATAAGTGCGTACGATCGAAGGTAAGTGTGTGTGGGCAAGTTGATTATCAGTATCTGCACGGCTTACCTGCTTTTGGGATTTGTAGTCCTTCCACCATGCTTCTCTCTGTGAGTAGTCTTTAGTCATTTCATGTGTAGGAATAACGTAGTTCATACTATATTTCAATTAACATTCACAATGCTGGCTTCAAATCCTTCTGGCGTAATAAGCAATATATACTCCCACTTGGTTTCCATTCTTTACCTTTTCTCCTAGAAAAAGCAGTGAGTGAGTGAGTGAGTGAGTGAGTGAGTGAGTGAGTCAGTGAGTGAGTGAGTCAGTGAGTGAGTCAGTCCTTTGCAGATGCTAGATGCTATGCCACATTTGTCTGTCCGCACGCAGTCTGTCCTCCATCTGTCCTCATGGCATGTTGCATCACAACAAGCTGGGCTTCATGCAATTGACCTTATTGACATGTGGGGTTCACATCCTTGGCTGACATTGTCTTAGTTTCCTGGAACACAGTGTATGTGTACGATTTGGTGTGTCTGAACCTTACAGATGACCGTCCAGCAGCGTCAGCCCAAGCCCCCCTCCCTCCCACCGCAGCTCAGGAGCAAGGGGAGCCTGTACTGGTGTTGCCATCCTCTGGCGCAGAGGTAGGCCCATCCATGTGTGTTTTGACAGTGTGTAACTCAGAGTTGAATTGACTGCTTTTCTTGTATTCAGCACAGTCTCAAAGCGAGCATTCAGTTCTCGGTAATAACTGATAAAAAAATATTTCTGTTGTAGCTGCTTCCTAACAGCTGGAGGCAGACGCTCCCTGAGGAGCAGCACGAGTGGCTGGGCCGGGCTCTGTTCACCAGGGGAGCCAGCGGGAAGCCCGTGCTCACCACCAACCTGCGCCTGTGGTGGGAGCCCCCCGGAGCCCGGCTGTTGTACACTCAGCCCCCCGCCTCAGCCCACGCCTTCTTCCAGCGCCGGTTCTTCCTGTGGATGCCGTACAAGTATGTTGTGTTATATTTCTAGCAGTATGTGGTATTTGCTTTAAAATATTTCAACTAAATTGATTTAAATACAGAACTGTAATACATTTTATAACATGTACAATTTGACTTTTAAAGGATGTGGGCGTACAAGTTTGTATGCCCCATCTGTAGGCGCAGGCTCACCGGTGCTGGCTGGTACAAGACCGTGCGGAGGGTCTTGGACAGGGACGGCTGGTACTTCATGGGCACGGAGTACCTGGAATGCCGTCCCTGTCAGAAGAAGCGGGCGAGCTGGGCACAGGACATCTTGGACCAGCTGGACCCTGCACACAGGGAGGAGTTTCCAGCTGTTCTCACATACAAGTAAGTAATTGCATTGTTATATAGCCGTGTGGATTAAATATAAAAAGGTGTGTGTGTGTGACTGTGCCACTTTTTAATATGTCTCACAGGCTGTCCTGTGACAAGGTGTTGCTTGGGCTGCTGAAGCAGCGCACTATGGGCAACAGTGCGACTCGGCTCCACTCCTTTCTGGTGGAGCAGCACACCAGAGAGTGGATGGCGAGGTCGATGAGCTACCTGTCTGCGCTCCGCAAGCTTCGGGTACCGGGCGCAGCACCGCAGCAGCAGCAGGTGTCCCTGCCTCCCATGCACCTGGTCCCCTGCGTGTCCTGGCTGATCTCCGTCTACGTGAGGGAGGCGGCCAGTAGAATGGAGGAGACCAAGGCCAGGGTCACCTCCATCTTTGGAGACATCCTGAAGATGGACTCCACCAAGAAGGCAAGCTTCACTACTACTTATACTACAATGTATAGTGCAATTCATATATTATAACAACAGCTGACATTATAACATATATATTGTAACAGTGACAGTTGATTTTATATTTCAGATGACAAAGAAGCTTGCGGGTGCCGCTGCTCACACGGCTGCCTGGGTGACCAACGTCGGCAACGAGTACGGGCAGGTGTTGATGTCCGTACTCACCGACCGCGAGGGCGACGGTCTTCTGCCCATGACAGCCGGTCTGATGCAGCGGTACAGAGAAGCCGGACAGGCCCCTCCCTCGGTCCTGTACGTGGACCGGGACTGCTGTTCCCTCTCCGGGGGACAGAGCAAGGTACATGTTGACATGTTGTTTTAGTTAATGCATTCTATTATGAGCTGTGTTCTTAGCACTTACCTTTTTATCAAATCACACAACAGGTGGCGGCGATGTTCCTGGAGTGGGACAAGCTGGTGATCCGGTTGGACGTGTGGCACCTGATGCGGCGCTTCGCCAGGGGGGTGTGCACCGACAGCCACCAGCTGTATGGCCTTTTCATGGCGAGGCTGTCCTTTGCCATTTTCGAATGGGACAGTGGCGACGTCGCTCGCCTGGAAGAGGCCAAGCGGTCCGAGGAGGGGGACGCCGTGGTGAAGCTGTCGGCCAGAGAGCTTGCCCGTCACTGCCGTCGCCGGACGCGAGGCATGGCTGAGACGGAGCGGCTCATCCGGGAGGTCCTGGACGCCTTCTGGGACGTGGCGGACACCAACGGCGTCAAGCTAATTGACCACGCCCAGATGGACAACATCTGGAGCATGCAGCGTCGGCATCTCCACTGCATCCAAGACCCAGAGGAAGTGGAGCTCTACACCAAGACGGGGGAGTTGACCAAGGGAGGGGTGGTTCTCCCAGTCTACCGGTGTGCCAGAGGCTCCAATTCCCTGGAGTCATTCCACCTCCACCAGAACCGCTTCATTCCAGGTAAGTGTTGTCACCAGAGGGAAAGAAAGAGGGAGGGAGAGAGAGATAGATGAAGAGGAAGAAAGAGAGAGATTATTGAACATGCCCCACCTCTTTGTTCCAGGCACAGCAGCCAACACCCTCCACTTCCAGGTGTACCTGCTGGAGGGCTTGGTGAGGTGGAATGAGGACCGTGGCAGGGCTGCAGTGGAGGATGCCAGCAGGTCAACGCTGCGTTGCTACAGGTAGATGCATGATGGACTGATATTAACACGTACTTATTAATATTTGGGCTGGAATAACATCTGTGTATTACTGGTGCTGTATAAATCATCTGCTTTTTCCTTGCCTACAGTGCCAAGCTGCAGCAGTCCTTCAGCCAGCTCACCCAAGAGTTTATGGGTATGACGCTGGTTGAAAATTACACCAAACTCAGGGAGTACACAGGTAACTAATGAAACGAATGATCATCACCCATGATTTGCGCTCATCAATCAATCAAAGCTTTATTTGTATAAACGTTTTAACGGTGTTGTGTCCTGTTCAGGGGAACTCATCGGTGTGGAGTACCTGTTGTCCCAAACATCAGGTGATGCGGTGGAGGACCTGGGCAGGGATCCTGACACCCCTGATGGGATGGACGACGCTGCGGTGGACCAGTGGGATGAGGGGTTTGGAGAAGAGCCGGAAGACGACCCGGAGGAGTTACGTCTCCTGGAGCACCACCACCAGCTCCTGCGCCAGGAGCAGACGCTCCCCCAGCCCAGCGCCTCTCTTCCCCCTCCCGCCGCCTCTCTGCCCCCCCCGGCCGCCTCTCTGCCCCCTGCCGCCGCCTCACCATCCCAGTCTGGTCCCGCCCACACCGAAGTCCACGATGCCCCTGAGATGGACATCGAGGAGCAGGAGGAAGACGTAAGCACTTTAAAGTGTTACATACATTCTTTCGGAATAGTTATATCATTCGTCAGTGTGCCTTCATGACCTTTGTGTTGCCCCTCTGTTGCAGGATGCCGTTGGGCCAGATGGACGTGGTGGCTATGCCAACGTGGTGCGTCTGGCCCGGGTCCTGGTGGACCTGCGTCACCCTGGCGCCGTGGTGACGCAGCGGATGGAGAAGGAGATCGTTGCCCTCTGGACCAAGCTGTCCGATCTGGACAAGGCAGCGGTCAAGTTCCCCCCCCGGCACCAGAACAGGCTCGTCAAGGGCCGGTTCAAAGCCAGCGCGGCCAGGTCCAAGAGGCATCCCGCAATACCCGGCGTGGACAGTGTGAACCGGTAAGCGTAGGCCGCATGTACACCTCAGTGCATGTACATCTCTGTGCTTTGTTTTGTACTTAGTGACCCGGGGCATGTCTCTCTGTGTCCAGTTCTGTCATGACCACAGGTGGCGGTGCGGCACAGTGTCCAAGCGCCAGCAGGCTGGTGGAGGCCATCGTCTTGGAGCTGTGCCACGTCCACTACGAGGGCCAGACGTTGGCTGGGGCCCGGGTGTACCGCTGGGGGGTCCTCCTTCAGGACTACAACTGCATCATCAGCCATCTGTGGAGCTGTAAGTCCCTGAGGGAGACCGCCCCCATGCAGCTGTACTCGTTCAACCACAGGACCCTCAATAAGTGGTGAGATTCTAATTGTATTTGACCTCTCTTCCTTTTTCTGTCTGTCTCCCTCTATTAGTCAAGCTCTGTCTCTGTTCCTTTCATTTTTATTGAGCGTCAATCTCTTGTCATCAGGAACCTTGACAGGACTCTGGCCATGAACAGGCACACCCTCAGCGTAGCTGTGCCCGGGGCTACCGCTGAGCTCTGCGCAGCAGACCTTCCTCCAGCAAAGCGCCTGCTGACAGAGCCGGTGCAGCCAGACCAGCCCCTCACCTTCTCTGTCCCTGAGGACACTTCAGGTCTGGCTGTGAGCCACAGAGGGCCTCTGGCACCGGCTTTATTTGACATCATCGCCCCCCCTGCTGCTGCCGCCGCCGCCGCCACCGCCACCTCCACCCCTGACACATCCGGCACTACCACCACCTCCACAGCCACTGCTGCTGCCGCCGCCGCCTCCACCCCTGACACTCTGGCCGTGTCACGCTCCACAGCCTACCAGAGGAAGCGGAGAGACATGGAGCAGCAACGGGCCCAGGAACTTGGGGCTTTCCTAAAAGAGCCCAGGCAGTTTAAAAAGTTTGACTGCAAGCACTGTGGCCAGCCAAAGAGGAAGGAGTTTGGCCACAGTCGCTTCAAAGGACAGTTCTACTGCCCCAAGGCTCCCCCTGGCGGTCTCTCCAAGGAACAGTGGCTGGAGATGAAAAAGGCTGAAAAGAAAGGTATTTACATTTTGATACTAACCTAATCTATTATATAACTCCTAATGTCTGACATTACTTATTGTAATGAGTAGGCTACCGACACCATTGAGTGCTAGACTGCAATGCTTTAATTAATCCACTGTGCATGCCCATACTAGTAGGTTAGCAATCATTATACAACAGAGCCCCCTAGTGTCTTGGCGACACCTATCATATCATTACACTTATTGATGGAATTTTTGAAACTTTCTCTCCGGCAGACTGACTCACGCCAGGCCACCCAGCTAGGAGCCCACTCCAGCGCCCATCCTGCCCCCACTCAGGATCAACACTCTAGCCCCTCAACAGGCCTCTTCCTCCTTCTCAGCCTAACATGCCCTAGGCTGTGTCTGGAACACCGTTGAGGAGTGGTGGGTGGAGAGATGAAGGACGCTAACTCAAGAGTGAGGTGATATAAGACACTGAGCCCCTAGCTGGAAGGCACTGGACGTTTTTGTACATTTTCATGAATTCAACTTCCCTTGCGTGGACCGAGACCTCGATGTGGTGTAAGGGCCTGCGTGTGTCAATGATCCACAGAGCCATATTGACAGTAGTCTCCAAGACTACTGGTAGGGACACCCTTGTCAAGCGGGTCTGTGGTGAGACACCTGACCAACATCGGTTCGCTTATCAGATGACTACATGGATGCTAATTCTGTGCGTGTGTGCTTGTGATACACTGGACAAACTTCAATTCATTGAAGAGTGTGGTTCTTTATTTAACAGTGTGGGCCTTCAATGTTGTTCAATGTTAAATGTGTTTAAAATATGATACAGTGGGACACTATTCATTATAGGCAAGGTAATTTGTATAGCACATTACAACACAACTTGATATTTCCACTTCTGTCACAGGGTGGCACCCAAACAAAACAAACACTGCTTCAACAAAGACAGATGACACTGGATTAAAATGCAACAAGTGAATATATTTATTAAAAAACACAAGGTTATGCAAGAACAGTGCGGGTGCTTTTATTTAACAGTTTGGTTCATTGTCATTCTCCATAAAATGAGATGAAGTGATGTAGTAACAAAATTTCAAAATCTAATTCATTGAAGTCTATAAGTGTGGCCCTTCATTGTTTCATTGTAATTGACCGAATGTGATGAAAATATGAGTCTGGGTTTGGTTTTGACTACAGGGGTGTCATTTTTGGGGTATAACCACAGTTACAGTGGTGTCCTCAGGGTCCTTTCTTTGTGTATAACTCGTGGTGTCCTGACCTCTCACTCAACATCTTAACATTTGTTACATTTTACATGCTGTGCTTTATAAATAAAACCAGGCCATTTGTGGTGTGCCGACATTGAATTTTGTTTCCTACTGTTGCTTTTTGGGGGGGGGGGTTAAGTGAAGAGTACAATTAAAGCAACAAAGACATAGGTAATACTGTAGTTCTAGACACAAAGACATAGGAGTACACTGTAGTTCAAGACAGCACACTTCCATGCATGAACAAGAGGAGCTGGCTCCTCATTGGAAGATCCTCTCCGGGGCTCCTCATGGATGGTGCTCTCTGGGGCTCCCCATTGGAAGGCCTTCTGGGGAGCTCACCTGTCTGGGGGCTGGACCGTCACCTAGGCTTCCAGTGTGAGTAGTCATTTTCACAGACACCACCTGGACAGAGATAAAAGAGAAGCAACAGGACAAGTAAATTTTCCATCCAAGTACTTTTTACTTTCTTTTCAATGGCTCCAAAGAAAAGCAACAGAAAACGCAAACACATGGAGGCTCAAGAGCAAGGTATTGGCTTCTATCTGGCTGTTTCTTCATTGTTACTGTTCTTATATTGTGTACGGTTTACAGCATTTTGGGCTGTATTTCATGAAAGGAGCTCTCTAAATTCAATTTCATTATTTTTAAGGTGAGTCTTCCTCCACCTCACCTCAGTCTTCCTCCACTCCTGCTGCCAAGAAGGGACCCACAAGAAACACTTTGTTTTGCCAGGATTGTTGTAGTACTTCTTGAAGAGATGAGTTTTGAGCCTGCGACGAAAGATGGGCAGCGACTCTGCTGTCCTGACATCAGTGGGCAGCTCATTCCACCACTGCGGGGCCAGGACAGAGAAGAGCCGTGACCGTGTCGATCGACCGCAGGAGCCTCGGAGTGACGGGGCAACCAGTCGCCCTGAGGTAGCAGAGCGTAGTGGTCGGGAGGGGATGTAGGGTTTGACCATGGCCTGGAGGTAGGAGGGGGCTGTTCCTTTCATTGCCTTGTAGGTTAGCGCCAGAGTTTTAAACTGGATGCGAGCCGCTACAGGGAGCCAGTGTAGGGAACGGAGAAGGGAAGTTGTGTGGGAGAACTTGGGGTGGTTGAACACCAGGCGAGCAGCAGCTTTCTGGACAAGTTCCAGAGGTTTAATGGCTGACGCTGGTGCCCCCGCGAGGAGGGAGTTGCAGTAGTCCAGGCGGGAGATGACCAGGGCCTGGATGAGTACCTGCGCCGTTTCATTAGTGAGGAAAGGGCGAATCCTCCTGATGTTGTAGAGCATGAATCTGCAGGAACGTGTGACGGATGTGACATGTGAGGAAAAAGACAGTTGGTCATCCAGGGTCACACCCAGATTCCTCGCAGTCCGAGTCGGGGTCACCACTGTGTCTTCAATGGTGATGGCCAGGTCCCGGTGCGGACAGCCCTTCCCCGGGAGGAACAACAGCTCAGTCTTGTCCAGATTGAGCTTGAGGTGATGTGTCGTCATCCACTCCGAAATGTCAGCCAAGCACCCAGCTATGCGTGTCTCCACTTCTGTATCAGAAGGGGGAAATGACAGAACCAGTTGGGTGTCATCGGCATAGCAGTGATAGGAGAAGCCATGCGAGCGAATGACAGAGCCCAGAGATGTAGTGTAGAGGGAAAACAGGAGAGGACCCAGGACAGACCCTTGTGGAACCCCCGTAGTCAGACTACGCGATTCCGACGTCGACCCTCTCCATGTCACCTGGTAGGAGCGGCCCGTCAGGTAGGATGCAAACAGGGAGTGTGCAGAGCCATCGATGCCTTTCTCCTCGAGGGTGGAGAGGAGGATCTGGTGGTCTACCGTATCAAATGCTGCTGACAGGTCTAGGAGTATCAGGACAGAGGAGAGAGAGTTCGCTCTAGCGGCATGGAGTGACTCTGTTACTGCAAGGAGGGCGGTCTCTGTCGAGTGGCCAGCCTTGAACCCGGATTGGTGGGGATCTAGGAGGTCGTTCTGGTGGAGGTACGAAGACAGTTGGTTAAAGATAGCACGTTCAAGTGTTTTGGATAGAAAGGATAGAAGGGAAACCGGTCTGTAGTTTTTGACATCAGATGGGTCGAGAGATGGTTTCTTTAGGAGGGGGGTGACTCTGGCAGTCTTGAAAGCAGAGGGAAAACATCCTGAAACAAGAGATGCATTGATGAGGTGGGTTAGGAAGGGAAGGAGTTCGGGTGCAACAGACTGAAGGAGAGTCGAGGGAACAGGGTCTAGGGAGCACGTGGTGGGCCCAAATGGGAAACTTATAGTCCGTTTGAGTAGCGATTCAGTCCAGAAGTGGGATTTACAGTACAATGGCCCAAATGGGAAACTCCTGGTCCATTTGAGTAGCCATTCATTCCAGGAGGGGGGTGTACTGTAGAGTCCATCCCTGCTGTCCATATAGGGCAGAATCTCACAAGATTTGCGCCGGGCAACCCCCGTAGGGTGCTCTGCAGGGAAGAGGCCCCTCACAGGTGTTGGGTGGTGTTCTAAGTTCACCTCTTCTGATTAGACTCATAGTCTGTCAGGTGGATGGTCTACCCATTGCCGGATGGCCTACGGGTTTATTTGGCCAATTAGAACACTTTATTTTTTTAACTTTCTCCGATCGGTATGAAAATCTATGAGCACCAATGGGAATGCTCCCTTAAGACAGCCATGTTTTTTGCAACATTCAATCAGGAGGCTTGATTTTAAACATGCTCCGAATGTCACGAGAATTGGTGGACTTAAAGCCTATGGTGGACACATTCGCATACTCAAAGGGCAGGCTCCTAGCCCCAGCATGTCATGACAAATTGCGAATCCTGCAAAGGAGGAAGAGATCTCAAGATGTACCTTTTTGACCTAGGCTGTACGCGGCTGTTTCTCATGATTGGTTGGGAGTATGAGGCTGACACTGTAGTATGTTCATGGCAACCTTTGGTACTTTAACACCACTGAGCTATAGCCTTCTAACACCAATCGCTTTGGAGAAACGGGTGTGTACAACAGCCATAGGTCAGTGTACAACAGCAATAGGTTTACATGATGAAATTCAAATTGCTCGAATCAGCTCAAACCTCTGCACAGTAACAGTACACCATGGAGACATGAACATACTGCCATATCAGCCTCCTAGCTCCTGTCAATAACCTAACCCTAACCCTAAGCCTAACCTTAACCCTAACCCTAACCCTAACCCTAAAATTCAACTTCCTCCAATACTTACGGTATTCTGAGGGCTTGTCCCTTATGGTAAGAGCATGCTGAGGTTACATTATGAGCCTCCTACCCGAGGCCACTTTGGAGCTATTGGCCTGGACACTTGCCATGCAAACCTATTGCAGTTGTACACTGACATGTGGCGACTGTACACGCCTGTTTCTCCGACATGGATGGGGCTAGAAGGCTGCCACTTGGTGGTCTTAGACTACCCATGGGTGCCATGAACATACTACAGTATCAGTTTCCTAGCCCCATCCATGTTGGAGAAACAGGCGTGTACAACTGCCACATGTCGGTGTACAATGGCAATAGGTTTGCATGGCAAGTGTCCAGGCCAATATATCCAAAGTGAAAGGTCATAGCCTCTCCCAACCACCACCTACCCCCACTAATTCCTAGGCTAGCTTT
Organism: Borostomias antarcticus; assembly: GCF_949987555.1. Classification (NCBI taxonomy): domain Eukaryota; kingdom Metazoa; phylum Chordata; class Actinopteri; order Stomiiformes; family Stomiidae; genus Borostomias; species Borostomias antarcticus. The sequence continues at coordinate 490,582 of NC_140258.1, forward strand.
CAAATGAAACCATCCGTGAAGCTCTACGACGTTCCCTTAATTTTGACCATTTTCTGGTAAACGGTTATAACCCAAAATATAACCATTTCCCAGATAGGCTATTCCTCCAGTGCAGAAGTTGGTAGCTACTCAGAACCACCACCTACCCCCACTAATTCCTAGGCTAGCTTTCAAATGAAACCATCCGTGAAGCTCTACGACGTTCCGTCAATTTTGCCCATTTTCTGGAAAACGGTTATAACCAAAGATATAACCGTTTACCAGATAGGCTATATCTTCAGTGTAGAAGTTGGTAGCTACTCAGAACCACCACCTACCCCCACTAATTCCTAGGCAAGCTTTCAAATGAAACCATCCCTGAAGCTCTACGACGTTCCATTAATTTTATCATGTAAACCTATTGCTGTTGCACCGACCTATGGCGGCTGTACACGCCACATTTCTCCAAAGTGGTGGGGGCTAGGAGGCTGTTAATCGGGGGTCCTACAGTACCAAAGGGTGCCATAAACATACTCTGAGATCAGCCTCCTACTCCCAACCAATCATGAGAAACAGCCGCGTACAGCCCCCACATGTCAGTGTACAACAGCAATAGGTTTACATGGTGAGTGTACGGGTCAATATCTCCAAAGTGCAAGGTCATAGCCTCTCCCAACCACCACCTCATCCCACTAATTCCTAGGCTAGCTTTCAAATGAGACCATCCGTGAAGCTCTACGACGTTCCGTTAATTTTTCGATACATGTCAATGCATTGTCTATGCGGTGCTTTTTGGTTAGGTTAGGGTTAGGTTGGCAATATCTCCAGAGTGCAAGGTCATAGCCTCTCCCAACCACCACCTCATCCCACTAATTTCTAGGCTAGCTTTCAAATGAGACCATCCGTGAAGCTCTACGACGTTCCGTTAATTTTTCGATACATGTCAATGCATTGTCTATGCGGTGCTTTTTGGTTAGGTTAGGGTTAGGTTGGCAATATCTCCAGAGTGCAAGGTCATAGCCTCTCCCAACCACCACCTCATCCCACTAATTCCTAGGCTAGCTTTCAAATGAGACCATCCGTGAAGCTCTACGACGTTCCGTTAATTGTTCGATAAATGTCAATGCATTGTCTATGCGGTGCTTTTTGGTTAGGTTAGGGTTAGGATGGCAATATCTCCAAAGTGTCTTGGGGTAGGAGAATGATATGGCAGTAGGTTCATGTCTCCATGGTGTACTGTTACTGTGCAGGGGGTTGAGTTGATTCAAGCAATTTTAATTTTAACATGTAAACCTATGGCGGTTGTACACCAACCTATGGCGGCTGTACACGCCTGTTTCTCCAAACTGGTGCGGGATAGGAGGCTATCGCTCGGTGGTGTTAAAATACCAAGTGTTGAGACTAACATACTGGAATATCAGCCTCCTAGCTCTCCGTTAAGTGTGGAAATGAAGGAATGTACAGCCGCCATATAAACCTATTGGCACTGTACGCCTTTCCCGTACGGCCTACAAACATCCCACAGATATGAAGCAAAACTTAGATTGCTCAAGAGTGTCCAAGGATCAACATATTTCAGCGTCAGCCCCCAAGATCAAGCGGTTTTCATTTTGGAAGGGGGGAAGTGTCCAATTTGGTGAGGTCAGTTTAGGAAGCATTCATGTTATCTGAATTGACGTCAATTTAGGAAGCGTTTCTGTTTCCCGAATTGACATTGCGGTTCTGGTTTTTGCAAAGGTACACTACACTCAAGCCCACTGTAGCTAGTCTCAGGGTATGCTAGAACCCCCACACCAAGGTGCAATACTCTAAGTTAATAAAAAAAGTGTCCAAATTGATGCTGCCATTTGCCATATGGTCAAGGTGAGGTTAAGTTACTTCCTGATGTCCGATTAACTCAGGACCAGCTTAGCTGGTTTCAGGGTGTGCTTAAACACTCATGCAGTAAAGTGCAAGGCTGTACTTTGAAAGGAAGTGTCCAATTTGGTGATGTCAGTTAAGGAAGCATTAATGTTTCCTGAATTGACGTCAATTTAGGAAGCGTTCCTGTTTCCCGAATTGACATTGCGGTTCTGGTTTTTGCAAAGGTACACTACACTCAAGCCCACTGTAGCTAGTCTCAGGGTATGCTAGAACCCCCACACACCAAGGTGCAATACTCTAAGTTAATAAAAAGTGTCCAAATTGATGCTGCCATTTGCCATATGGTCAAGGTGAGGTTAAGTTACTTCCTGATGTCCGATTAACTCAGGACCAGCTTAGCTGGTCTCAGGGTGTGCTTAAACACTCACGCAGTAAAGTGCAAGGCTGTACTTTGAAAGGAAGTGTCCAATTTGGTGGTCAGTTAAGGAAGCATTAATGTTTCCTGAATTGACGTCAATTTAGGAAGCGTTCCTGTTTCCCGAATTGACATTGCGGTTCTGGTTTTTGCAAAGGTACACTACACTCAAGCCCACTGTAGCTAGTCTCAGGGTATGCTAGAACCCCCACACACCAAGGTGCAATACTCTAAGTTAATAAAAAAGTGTCCAAATTGATGCTGCCATTTGCCATATGGTCAAGGTGAGGTTAAGTTACTTCCTGATGTCCGATTAACTCAGGACCAGCTTAGCTGGTCTCAGGGTGTGCTTAAACACTCACGCAGTAAAGTGCAAGGCTGTACTTTGAAAGGAAGTGTCCAATTTGGTGGTCAGTTAAGGAAGCATTAATGTTTCCTGAATTGACGTCAATTTAGGAAGCGTTCCTGTTTCCCGAATTGACATTGCGGTTCTGGTTTTTGCAAAGGTACACTACACTCAAGCCCACTGTAGCTAGTCTCAGGGTATGCTAGAACCCCCACACACCAAGGTGCAATACTCTAAGTTAATAAAAAAGTGTCCAAATTGATGCTGCCATTTGCCATATGGTCAAGGTGAGGTTAAGTTACTTCCTGATGTCCGATTAACTCAGGACCAGCTTAGCTGGTCTCAGGGTGTGCTTAAACACTCACGCAGTAAAGTGCAAGGCTGTACTTTGAAAGGAAGTGTCCAATTTGGTGATGTCAGTTAAGGAAGCATTAATGTTTCCTGAATTGACGTCAATTTGGGAAGCGTTTCTGTTTCCCGAATTGACATTGCGGTTCTGGTTTTTGCAAAGGTACACTACACTCAAGACAACTGTAGCTAGTCTCAGGGCATGCTAAAACCCCCACACACCAAGGTAAAATACTCTAAGTTAATAAGAAGTGTCCAAATTGATGGCGTCCATTTGCCATATGGTCAAGGTGTGGTTTGGGTACTTCCTGAGGTCCAATCAACTCAGGACCAGCTTAGTTAGTCTCAGGGCATGCTAGAAGTCCCAGACACCAAGGTGCAAGACCCTAAGTTAATAAGAAGTGTCCAAATTGATGGTTTGGGTACTTAATGAGGTCCAATCAACTCAGGCCAGCTTAGTCGGTCTCAGGGCATGCTACAACCCCGATACACCAAGTTGCAAAGCTCTGTGTTCATGGGAAGTGTCAATTTGGACAGAACAGGTAATCACATTTTCCCTCCAAAATTGAAAATTCAAATCCAAACATGTCCTTTCAGGATACTTTTGTCCATTCGGGGCTTCCTGGGGGCTGTCCATACAGGATACTATTGTTCTTTTGGGTCACTTCAAAAGGGAATGACAGTTGACCTTTACAACATTTCATGGTGGTCATGACCTTTCTGCTACAACTAGACACTTGATTCCTTTTCTGCTTTAAAGTTGGCTTCGATGAAAATGTGTGACATGATTTTTGTGCCCATCGGTGCATGGCAAGACACTGAAAATGAGCCTCAAAGTTTGCAAGGTCGCCATGTTTCCCAAAATGACACTGTGTCCATTAGGGAACAGTTTTGTGTACATTAAATATTACATTACAGGACTTTCTGAAGCCTCAGAGATCCCATATGTCACACACAGAGCGGGGACATGGCCTACTACAGTCATGTGAAGTGAAAACTCTCCAAGTCCCTTGGGGAAAAAAGATTGTTTATTTGAGAAATCTAGGCGAAGACACTGTTAGGCTTATAGCCCGCAACACCCTCTTTCATAGTTGGTCAGATTGGAGTCATTTTTTTTCTGAACATGCGTGAGCTCTGATCTTTTAGTATGTTGTTGCCAGACCCAAGTGGAGTACAGTAGGCTTGGTTTGGACCTGCTGGGACCGAGCATGCCAGTGCCACACAACTGTCATTTTGGGGTACTTTTGCATTGAAAATGTTTTCAATGGGAAATGCTTCTCAAATGGACACCCTTCAAATGATCATATTTCATGAAGAAATTGTCAGAATGGCTTGAAACCTGCACCAAACCCTCAACTCGGAACACAGCTTTAGCATGTAGAGCACTGGTTCTGTAAACCCTCTGCATTCCTATATCCTTTCAGGAATGTCCCTCAAGAATGGGACAAGGAGAGCCTTGTAGAGCAGCTTTTGTTATGAAACATATCTCAGATTTGTTTCAGTACATTGATAGTAAGTATCCAATTTGGGATGTCCAGTGTGGTTCTGGGTTTTGCAAAGGTACACTAAACTCAATACCACTGTAGCTGTTCTAAGGGTGTGCTAAAACCCCCTCTCACTAATGTGCATTGCTGTACACCATATGGAAAAATGTTTCCCCGGTGTAGGATAAGCAACCCCCCATGGACAGTCGATGCTTGCCAAGTGGACCAATGCTTCCCTCGTGGACAGACGATGCTTGCCAAGTGGACGAATGCTTCCCTCGTGGACAGACGATTGCTTGCCAAGTGGACGGATGCTTCCCTCGTGGACAGACAATGCTTGCTATGTGGACCGATGCTTCCCTCGTTGACAGTCGATTGCTTGCCAAGTGGACCGATGCTTCCCTCGTTGACAGTTGATTGCTTGCCAAGTGGACCAATGCTTCCCTCGTTGACAGTCGATTGCTTGCCAAGTGGACCAATGCTTCCCTCGTGGACAGACGATGCTTGCCAAGTGGACCAATGCTTCCCTCGTGGACAGTCGATTGCTTTCCAAGTGGACCAATGCTTCCCTCGTGGACAGACGATGCTTGCCAAGTGGACCAATGCTTCCCTCGTGGACAGTCGATGCTTGCCAAGTGGACCAATGCTTCCCTCGTGGACAGTCGATTGCTTGCCAAGTGGACCAATGCTTCCCTCATGGACAGACGATGCTTGCCAAGTGGACCAATGCTTCCCTCGTGGACGATTGCTTGCCAAGTGGACGAATGTGTCCCTCGTGGACAGTCGATTGCTTGCCAAGTGGACCAATGCTTCGGGTGCCGGTATTTAGCCTTAGATGGAGTTTACCACCCGCTTTGGGCTGCATTCCCAAGCAACCCGACTCCGGGAAGAACGCGCTCCGGCCCGCCGGGGGCCGCTACGGGCCTCTCACCCTCCGCGGGGCCTCCCTCGGAAGGACTCGGGCCCCCTGGCGGCACCGGACCGGGAGCGGACTTCCGTACGCCACATGTCCCTCGGGGGATTCACTCCCCCGGGGATTCGGCGCTGGGCTCTTCCCTCTTCGCTCGCCGCTACTGGGGGAATCCTGGTTAGTTTCTTTTCCTCCGCTTACTGATATGCTTAAGTTCAGCGGGTCGTCTCGTCTGATCTGAGGTCGAACAAACGGGGGTAAGAGTACGGCTCGCCCCACCGGGGTGCGGGGGGACGAGGCTCGTGGGCTCGGGGAGGTAGACGGTACGGCCGGGAGCCGGGGGGACGGGCGTCCTTCCCCTCTCCCCCACGCGCGCGGGCAGTGGGCGGACCGCAGGGGTCCACGGGCAGCCGCGACGGGGACAGAGGAGTTAGGGGTGAACCCGCCCCGCTCGGACCCGAGCCGCTCATCTCTGCGCTTAAGGGGACGAAGGACCTTCCGGGGAGGAGGTCCCGCGACGCCCCAGCCGCGGGAAGGGTCACCGGTGAGGGGGACCGTTTCCAGATTGATGGGTAGAACCGACGCTCAGACAGGCGTGGCCCCGGGATCGACCCGGGGCCGCAATGTGCGTTCGAAGGGTCGATGATCAGTTTTGTGTCCTGCAATTCACATCACTTCTCGCAGCTAGCTGCGTTCTTCATCGACGCACGAGCCGAGTGATCCACCGCTAAGAGTCGTACGTTTGTTTTTTCTTGGACAGGCGACGCGCTCCTCCGAGGAGAGGCGCGCCCCGAGTTGGACAGATTGAATACAGCCGCCGCCGGCCGGACGGGTTTCACCGAGCGCTGAGGCGGAGAGGGACGGAGGGGGCCCCGGAGGACCCCCTCTCGACTCTCCGCCTCCGAGGACAGAGGCGGAGAGGGAGGGAGCCCCGGGGGACCCCCTCTCACCTCTCCACCCCGAGGACAGATGTAATACGGCCGCCGCCGGCCGAACCTGTTTCACCGAGCGGAGGCGGGGAGGGAGAGGGCCCCGGGGGACCCCCTCTCGACTCTCCGCCCCCCCGAGGACAGAGACGGGGAGGGAGGGAGCCCCGGAGGACCCCCTCTCGACTCTCCGCCCCGTGGAAAAAGAGTACGTGGGACCCGACCGGCCGACCGACCGAGGTCTCCCCGTTAATGATCCTTCTGCAGGTTCCCCTACAGAAACCTTGTTACGACTTTTACTTCCTCTAGGTAGCCCGGTTCGATCGTCTTTTCGAAGCGTCGGCGGGCCCGCCTTGCGACGGGCCTCGCCGGCCCCGATCCGGGGACCTCACCGAGCCATCCATCGTTAGTAGCGACGGGCGGTGTGTACAAAGGGCAGGGACTTAATCAACGCGGGCTAGTGACCCGCACTTACTGGGAATTCCTCGTTGACGGGGGCAATGTCAGCCCCCGATCCCAATCACGAGCGGGGTGGAGCGGGTTACCCGAGCCTCTCGAGCGTAGGGTGAGGCACGCGCTGGCCCGCTCAGTGTAGCGCGCGTGCGGCCCCGGACATCTAAGGGCATCACAGACCTGTTATTGCTCCATCTCGCGCGGCTTGATCTTCCGCTTGTCCCTCTAAGAAGCTGGGTCCGACCCGCGCCGGAGCCGGAAGCTATTTAGCAAGCCGGAGTCTCGTTCGTTATCGGAATTAACCAGACAAATCGCTCCACCAACTACGAACGGCCATGCACCACCACCCACGGAATCGAGAAAGAGCCGTCAATCTGTCAATCCTGTCCGTGTCTGGGCCGGGTGAGGTTCCCCGTGTTGAGTCGAATTAAGCCGCAGGCTCCACTCCTGGTGGTGCCCTTCCGTCAATTCCTTTAAGTTTCAGCTTTGCAACCATACTCCCCCCGGAACCTAAAGACTTTGGTTTCCCGGAGGCTGCCCGGCGGGTCGTAGGTGTGGACGCCGCCGGATCGCCGGTCGGCATGGTTTACGGTCGGAACTACGACGGTATCTGATCGTCTTCGAACCTCCGACTTTCGTTCTTGATTAACGAAAACATTCTTGGCAAATGCCTTCGCTTTCGCCCGTCCTGCGCCGGTCCAAGAATTTCACCTCTAGCGGCGCAGTACGAACGGGTCCCGGGGCGCGGCCGAGGGACGCCGCGCGCCTTCCGGGCGCCCGCCGCCCACCGCCCGCTCCTCCGTCCGGCACGCCCGTCGCCGATATCCAACTACAAGCTTTTTAACTGCAGCAACATTAATATACGCTATCGGAGCTGGAATTACCGCGGCTGCTGGCACCAGACTTGCCCTCCGATGGATCCTCGCAAAGGGTTTGTGTTTGTACTCATTCCGATCACGACGCCTCCACAGAGGCCCGTATCGTTATTTTTCGTCACTACCTCCCCGAGTCGGGAGTGGGTAATTTGCGCGCCTGCTGCCTTCCTTGGATGTGGTAGCCGTTTCTCAGGCTCCCTCTCCGGAATCGAACCCCGATTCCCCGTAACCCGTCGTCACCGTGGAAGTCCCAGAAACTGCCATCGAAAGTTGATAGGGCAGACATTCGAATGAGACGTCGCCGCCGCGGAGGGCCAGCGATCGGCCAGAGGTTATCCAGAGTCACCAGTGCGGGTCCCGGCGGGGGACGGGGAGGTCGCCCTCCGCCGCTGCGCGCCGGGCCGTGGGGAGCGGTGCTGATAAATGCGCGCCTCCCCGCCAGCGGATGGGGGTCGGCGCTCGGTCGCATGTATTAGCTCTAGAATTACCACAGTTATCCAAGTAACAGGGGAGCGATCAAAGGAACCATAACTGATTTAATGAGCCATTCGCAGTTTCACTGTACAGGCCGTGCGTACTTAGACTTGCATGGCTTAATCTTTGAGACAAGCGTATGTTACTGGCAGGATCAACCAGGTAGCCCCGAGGGCGGGCGAAGGAGGGCGGACTACCGACGCCCGGAGGAGAGCGCGCTGTCGGCAGGGCCCCGCCACGGGGGCGCCTCGCCGGCAGTCGTGCGGTAAAAGAGGAGGAACCGGGAGCGACCGGGAGGTTGTGAGAAACGGTGCTTTCGGCGACGGGCGGGAGGGAGAGGCGCAGGGGGCCCCGAGGCCACCGCGCGCTCACCCGCCGCGCCGCCGCGTAGGACGACCGGGTGAGACGGGGCGACTCGGCCTCGCCGTGAGGAGGGCGGCTGCGGCACCGGCGGCAGGGGGAACGCTCCCCCTGTCGCGCGGACCGGCCCAGAGGCGCTCCAGCGTTCGAGAGGAACCGGCCGGGGGGGGATAAGACCCCCCCCGACGGCCCTCCCTAGGCTGGAGACGTATGCCTTTCGGACCGTGGGAGACAGTGAGTGTGTGAGGGTGCGTGCGTAATGGGGACCGCTCCCCGGGCTCCGTGCGTAAGAGGGACCGCTCCCTCGGCTCCGTGCGTAAGAGGGACCGCTCCCTCGGCTAACTAGTAAGAGGGGACCGCTCCCCCGGCTGCCAAGTAAGAGGGGACCGCTCCCCCGCCGAGCGATCCGTCGTTCGGGCCCGGGGACCGCTCCCCCTCCGGCAAACCGAGAGCCAGGGGCGTTACGCTGCCGCCGAGCTCCGGGCATAAGTCGACCGTCTTTGGAGTCTTGCCGCGCGCGCTCTCACTCCGCGCCTCCTCCCTTCCCGAGAGCGGGGGGGACGGTGCGCCCGGAGCCCCGAGGGGCCGGGATCCCGCCTCGGCCGGCGTGCGCCGGCCTTCGCCTTGGGGTTTGGACAAGCCCTTTGACTCGCGCGCGCGTCAGACTCCTCTCGGTCCGTGTTAAGAGGGACCGCTCCCCCGCCGTGTTAAGAGGGACCGCTCCCCCGCCGTGATCCGTCGTCCGGGCTGGGGGACCGCTCCCCCTCTCCCGCAGACCGAGAGCCAGGGGGTGTTACGCGTCCCCGGCTCCGGGTCGAGAACCGGGCCCCGGGGCCGAGCGTCTCCCCGGGCCGCACGCCTACCCGGGCCGCGCGCAGACATCCGACGCCGGGCAGAGAGAACAGTCCCCTTACACTGGACGTTCGCTGTCGGAAGCCGCGCGCGTCCGGCATGGCGCACCGCCGCGGGCAGACCCACCGACCGCCGGGGCTCGCCGGCCCCCGACCGTCTCCGCTCCTTCGTTCGGTCCCCAGAGGGACCGCTCCCCAGGCAAACTGTTCAAAATGTCTTTGCTCCTAATGAGACCCGGGCGGGTCTTATTCGGCCTCCCCGGCTCCGTTCCCGAGCCGGTGCACCATCTCGGGGTTGAGGACGCGGCCCCTCGGCCTCCTCTTCCGTCCCCCCATTGGAACCCAGTCATTGGGACTCTGCCCAATTTACAACCCGCCGATACGTGTTCGAAATAGTACAGACCGACTCTCAGATTTACCCGGAGCCGAAAAAAATCCCGGGGAGAGGCAGCCCGGGATTCCCGGGTGAGCTCCCGGGGAGCCGATTCTCCCCCGCCTATGGGGATTAAAGCGGTGCTTTATTTTCGGTGGTGCGGTTCCTCCCATATGCCGTTCTGTGGGGTCCCTCTCCCGGGGACTTGTAAAATTTCTCGGCCGGCCGAGTTTGGACTTTGTCAAAAAATCACTGCTGAGGATGATTCTCACACGTCAGGGGCTTTACCCGCATTTTGGGGCCGGGGCTCCGGGGGGGATCACACAGTGGCCCTACCCCGCACAGGGGACCAGGGCTGGGGGGGGGAGATAGAGAGGGGCCCTGCCCCTCTCAGGGGACCAGGGCTGGGGGGGGAGATAGAGAGGGGCCCTGCCCCTCTCAGGGGACCAGGGCTGGGGGGGAAGATAGAGAGGCCCTACCCCTCTCAGGGGACCAGGGCTGGGGGGGAAGATAGAGAGGGGCCCTGCCCCTCTCAGGGGACCAGGGCTGGGGGGGAAGATAGAGAGGCCCTACCCCTCTCAGGGGACCAGGGCTGGGGGGGAAGATAGAGAGGCCCTACCCCTCTCAGGGGACCAGGGATCCGGGGGACGACAGAGGGGCCCTACCCCTCTCAGGGCCCCACCCCTCCGGGGAAACACACAGCACCTCGACCCCGCACAGCGGACCTCCGGGACAGCCCGGTAACCTCGCGCACCGCTCGAACCCGTGCACCCACCCTTAAGCACCCTCCCCTCGGGCACTAGACCTCCAGGGCCTCGGCCCCCAGAACTATGTGGCCCTGGTAATCCTTATAACAGTGGGACTTAGGTTTTGAGCCTCCCTGCTCGCCCTCCGCGGTGGGGCCAGGCGCACCGGCCGTGCCTGCACACCCACCCTTAAGCACTCCTCCCCGGGCACCAGACCTCCGTACCACCGGCCTCCAGGGCCCCGGGGCCCTGGCTCTCCAAACGGAACCATGCGTACCTGGTAATGCCCATACCTTTGCGGAAAAAAAAAGTGGTCGGGGCCGGTCCGCCCGACCCTCGCTCCCCTCCGGTCGCCCGGAGGGGCTTTGGGCCGCTGCGGACCGCTCCGACCGACCGAGACTGCCCTCCTGCTCCTGCTCCTGCTGACCGCGGACCGCTCTCTCCTCCGGCCCCGCGGTCCTGGTCATGTATATGGGATAGAGGCGTCCCGGCGGGGGAGGAAGCCGCCTTCCTCCCCCTGGGAAACAAATCTTGGATGTAGGGCTGACTCTCAATAGATCGCAGCGTAGGAGCTGCTCTGCTACTTACGAGACCCCCACCCAGAATCAGGTCGTCTGCAGGCGATTTAGCGCCGGGCTCTTCGGGACATGTGTTGCACGATCAGGGAGGTGGGGGGCCCCCATCGTACGGGAAGTTACGGATCCGACTTGCCGACTTCCCTTAACCACCTTGTTCTAACACGCCAGAGGCTGTTCACCTTGGAGACCTGCTGCGGATATGGGTACGGCCCGGCGCGAAATTACCTCCGCCTCGCCCGGGTTTTCAAGGGCCGGCGGGAGCGTCCCTGACGCCGCAAGCAATGCGCGGCGCTTTCCAGGGCTCGGGCCTCTATCTCGGGACGAACCCATTCCAGAGTTGCCCCGCCCTTGACGGAGAAAAGAGAACTCTCCCAGGGGCCCCCGCCGGCGTCCCCGGGGTCGTTTGCGTCGGCGTCCCTCTCCGCTGCCCTCCGGGTCCGGGGATCTGAACCCGACTCCCTTTCGATCGGCCGGGGGCTCTGACACCCATCGCCCCGCGCTTTCCGAACGGCGTTCGCCTATCCCTTAGGACCGACTAACCCGTGTTCAACTGCTGTTCACACGGAACCCTTCTCCACTTCGGCCTTCAAAGTTCCCGTTTGAATATTTGCTACTACCACCAAGATCTGCACCCGCGGCGGCTCCACCCGGGCCCGCGCCCTGGGCTTCCGCGCTCACCGCGGCGGCCTTCCTACTCGTCGCGGCGTGGCCCCCGGGGGCGCGTCTGTTGCCGGCGATGGCCGGGTATGGGCCCGGCGCTACAGCGCCATCCATTTTCAGGGCCGGTCGATTCGGCAGGTGAGTTGTTACACACTCCTTAGCGGGTTCCGACTTCCGTGGCCACCGTCCTGCTGTCTATATCGACCGACACCTTTCATGGGGTCTGATGAGAGCCGGCTTCGGGCGCCTTAACCCGAGCGTTCGGTTCATCCCGCAGCGCCAGTTCTGCTTACCAAAAGTGGCCCACTAGGCGGCTCGCATTCCACGCCCGGCTCCGCGACGGCGAGCCGGGCCTCTTACCCATTTAAAGTTTGAGAACGGGTCGAGGCCGTTTCGGCCCCGAGGCCCTTAGTCATTCGCTTTACCGGATAAAACTGCTCTTGGACGAGCGCCAGCTATCCTTATCACATCTTGTGTTTCTATGCCTGGAAAAAGCTTTTCTCAGCGAGAGAGGTGTCTTAGGAACATTTTGACTTTCCATGCGCCCTTAGCTGTTTGGAACAAAATTAATGGCCCTAGCATGTAGAAGAGCACGCACCATTATAGGGATCATCATTAGAACATGTATTCTTGTTCTAGACATGCTTTTATTCACCTTTTGACATTTTGTGTTTCCATACCTGGAAAAGGCTTTTGTCAGCGAGAGGAGAGTGTCTTATCAATTTGACTGTACATGCGTCCTGAGCTGTATGGAACAAAATTGATGACCCTATCATGTAGAAGAGCACGCACCATTATAGGAATCATCATTAGAACATGTATTCATTAGAACACGTATTCTTGTGGTAGAAATGCTTTATTCACCTTTTCATATTTTGTGCTTCCATGCCTGGAAAATGCTTTTCTCACAGAGAGAGGTGTCTTAGGAACATTTTGACTTTCCATGCGCCTCGAGGTATTTTGGTCAAAACTCTCCCATGTAGAATAGCACGCACCATTATAGGAGTCATCAATAGAACATGTATTCTTGTGGTAGAAATGCTTTTATTCACCTTTTCACATCTTGTGTTTCCATGCCTGGAAAACGCTTTTTCAGCGAGAGAGAAGTGTCTTAGGAACATTCTGACTGTACATGCGTCCTGAGCGTTTTGGAACAAAACATTAATGACCCTATCATGTAGAAGAGCAAGCACCATTATAGGAATCAACATTAGAACATGTATTCATTAGAACATGTATTCTTGTGGTTAGCAATGCTTTTATTCACCTTTTCACATTTTGTGTTTCCATGCCTTGAAAATGCTTTTCTCAGAGAGAGAGAAGTGTTTTAGGAATATTTTGACTTTCCATGCGCCCCGAGTTATTTTGGTCAATATGAATGTCTCTCCCATGTAGAATAGCACGGACCATTACAGGAGTCATCAAAAGAACATGTATTCTTGTGGTTAGCAATGCTTTTATTGACCTTATCACATCTTGTGTTTCCATGCCTGGAAAACGCTTTTCTCAGCGAGAGAGGTGTCTTAGGAACATTTTGACTTTCCATGCGCCCTTAGCTGTTTGGAACAAAATTAATGGCCCTATCATGTAGAAGAGCACGCACCATTATAGGAATCATCATTAGAACATGTATTCATTAGAACACGTATTCTTGTGGTAGAAATGCTTTATTCACCTTTTCACATTTTGTGTTTCCATGCCTGGAAAATGCTTTTCTCACAGAGAGAGAAGTGTCTTAGGAACATTTTGACTTTCCATGCGCCTCGAGGTATTTTGGTCAAAACTCTCCCATGTAGAATAGCACGCACAATAGGAGTCATCAATAGAACATGTATTCTTGTGGTAGAAATGCTTTTATTCACCTTTTCACATCTTGTGTTTCCATGCCTGGAAAACGCTTTTTCAGCGAGAGAGAAGTGTCTTAGGAACAGTCTGACTGTACATGGTCCTGAGCGTTTTGGAACAAAACATTAATGACCCTATCATGTAGAAGAGCAAGCACCATTATAGGAATCAACATTAGAACATGTATTCTTGTGGTTAGCAATGCTTTTATTCACCTTTTCACATTTTGTGTTTCCATGCCTGGAAAATGCTTTTCTCAGAGAGAGAGAAGTGGCTTAGGAATATTTTGACTTTCCATGCGCCCCGAGTTATTTTGGTCAATATGAATGTCTCTCCCATGTAGAATAGCACGGGAGTCATCATAGGAGACATAGGAGTCATCATTCGAACATGTATTCTTGTGGTTAGCAATGCTTTTATTGACCTTATCACATCTTGTGTTTCTATGCCTAGAAAACGCTTTTCTCAGCGAGAGAGGTGTCTTAGGAACATTTTGACTTTCCATGCGCCCTTAGCTGTTGCGAACAGAATTAATGGCCCTATCATGTAGAAGAGCACGCACCATTATAGGGATCATCATTAGAACATGTATTCTTGTTCTAGACATGCTTTTATTCACCTTTTGACATTTTGTGTTTCCATGCCTGGAAAAGGCTTTTGTCAGCGAGAGAAGAGTGTCTTATCAATTTGACTGTACATGCGTCCTGAGCTGTATGGAACAAAATTGATGACCCTATCATGTAGAAGAGCACGCACCATTATAGGAATCATCATTAGAACACGTATTCTTGTGGTAGAAATGCTTTATTCACCTTTTCACATTTTGTGCTTCCATGCCTGGAAAATGCTTTTCTCACAGAGAGAGAAGTGTCTTAGGAATATTTTGACTTTCCATGCGCCCCGAGTTATTTTGGTCAATATGAATGTCTCTCCCATGTAGAATAGCACGGGAGTCATCATAGGAGACATAGGAGTCATCATTCGAACATGTATTCTTGTGGTTAGCAATGCTTTTATTGACCTTATCACATCTTGTGTTTCTATGCCTAGAAAACGCTTTTCTCAGCGAGAGAGGTGTCTTAGGAACATTTTGACTTTCCATGCGCCCTTAGCTGTTTGGAACAAAATTAATGGCCCTATCATGTAGAAGAGCACGCACCATTATAGGGATCATCATTAGAACATGTATTCTTGTGGTAGAAATGCTTTTATTCACCTTTTCACATCTTGTGTTTGCATGCCTGGAAAACGCTTTTTCAGCAAAAGAGAAGTGTCTTAGGAACATTCTGACTGTACATGCGTCCTGAGCATTTTGGAACAAAACATTAATGACCCTATCATGTAGAAGAGCAAGCACCATTATAGGAATCAACATTAGAACATGTATTATTTAGAACATGTATTCTTGTGGTTAGCAATGCTTTTATTCACCTTTTCACATTTTGTGTTTCCATGCCTGGAAAATGCTTTTCTCAGAGAGAGAGAAGTGTCTTAGGAATATTTTGACTTTCCATGCGCCCCGAGTTATTTTGGTCAATATGAATGTCTCTCCCATGTAGAATAGCACGGGAGTCATCATAGGAGACATAGGAGTCATCATTCGAACATGTATTCTTGTGGTTAGCAATGCTTTTATTGACCTTATCACATCTTGTGTTTCTATGCCTAGAAAACGCTTTTCTCAGCGAGAGAGGTGTCTTAGGAACATTTTGACTTTCCATGCGCCCTTAGCTGTTTGGAACAAAATTAATGGCCCTATCATGTAGAAGAGCACGCACCATTATAGGGATCATCATTAGAACATGTATTCTTGTGGTAGAAATGCTTTTATTCACCTTTTCACATCTTGTGTTTGCATGCCTGGAAAACGCTTTTTCAGCAAAAGAGAAGTGTCTTAGGAACATTCTGACTGTACATGCGTCCTGAGCATTTTGGAACAAAACATTAATGACCCTATCATGTAGAAGAGCAAGCACCATTATAGGAATCAACATTAGAACATGTATTATTTAGAACATGTATTCTTGTGGTTAGCAATGCTTTTATTCACCTTTTCACATTTTGTGTTTCCATGCCTGGAAAATGCTTTTCTCAGAGAGAGAGAAGTGTCTTAGGAATATTTTGACTTTCCATGCGCCCCGAGTTATTTTGGTCAATATGAATGTCTCTCCCATGTAGAATAGCACGGGAGTCATCATAGGAGACATAGGAGTCATCATTCGAACAAGTATTCTTGTGGTTAGCAATGCTTTTATTGACCTTATCACATCTTGTGTTTCTATGCCTGGAAAATGCTTTTCTCAGCGAGAGAGGTGTCTTAGGAACATTTTGACTTTCCATGCGCCCTTAGCTGTTTGGAACAAGATTAATGGCCCTATCATGTAGAAGAGCACGCACCATTATAGTGTTCATCATTAGAACATGTATTCTTGTTCTAGACATGCTTTTATTCACCTTTTGACATTTTGTGTTTCCATGCCTGGAAAAGGCATTTTGGTCAGCGAGAGAAGAGTGTCTTATCAATTTGACTGTACATGCGTCCTGAGCTGTATGGAACACAATTGATGACCCTATCATGTAGAAGAGCACGCACCATTATAGGAATCATCATTAGAACACGTATTCTTGTGGTAGAAATGCTTTATTCACCTTTTCACATTTTGTGTTTCCATGCCTGGAAAATGCTTTTCTCACAGAGAGAAAAGTGTCTTAGGAATATTTTGACTTTCCATGCGCCCTGTCTCCCTGAATCCCCTGTGGTGTTATGGGGATACAGCACCAGTCATCTCTAAGGATGCCTCTACACTTTTAGCTCTCAGGGAATTTACCCCTCATAGAGAGTTGCACAAAGCGTGTGAGCTAAACCGGTAAATTTGAACAGATTCGCCGGATCTTTACTAACGATCTCCTTCCCAGAGTTCTCCCTGCTGCAGCCTACTGTGATATCTCTCTGTGACCTAGAGAGAGACACCCGCTTGTAAACCACTCTGGTTAACGACCGCTCTGTTCCTTATAGACAGTTGTTACGTTGTCGGGTAGGTTGGTTAGCAATAAGTATACTTTTATTGCAAGGGAGGATCAACACATTGGGTCTAAAATCAACCTTCAAGAGCTTGAGTTGTTATGCCTGGACAGCTTAAACCTTTACATTACAAGACCTCCAATAATAATGAATAAATCGCAGTCCCTTTAGAGGAAATTTTAATGAATGAAATGATTAAATGGTTATACAAGATTTAATTATTACACACAGCCAGCAATGAGCGCATAATTGAACATAACAATAATATCTTAATAAACAGAATAAACCAAATCAAAACCAATTTAAGGATCAAAATATAAATCATGGTAAATTGTATGTATTATATATGATCTGGAAAGAATTTAATTAGTCAATGGGCGCATGATTAAAAACATACAATAGTAAATATAATAAGCCAATTCAGAAACCAATTCGAAGATCAAAACATGAAAACACGGTAATTGTATGTAATATGATTGAGAGAGAAAATAGGACGTAGGCGGAGAAGGCAAGCACCCGGCCGAGGCACTCACTCTCACACGGACTACAGATTACAGTTCTCACCAAGGCGCGGCCCCTCCGGTCGGAGGGGGAAGTTGGTATCGGTCGCAACGGTCCTTCAGTGCAACAAGTGTCTGGAGTTCAGGTTTTCTCTGCGAGGAGGACGACCGCTGGATGCCGTTGATGGAGAGCTGGGAGGTTCTCAGCCGAATCTTCTGCTTCGGAGGGTTGGACGACGCTCGTGCAGTGGAGACATCTCATCCGACTTAACAGTCACACAGTCTTTTATACCCTTGCTCTCACCCTTGAACCCTACGGTGAAAGTACAGTTCCTCACCACGTAGCCATTTTGTCCCATTTCAGCATGCGTCATGGAAAGTCCCCAGTGAACCCAAAAGAGACACTCCCACATGGGAAACATGCCTCTAGAAAGTCCCTAAAATTCAACAGTTAATCTTTAGTACTTTGTGGTCGATATTTGCTTATCAACCAAACCGGTTAAGTTGGTAGAAAATTCTGTCCTGTAAGGCCAAAGGTGCTCTCACATGAGAAACACGCCTTTAGCCGATGATACTGTGTGTCCCAGTGAAGTGCGACGGCCGATTACCTCACCACCGCCACATCCTGCTTCCCCCTTCTCAACCTTTCACAACGATCCTATCTGAGGATCAAATTGTTACGACAACACATACAACCAGCCATGCTAAACATACTGTAGTTGACTCTTATGGCTTCGTTCTATCATTCTTATCAGATTATTACTTTCAAACAAATCATTTCTTATAACTAAACATAACATTTCTCTTAAATCTTAAATGTATAGTTTATGTATATGTGTGTGTGTATATATGTATATTTGTTCTTTTGGGTGTTGTGAATGTCTGTGTGAGTGAAATGTGTTCTTTTATGGGTGTCTGAGTGTAGGTCCTCTCACCATGGGCCAGACCTAGTCCTGCTTGGTGTGTTGGTGTGTTCATGTCTGCATGTCTGTACTCTAAGCATACTGTAAGCGTGTAGCAAAGCACAATATGATCAGCATGTTTCAACAGATCAGGTTTGCATTCAAAAAGGTTCTCATTCGAAAGGATCTGCCATCATCCCTTGTAAGGCGTTAATACACTCATCTGTCCCGCCTTGAACAGGCTCAGTGGCCTCCCCAACGGGGAGGTCAATTACCAGGTGCCCTGGACTCGGATCTGTGTTTCCCTCCCCTGTAAAGCCCAGGAATGGATCTGGCGAGCAGCCCATAAGAGCCGCCTCAATTGTGAGGGGTTCAAAGATTGGTGTCTCAGGATCAAGTGGTTTGGGGGCCCAGATTAGCTGTTCTGGTTTCCTCCAGGATGACTGACTTTTCCCTAGTGGACATCTTAACCCTCTTGGCGCCAGATTTTTTTTTTTTTTAAACAATATTTTTACATCTAAATTTCAAAAGAGTGTGGCTTCAAAGTGGTTAGAGATAGAGACTCACTGTAAATGAGACAAATGTTGAGAATGATCCAAAGTTTATGTTGGGTCTAAATTTATCCAACTAATTTGCATATTATGATGTCATAGGGTGGCGGCCAACTTGAATTATGCCATTTTTCAAGGAAATATGGGATATTTTTAATCAATTTGAACTTATTTCAACAAATTTCCCCACCTCTGTCCATTTGTTATGTTATCCAAATATCAAATGAACAAGAAAACAGTAAATGGTAAGCCAACAGTAGTAAACAAACTAATTACTAGGCCACATAGTAGCATCACTCACGTAAACAGAAGGCGTCTCTTAGCCGCATAGGCCTGTGTACCTATCTATCCAGTGTACCTATCTATCCAAGTGACACTGTTTAGTTTTTCAGAGTGTGGTACCTCTCATTGCAAGGCACAGCACACAGAGCCACCCCACACTGGCCCTGCTGTCCCCTCTCAACATAGGCCTACTCATCATTGTTTACAAAATGCAGAAATGACGGGATGATTTCAAATCTGTTCCTAGATCACTTTGCCAAATCCAGGTGTAAAAGTTGGTCAAAACTGTGCCCAGTAGTCCTCAATCTCTGATTTCTCTACCAGCCCCATGGACAAATATCATCCAAAACTTGCTCACAATTGAACCTTATGGCAGCCATTTGGCGTTTTTCCAACGCAATAATCTACTCAATTCTGCTGACTCGCTCTCTCAATAACTCTGCTCCGCTCCGCTCAACCCACAACTGAATGAACAGTCATCGTGTGTATTTATAGTAAACGTGAGAGGACAAAAACATATCTGTAAATATACTGTGCTTACTCTAACTGTACAAAATCATTGTTGTGATTGGTCATAAATTGTGCGCGCGTGATTCATTTGCAGGCTGCTCTTCCTCAGAGCGGCCACGGTGTCTGAGCTGGAAATATGACGCTATCTAATCAGACTGGCCGAGTGTCATGGAGAGGATGAGACTTACCCTCAGCTCTGGTGAAATCTGTTGTAACGTGAACCACGGAATGCGCAGGGCTTTGTCATCTCAATCATTCCCAAATGACCAGGAAAAGTCGCTAGATTTGTCGAGATTATTTTGTTGTACGTGGGATGTCTTATTTGTACAAACACGACGCAAAAACTCAACTTTAGATGGTAGGCTATCTTGCAATCGAACTCTCCATCCTGGTATTTTCGAGTAGTTGTAGATCCCCATCCACAGGGATAGACAAAGTAGGCTACTGCACCAGGCAAAACAACCTATCCCCATAGTTTACAACTTTGTGGTTGGACGTAAATACGGAAGTCGGCTACACAAATGGATAAACCAAAGCTTGCCAGACAGCGCAATTTGTCTACTTTTACAGGTAAAAAACCGCTTGTCTCTAGGTCAAACTATTTCAGAAATATGCCGTCCTAAAGAACATATGGTATTGAGGAGCGCTAGCGCGCCCCGTGTATAAAATAGGGAACTCGTAATGAGATTTTCTCAAATATATTGCATTGGAAGATGGTGTCATACTGAATCGAGAGCAAAGTTATACATGTCTGCCATCTAGTGGTGGCGGGAAAATCGAGGTTTCAGCGTGTAAATATCATAAAATCACTGTTTTACTCAGTAACGCAGCTTGTCGCAAAAATGCGACTTTGGCGCTAAGAGGGTTAATCCAGACATCCTGAGGAATCCTGGTGTAAGACCTCTTTGAACTGACCCTGTCAACCTTTACTGATCTTTTCTTAATACCTTTTTCTGGTACTACTCCCGTACCGGGCACACTGACGATTGATCCCCAGGCAGGCGACCCTTCGGTTTTGGTGGCCAGGTCGACACCCCCACCACGCCTGACTGGGTCATCCGTTACCTGATCCGTCCCCACCTGGGTAGGATCCAATGCGGATAACATCGCACTTACCCTCAAAACAACGCCCTCAGGCAATTGAGTAGTAATGCGATACTTTCCTTGGTTCGGACCATATTCATAGGCCCAACCTTTCACCGAGACGGGTCGAAAGACCCCATCTCCACAATTATCCGGCCCTCCCGGCCATTTCTCAGCCCCTAGCAGAGACTGCCTGACCATCATGGCCATGAGCTCCAGCTCTTTTATCATACCTTCCCGGTAAAATTTCATCATCCATGGCGAGCCTGGGTGAATTAGGACCCCATGAAGAAGCCAGTCATCTGGCCCGTCTCCCCCGCTTGCACACTGGGGGAGACACTGGTTACAGTACAGCCACTCCTGTGGCCCGTACACCCACATGTAGATCCCACCAACACCCAGGTGAGTCAGGCATTGTCCACACCTCACGTTACCCTGTATATCAACACAAACACCAACAAACATTTGTTAGCCTACTCCACGCAACTAAGCCTCCAGTAGGGCTGTCAACCCGACTTCCCTATTTCGAGGGACTCAATCCTCGCTGCAAGCTAGCTCTTTTGGCGAACCCGCTAAGAGGGGAACCAGGCACTGTCAAGGACCCTGTCCGACTGACCGGCCTTCCCCTAGTTGATTCTCCTGGAAAGAATGCAGCATATGTCATGAACCATACAACTACTGGTTCTGTCCTCAGCAATTTAAGTAATATCAACACCCCTAATAAGGCCCAAACTATCGCCCAGAGAATCAAAGTTATAACACCTAGTACCCAAGGCGCTCGGTGATATTTAATTCTGCAGACCAACTCCAACTGAGTTATGAGCATCCCTGCTACCATAGTCCCCATAGTTATAGCCGCCATTATTTCTGATAATGGGTAAAAAGCCCCTACAACTGTACAGGTGGCCCAGAGAAGTATTAAACCTCTCTTCAATGCCCCTCTCCAGGACCGCATTTCTGATACTCTATAGCGACCCAGCATATAAACTATGAACCACGTTAAAATGTGCCGTTGTCTGTTATCAAAAATATTCATTTTAACTTCCTCTATTATCCCCGCTATTACACAGATAATCCTTACTGGTTCACAAGGTCTCCAGGTCCCTACTAGATAATATAGTACCCACATCGTCTCTATTAACCAAAAATGATTCGAGTTACTCACATCAAGTGGGATATCACTTTGGTTACCTTGTCCGAACACTGCCGTACTTAAGGTTGTCATGTTTAAAGTCTAATCTAGTCACTAATTTTTACAGTTGCCTTTCTCCGATGCTGCTGCTGGAAATGAAGCTTACTTTCGTTTTGGTATAACTAATATACCCCTCGGCTCCTCCTCCTTTCGATTCATCATCTCCAATGATTCCTCCTTCTCAAGAGTTGTCCCCTCTACCGAGGGTTTTGGGCCCCGCCCTAGACACCGCTCAAAAGCAGCTTTCACGCCCCCTTTGTAGAGGGCACAGGCCATCAGGCATCCAATTAGGACCCCAAAGCCAGCGAGGAAGTATGGCCAGGCCGCAGCGAAGAAGCCGTGCAACAGGCTATAGGCTACCTTGCCTATCGCCTTTACACCTTCCTCAAGCTACTCCAGAACCACTCCTCCAACCTTCTTTACCTCACCCCAGAGCCAAGACCCTGCCAGCTCAATCCAGGTGCACTCATGGTCACCCCCGAGAGAGCAGTGAAGGTAATGCTCTGATGGGGACTCGCAAGTACCATTGTTGTACAAGCGATTTGGCCCAACCCATTCAAAACCACTCATCTCTTTACCTTGACAGAGGCTTTGACGGACGGCCTGACCTTCAGCCCATATATGCTCAGGGTCTCCAACATACGGTACCACCTTCTTATACAGGCTCGTACTCTTTCTTTTCAACATTTCCCCGAAAAGAGCCCTAAAACAGCCAGTGTGGTCCTTACCACGCGCCCACATACCATCACTATCCCTGACCCATTTAGCTCCTTGCCTAAACGAGTTAGGCTGACCGTCGTACTCCTCTAGACAATATTTGTCCCAGTCTTTCAGGGATGAGCAGTCAGTTCGTGCTAATTCTACAAAGCATGTGGTATTAGCTTTATCACAAAACATTTTCCAAGGCCGTGGCTCCACAGCCGCCTCTTTGTATGCATCATATGAATACCTCTTACGAGTATACTGTCGCTACATACTGATACTTCACCCAGTATATTCTGGTTTTAGACAAGGAATAACCCAATGCTTTATCTCCTCCTCCTGCCACCCAAACCAAGTAGTATCCATGTCACGCTCAGTCTCCCAACATGTCTGCTGGAAATACTTAGTTTCCCCATGTTCGAGTGCAATCCCATGCCCCCTTGGGTTTTGAGCTCCACCCGAGCTACCTTCGCCCAATAGGTGGATGAGGATGACAGCCAGTATCATCAATACTCCTATCACTCCCACCACGATTTTAGCAGCAATTACTCCATACCCAGGACCCCGCCCTGGTTCCTCCCTTAGCCTCCCGACTCGTGGCTCCTGACCCCTCTGTCCATGACTCGACGAAAGTCTCCTTGCAATCAGGTTCAAGCACCTGTATAAAGTCCCCCAACCGGGGTTCTGGTTCCTTCTCGGACCAGCCAACCCACATGGGCGCTGACCCTCTTTTTAAGCAAGCCTGGCCCCTGGCCCACTCTCTCGCTTGCACCAGACCTGTTCCACCGTACCCCTCCACAGCCTCCCTATCTTTGAGAATACTGGGGGTAAAGAACAGGAACTGTGGTTGGACCCTCAAGTCCACCGGAGGGAAATCCAGCTGGTACCGGGGGACCACCTTTAACAATGTCCCCAGAGTCAGCAGGTCTTTCACTGGTCTATCCAGATCATTGAACCCTTTCCACTGGAACCTCCAAGCCTTCCACACCCGCAGGTGGAAAGGCAGGCGAGGTTCCTGGAGTACGTTCCAGCTAGCCAGTAACCCAAGGTAACTCCTCGTGCTGTGCACCGAGAAAGGTAGCTTGTCTACTGTCTCTTCTCCCTCCTCAGGAAGCTTCCAGTCCGTGGCAAGGGGTACAGGGAAGTCACAGATCTGCAACCTCCCACTTCATATACAAGTCTCAGGGGAGTACCACAGATCGTTCGAATGGTTGAAGTGCCCTTTCTGACAGTTCCCAGTCAGGCAATGCTTATGAGTCACCACGGGTCACCACCACTATTTCAGAGGCCCATGGTGACTCATACCATGGGCCCACATAGATAAGCCATCGCACCAATGACACATCTCCCAGTCTGTACTCCGTTAAGACTCTTCTCTGCCAACCCAGCAGGTTACTTTGTAGGGCGGGCCTTCCCATCCGGCCCCACCCCTTCACTTCCGTGACGACTCTGAGGGGGAGGTCCTCCTGCTCCTCGAGCACCACCTCTCCCCTCCCCGAGTTTACCATACGTATCTTCCTCAGCCAGGCAGACATCCATGAATCATTGGTAAAGCATAAGTTATTATGCACCCAAATCTCAATGAACTCTCCCTTTTGAAAACTAAGATAGATTGGCCCTGTACGACAGGTTATCCAACCCCCGTACAGCGTTGTTTTAGACAAAATCATACGAGTATTTCCCCACGGCGCCGGCCGTCTGTGTGCCCGCCAGGCCTGATCAACCCAGGGGTAATATGGGGTTGCCTGTCCCATATAGCCCCATGGCCATTTTGACTCCTTTTCCCAGACCAAAACCTCCGCCAACTCCACCTCACCTTCCCCTGGATCACATTTATCCAGCAGTGGAGTTCGTGGTCCGTCTCTAAAAGGAATCCGTTGGCGGCGAAGCCAATAATGCCCCCACTGGCACTCCTCCAGTTCCCCTTCCTCATTATGAGGGCCATCCTGCGGGGTTCTTTCTCCTTCCTTCTTTCTCCTCCTTCTACCTTTCCCCGAAGGTTTGCTCATAGCGAAGGAGAGTCTATGCCGAAGGACCACTCTGGGGCGGGGGAGTATGCTCACCTCTCATTCGCTTCCCCAGCGATCTGAGTGTTACTCCCAAGCCCCTTTTTGGCTTTTTAACCTTCCCCTTAGCTCCCCTTCCTCTTTCTCAAGGGTTTCCGGTGTTTCTGACAGGCCTCCCGGCCCTGCCGTGCCTCCAGGCAGACTTTTACCACCGGTTGGTGCCCCTTTAGACAGCCACTCCACCCCCGAACTACCAGGCTGAATCCTGGCTTTGGAGATCAGATACTGTCTACAGTTACTCACGTCCAAAGCCCCACCAGGCTGGGAATGAAAAGGTATGATCACCAAGGGTCCCGGAACTGCCTTGTTGTCCCACAGGACTGGATTTGATGATTGTACCGGGAGGATATCCACCCCCAACGAATACACGCCCTCGAGCGGCACCACCACTGCGCTAAAGACCACCTCTACTTGGGCTGTCAGCAGCGGATACTTTGGGGAGGAGGCCCTTTCGACCAACGACCCCACCACCTGGAACATCCCATCCCTGAGCCTGTCCTCAGGCGTGATCCATATTCTCACCCGCTTTTCCTTGGTCTCAGCTCCCCTTAGGTTCCAGCCATCCAGCTGGGTCCCCATAAAGTTCAGCTTTGACTCCCTTGACCCACACTCCCTTGGCAGGGGATGGTCAAGGTCGACCCAAGGTTCAGGACGGTCATGGAGCAATTCTCTTAACAGCGTCCCCCAATTTTTGAGCGCCCAGGGTCCAATCCATAGATCAGCGGACCCTTCTGGTAGGCCCTTCCCCTGTTGCTCTCTGAGGAGCTTCTCCCAGTTCGCATAAGATCCAGTTTCCCAACCTGACCTTCCTGGGTTCCCTACAGGGGGGTTGCCTACAGACCGTTGAATCATACCACTCGGTCCTGCAACCTCCCTACTGCTTTCCCAGCTCATCCCGTCCGGATTAGCCCCCCAGATCGAAGGCTTTTCCTGGCCGGACTCCTTCCTCCAAACCCTCAAGAGTTGCCTCTTGGTTTGAGTCATCCAGCCGTTCTGGCCATCTTCGGTGTATTCCCAATACTCATCTGGCCATCCCTCTGACAACACCCTCTCCCATGCCGCATGGTCCGGCCCTGCGCTACTACGCAGGATTATACCATCGGTTTCAGAGGGCCCCGCCAGTAGGCTCAGCATCTCACCCTCTCCTGTATATGGAAGCGACCAGTCCCCTGCAGTGCTCCACCCTGCTCCACCATCGTGGTTAGTCATCAATGACCTGAGGCCTAGCCCGGTTATTTCATTGAATCTCATCAATGGTTCCCAGGCTTTCCTCACCTGCCAACCACTCCCTAGGCTGGCCCAGACTAAGGACCTTGGACCTCCTGTTGTCTCCCCCAGGGCAAATCGGCACACCCCACAACTCTGGAGTTTTACGCCATCCCATAGGCAATGTGAGGCCATCCAGTCGAAGTCAGTGAACCCCCTTTCGGTGCTATGCTGTGCATAGAACTCAAGTCTGGCCAGTTGCTTCACTCGGCACTGGCCACAGACATAGTTATGCATTACCATGCATGGTGATGCCACACCCATATGTGACTTCGGTCCTGTACGTAAAAAGACCCGTGGCCTTCCATTCCCTGGTCCTAAGTATAAAATATCTAACTCAGGCCCATTCAGGCAGACTACACATCCTGCAAGCAGTCTGCTCCACACTAGTATTTCCGGTTCTAATGTTAACCTACCTTTTTTAGCCTCCTTCAATTTCGCTAATGCTCTTCCTACCCACAAAATCTCCTTGGTTCTCCTAGTAATAACCCCCCCCTTTACCGTGGCTGCACGAATCCAGGGTGGTAAGCTATCTGGCCTCGTAGGGGCCTTGGGCAGGCTATCAGCCATTAAAAAGCTCCTAGTTGATTCTAGATTGAAACTGGTTTTAGCTGTTCGACTCCCTGGATCCCATACTTTTCTAACTCTACTGTGTTACTGTCGACTATTCTCGCTACAGTATCCTCTTTCTCATACTTCGCTTTTACTGCTGCGTCTGTTGGGTGTAGCCTAGCTTTAATCCACACCCTCTGACCAACTCTAAGAGGGACCCTCATCTTAAGCCCTCCCCCTTTCTCCTGGCCCCTCCCTATGTCCTCAGACCGGAAAGGGCGTTGGTTGAGTTGCTCAGCCGGCGAGGCCCGCTTGGCCCGGTGTCTGTCATTCAGAGCTAGACCTATGTCCAAGGCCTTTGTGCTCCAGTCTCGGGTATTCGCGTTCTTAGCGATCCAACCCTTGACTAAACCTATCGTCCTCTCTACCACTCCATTTGCCTGTGGAGTGTATGGAGGTGAATAGACCCGTATGACACCATGCCTTTGGCACCATGCATCCACCTGCGCATTCTTAAAGTGAGAACCATTATCTGTTCTCAACTCCCTGGGCACCCCCAGCATAGCACAGGTCTGATCCAGCATGGTCACTACACTGCTACCATTAGCAGCTCTTACTGGTTTGACAATTACAAACCCTGACATTGAGTCCACCAAGACCAACAGGTATTTCTCCCCCTTTTTCCCGTTCACCCCCATGGGACCCACAACATCCATGCACACGGATCCCCAGGGCACGGTACTTGTAATGGTCTTGCCTCCGACTCTCTGTCCTCGCCTCCCAGCATTATACTTAGCACACGCATCACACGCAGCCAGTACTCGGCGAACTTTTACCTCTGAGACCCAGAGATCTTGCTTTCCCAGCTCCTTCCGTGTGGGAAATAGTCCGACGTGACCACTTCACTCACACACTCATCTGGGACCACCCTTCCCTTGGGGGTTCTGTCCCACTTCTCAGCACCGATCAAAACAATCTGTCTCTCTTGCACATAGCGGTCAACTTCCGCGTTGCCCCGCCAATGTTCCCCCTTGGTGGTGTGCGCCCTCTGGTGCACCACCTCCAATGTCATATTTAGTTTCAGCCCTACTAACACAGTGGCAGCTAACAGCAACGTTGCACATAAGTTGTACTTAGGTAAGTTCCAACGTTACCATCAGGCGATGTTGTGACAACGTCCATCCATGGTCGAAAATAACTTTACCCTCCTAAGTCAAATTAGACTTTACTGCAACGTTGCAGAAACATTGGCAACATGGGTCCCTGCAACGTCGTTTAATAACGTGTCAGTAACGTTGTATTACAGTCCTATTAGGCTAGCAATCGGGCTATCCCGTGACGTCACTGCTTGCTGATTCACAGTTAAAGTAGGCAGGATTCTTTGCCAAACTGCTCCTGTATTATTTATTATATTATATATATTATTTTCACTTATATCTTTCATATTGAACTGTATGTTGAGGTTAATAACTCATCTTAGAAATGTTATTGATTGTATATTTCCCTGTTTGTTATAAATTGAATGCTTTTTCATTAATTAAAAAAGATTCTACTAACTTTTCGGTGTCGACCAATATATCATTTTTCAAAAGACGTGTCGTGAAATCCCATTCATTCTCTCGGCATTATGGAACGCTACCACTAGGGGGCGATGAGATTACTTTCCCTCCCTATAGATGGGTTCGCCGCCAACCTCACAGCAGAGTGCGCACGCAGCCTCTTGGTAAAGAGGCAAACGAACTCGCTAGCCGCAGTAGCTCCGTTTCATGTAGCTAATTATGCCTCAAAGCTGCTGTGCTGTGAACTGTACAAACAGAAAAGGACAAGATGATGGCCTCAGATTCTTCATCATCCCCTTGAGATGTAACCCTTTTCAGAGGAACCGCCGAAAGCTGTGGTTTAAAGCCATAAAGAGAGCAGATTGGGGACCAACAAACACTTTTTTGTGTGGTGCGAACTTCATCTCTGGAAAGTTATCTAGCTAACATCACCTCAGGGTTTTTTTCTCATCAAATTACATTGATTTGACTGTTGGTTTAGCTATTTATTTGTTTACTTACCGGTAATATAGTATTTAAGTAAACAGAAATAACTCATAACCTGCACGCTAAACTAAGTTCAGGAATTGGAAGCCTAATGATAGCTAGCTAACGTTAGCTAATGCTAGCTAGCACGCTACCTAGTGCTAGCTAGCTAAGTCAAGGCCCGAACTTGGCTAACGTTTAGACAATATTGCAAATACTCCGACAAACTATTGCAAACCTTTTTTCTGTTACTGCTGGCTTTGTGTTCGCCGCGAACATTTGCAGAAACATAAGCGAACGGTCTGAGCTGTTAAGTTTGTGCTAGTTAACGTTACTCTAAAATGGCCGCTGGACTGAGGGAAATGTGAATTGTTTGTTTGACTCTGCTGAATTTGACTCACGTTGGGAGCTCGCTCGTGTCAGGCTTTCTAAGGACATCACGAATCTTAGGCTAATTTTACATAGGCAACAGTGAAGGCGAAGCCAAGATAATGCTTTATATATTTTCCATTTGTCTGGAACTTTTAACTGAGAACGATGCCACCCACGAGGTAAGCGGGGTACCATGGACAATAACGTTAGCTCGAAACAAATATGGAGGCAGCTTTGTTTGCCACATTAGTAGTATCGGTGTGTATTGTTGGAGTTCACAAGTCAAAAACAGGCGTTCCTGTTAAAACTGCGAGTAGTAACGCGTGATTCACGGGCCTTATACATTTAATCTGTGCACTGCAGTGGCTAATGTCTAAACTAGCTCATGTTTACCACACTGATGATTAGCCGCCATTGACCGCATCTGTCCTGGGCAGATGCCGGCAGAGAATTTAAAAAAAGAATAGTATAGAATAGACGTGTCACTAATTACTTATCGGCTGTAATGACTTGTTGAATTGTTCAGTTTTAGTCGCTTCTTCCCCTCTGCCTACTTTCCCATAGGGTCCTTATGTGTTTATAACCTTAATATTTTTTGTTTATTGGGCAGACTGTATTGCAGCGTGGAGTTTCTGGGGGAGGACACTGTCGGTTGTCCCGGTATCCTGGCTCTCCAAAAAGGATGGGGTAAGAACATGTTTGTGTGAACAATGTTTCTGATTGGTGTGCTACTTTTCAATTGTACAGGGAAGCGGGTACTAACATGGTTTCACTCACAGTTGCAGATGTGTTCCTGGCCAATGAACAAATTCAGCCAACGGATAAAGAGCTGTGTGGAACCTAACCCTGGCTGGGCGCTCCACAGAGTCTGGGTTTTCCCAAAGTGACGAAGGTAATATACTTAAGTGCATTCAACAGTCCCAAACGAGTAGTACTTTTGAAATCGAGTAATCTGAGCTAATTTACTGATATTCCACTAGATATTCCAAGCCCCGGGCAGCCATTGGTCCCCACAATGCAAGCCAAAGACAGTATGCCAGGTGCCGGAGTTGAATGGCCTCTGCCGGCTGTACAGTACAATCCACGTGTGCTGTACAATCTAGGTATGCATGTTAGTGTTGAAATGAAATGTCTATGCCTGCTGCACACTGATAGTTGGACTTTTTAATTTATTTTGAATACCATTTTACTCATATTGCAGATTTTCCAAGCTCGTCCCATGTGAGTGAGCGGGGCCCAGACCCCAGGTATAGCACCCCAGCCAGACCAGGTAAGATTGGCATGTACTGCTGGGTGTTGTGGTGTCT
Source organism: Borostomias antarcticus (assembly GCF_949987555.1). Classification (NCBI taxonomy): domain Eukaryota; kingdom Metazoa; phylum Chordata; class Actinopteri; order Stomiiformes; family Stomiidae; genus Borostomias; species Borostomias antarcticus. The sequence continues at coordinate 520,399 of NC_140258.1, forward strand.
ACCTGTTTCATGTCTTAATAGAGTTAACCTTCAAATGCCAGAAGCAAAAGCCAACACCATAAAGTTTCCTGCTAATCCCTTTACTGCTAATCCCTTTAGGTTTTCAGTTAGCTCTGTGATTGGCTTTTTTTAGATGGAATACCATTTTACTCATCTTGCAGATTTTCCGAGCTCAACCCCTGTGAGCGAAAACCATATGAGCCCAGGCCTCATGTATAGCACCCCAGCCAGACCAGGTAAGAGTGGCATGTACTGCGGTGGTGTTGTGATGTCTACCTGTTAATGTCTTAATTTATTTTCCTTCAAATGCCAGAAGCCCAAGCATGCCAACACCATACAGTTTCCTGCTAATCCCTTTCCTTTATCCCTTTTGGTTTTCAGTTAGGTCTGTGATGCCGTCGCCCAAGAAAACTGCTCCAGCACCATTGACTCCATGTACCCCTCTACCCAATCGATGCTGCTCTGCAGATGCTGGTATGGAACTACTTCATGTTGCATGCAGGGATATATTTTGAGTTTCATTTAGTTTTATGTCAATGTACTTATAGCCAATATCTGTGTTTATCTAGATTTCCAGAGGTCTGTACATCAGCAGTTCTCGGACTTGCGGGAGCAACTCTGTGAGCTTGCACAGAGTGTGAGGGAACTGGCCCAGAGCATGCGGCCTGAGGAGTCTGGAGCCCAGGGAGAAGTGCTGGATGTACTGGACCCTGCCCAAACGGAGGAGGAGCTGCAGGTCTTTGAGGCCAGGTTGAAGGACCGGGAACATCAGAGGAAGATGTGAGTGTCTGCAGGGCAGAACTTTCTCTTATTTTTGCAGGGAAGGGTACAGTAAATGACTGTCTTTGTTTTGCACGCACAACACCTAGGTGCCATTGGTGGCAGAGACTTGGCGGACACAGTCCGGCGGGTGCTGTCAGCTGTTGCCACACATGCGGTCTGGAGCGCCTACAGTGTGCACGGGAAGAAGGGGAAGAAGCCTGACGGTAAAGAAATATGCCTGTAGAGTTTCAGGAAGTAGTGGAGCTTGTGCAAGGAGCTTAATTGTTTTGTAATGCAAATTATAAATGTAGCAAACGGAAGTGTAGACCACGTTGCCGCAACGTAACAATTAAGTTATAAGTATATAAGTAATATATAAACGTGTATACAACGTTGCAGCCATATACATCGAAATCATCACGGAAATCACAACGTTGTGTGCACATTGCAGGCACGTTGCAGACACGTTGGACCTACACGTTGCAGCAACTTGTGTGCAGATACCGCGTTTGCGTTGCATGCACGTTTAACTTGACGTTGAGTGGACCATACAAAAGTCTAAATTGCACGTTTCTGCAACATTGCTGCAACCTGATTGTGTTAGTAGGGAGCTCGGCAATCTTGAGCCACAGGCTTCCCCTTGGCCCCCTCGAACCCGTTCTCTTGCCATATCTCCAAGTCTTCTTTCAAGGCCTGGGCGCAGTAGTAGCTATCGGTAATTACTCGAGCTCTCTTGATCTTATTTTTCTCAAGCTCGAGCAACCCCTCTAACACTGCATTCACTTCCACAGTTTGAGCTGTACCGGACACCCGGCCCCTCTGGCGGCTTCTCTCTACTCCATCCTCCTTGAGGATGAAGCCCCAGATTGCTACCGAGTCGCTCCCTTTCCTGGAGCCATCCGTGTACAGTTCCCACTGCCAGGCTTCAGTTGTCACATCCGGTTTTGGCTTAGATCTCTTAGCCGGGCCCTCAGGGCCAATATCTAGATCAGGGTCAAGGAGGATATCTGTCCACCTACCCCATCTGATAGCTCTGGTGCTTTCAATTGTTTCCTTCTTCAGGAAACGGTGCACCACACTTTGTGTTGTCACTCTGATTTTCTGACCTTGAGCCAGTTCTTTTAGGGTGCCCCAGTACTTTGCTAATGTTGCTAGTTCTTTCTCCTCCAGTGGATACTTCTGCTCCACCGAGGATAGAGTATAGCTCCATAGCGTTACTAGGCCCCCACCGTGGTTTCTCACACGCACCACTGCGCTGTCGTCCTCGACATAGATTGTAACCTCCAGGCCACATTCCAGTGTCCTAGGCTCGAGCTTCACTGCTCGTAAAATAGCTGTTTTTAGTGCCTCCAGGTTACTCTGGTCTGTAGCTGACCACACCCAGGCTTTCTTGCCTGTGGGCATCTCGCCCTCAGGCTTTCTCAGCCGAGCGTACAGTGGACGGGCGTACTTTTGGTACCCCTCCACATGGTCACGCACATAGTTACAGAGTCCTAGCACCTTCTGCAGCTCATTCAATGAGCCCGGTGGCCTAATCCTCGCCACCTTCTCTCGATACCCCTCAGACAGTCCCAACTCCGTCGATACCTGGAACCCCAGGTAATTGACTTGGAACTGCCCAAACTGGCATTTCTTTAGGCTCAACTTCAGTCCTGCTTTTGTGAGTCTACTCACAACTTGTTCCAGCCGGTTTAGGTGTGCATCCTCCTCGTCATCTGCAATGTACACATCATCTATGTACACTGTAGCATCGAGGCCCGCCAACACCTCCATTACCGCGGCTTGGAACACATTTGGACTGTTTTTGTAGCCTTGTGGAAGCCGCTCCCATACATAACTTCTGCATTTATGAGTAAATGCCGTTTTGCCTTGGGAGGCTTTTGCCAGAGGTAAACTGAAAAACCCATTGGCCAAATCAATGCATGATTTAAACCGCTTGACTTCCAAAGTCTTCAGCGTCCCCTGAGGGTTAATTAGACTCGCCCTATTAGAGATAGTGCGTCGGTTCAGAGCTTTAAAGTTGATCACCGGTCTCCATCCACCCCCACTCGCTTTTTTACGGCCTGTATCGGGCTATTGGTGATGGGATTTGGCTCAACCCTGATTACCCCTAAAGCCAGTAGTTCATGGACTATCTTGTCCATCTCTTCTACCGCCCCTGGGTTAAGTGGATACTGCCGCACCGGCGGATGCACCCCACCCTCTATGGTATGAGTGAACCCCGGCCCCAGCTTCCCACAATCATTCTTGAACCTTGACACACTTGCTCCCGCCAGAATGCCTCTCAGGCGTTCTTTTCCCTCCGGGGAGAGGTCACTCTCCAGCACTCTCTGCTCAGTGGCCTCCGCTATGTCAACTGGTTTATACCATGGTTGCATAAGAGAAGCACTAGTGAGACTTCCCAGTCCCACTACCCGTGCACACAGCACCTTCTCCGCCTCCACCACATCCCTTCGCTGCCTGCGAGGTTTGTAGAGATTCGCCAAATCTCTGGTAGTTATCAGATTAGAAGGCCCCAGCAGCCACACAATGCCACTCCAGACCCCATAGGTCATTGAGCGCACCATGCCATCTGCCAGCCGCACTTTTAAGTATCCCCTTATTGGGAGTTTCCGTCGGGTCATCGATACCTCTGCCCCAGTGTCTACCAGGTAGGGTTCTCCCTCCACCTTAGTGAAGATCTCAACCCACGGTGCCCAAGCTCTCCGTTTTACGCAGCGATGTACCCAAGGCTCCGTTTTCAGACTCCCTCTCTTCCCGAGTCCACGCTCTTAGCAGGTCCGCTTTCTGTTTATCTTTTTTGATCGCCTCTGCTCGCACATCTTTTGCCTCAGCACACAGCTGATAGGTGAGCCCGGCGATCTGAGACCCGGCGGACTTATTATCATCCCCACTGGTCCAGGAAGGCGGTCCTGTTTCCCCTCCAGTACCAACATCTCCCATTCTATCCATGCCTCCACTCCCGGTGGACCCAGTACCTGGGGACTTGGGATAACCGCTATAATAGATGGGTCCCGACCCACCTCCAGTGCTTCCTGTGCATACCACCTTTTGCCTTTCCCATAGGCTTCCTCATATTGGCTGTATGCTCCGCCCTCATCCAGGGACACGCATTTACCCAATATCTCCTGCACCTCGGGGGTCAGCTCCGCCCAACCACCCGCCATTGGTAGTATTTTTACCACGGCATATCGCTCAGAGCTTTCGCCGCCCATGGCTCCTGAGCCATCTCTCATTTCGCCCTTGTCTCCTACGAGACCACTTGAGCCTTCATGGGGACTTTCCCCATTTTTCGACATGATCGGCTGCCGAGTCGCTATTCCACTAATCCCCTCTGTCACGTGTACAGAGCACTAGAAAAGTGGTCTAGCTCAGCTCGTCAGGTCACCTGAAGACAGCCGGGTCAAACCTTTGTACTAGGTTTACTCAACCGCTTCAACACTGTGGTATCAATCAATCAATCAATCAATCAAAGCTTTATTTATATAGCGCATTTAATACCCAGAGGCAACACAATGCGCTTTACAGAGAACAAGGGAGGTGGGCAGACATCCCACCCCTACATATTCCAGAGGGAAGCAAAAAAACAGTAATCACCCGGGGGCCAGATAAGTGAGCTGTTAAAATTCTTCCCTGACCCCTCTCAACGAGGCGATCGAGCAAGCTCCTGGAGTATGTTTGTCTACCGGCTAAGAACATTTATAGAGCAATAAATAACATTAAATTACATTTTCAGAGTAAGAGAGGCTAATAACATCATAGGAGAGACATGGCAAACATTGGTATATGTCTGTGTGTGCATAAATGTGCCTGGGCCCAGATAGAGGCAGGGTCAGGGGTAGGATCGGCGTAGGAAAAGGATACGGACCCGGGTTAGGGTGAGGGGAAGGGGATCTGAGCCCAGGACTGGTGTTTGTCAGTGTGTGTGTGAGTGTGCCTGGGTCCAGGTAGAGGCTTTATAGATAGTGGTAGAAATGCTTTATTCACCTTTTCACATTTTGTGCTTCCATGCCTGGAAAATGCTTTTCTCAAAGAGAGAGAAGTGTCTTAGGAACATTTTGACTTTCCATGCGCCTCGAGGTATTTTGGTCAAAACTCTCCCATGTAGAAAAGCACACACCATTATAGGAGTCATCAATAGAACATGTATTCTTGTAGTAGAAAGGCTTTTATTCACCTTTTCAATCTTGTGTTTCCATGCCTGGAAAATGCTTTTCTCACAGAGAGAGAAGTGTCTTAGGAACATTTTGACTTTCCATGCGCCTCGAGGTATTTTGGTCAAAACTCTCCCATGTAGAATAACACGCACCATTATAGGAGTCATCAATAGAACATGTATTCTTGTGGTAGAAATGCTTTTATTCACCTTTTCAATCTTGTGTTTCCATGCCTGAAAAACGCTTTTTCTCAGTGAGAGAGAAGTGTCTTAGGAACATTTTGACTTTCCATGCGACCTTAGCTGTTTGGAACAAAATTAATGGCCCTATCATGTAGCAGAGCACGCACCATTATAGGGATCATCATTAGAACATGTATTCTTGTTCTAGACATGCTTTTATTGACCTTTTCACATCTTGTGTTTCCATGCCTGGAAAACGCTTTTCTCAGCGAGAGAGAAGTGTCTTAGGAACATTCTGACTGTACATGCGTCCTGAGCGTTTTGGAACAAAACATTAATGACCCTATCATGTAGAAGAGCAAGCACCATTATAGGAATCAACATTAGAACATGTATTCATTAGAACATGTATTCTTGTGGTTAGCAATGCTTTTATTCACCTTTTCACACTTTGTGTTTCCATGCCTGGAAAATGATTTTCTCAGAGAGAGAGAAGTGTCTTAGGAATATTTTGACTTTCCATGCGCCCCGAGTTATTTGGTCAATATGAATGTCACTCCCATGTAGAATAGCACGCACCATTATAGGAGTCATCATTAAAACATGTATTCTTGTGGTTAGCAATGCTTTTATTGACCTTTTCACATCTTGTGTTTCCATGCCTGGAAAAGGCTTTTGTCAGCGAGAGAAGAGTGTCTTATCGATTTGACTGTACATGCGTCCTGAGCTGTTTGGAACAAAATTGATGACCCTATCATGTAGAAGAGCACGCACCATTATAGGAATTATCATTAGAACATGTATTCATTAGACCACGTATTCTTGTGGTAGAAATGCTTTATTCACCTTTTCACATTTTGTGTTTCCATGCCTGGAAAACGCTTTTCTCAGAGAGAGAGAAATGTCTTAGGAATATTTTGACTTTCCATGCGCCCCGAGTTATTTTGGTCAATATAAATGTCTCTCCCATGTAGAATAGCACGCACCATTATAGGAGTCATCATTAGAACATTTATTCTTGTGGTTAGCTATGCTTTTATTGACCTTTTCACATCTTGTGTTTCCATGCCTTGAAAAGGCTTTTGTCAGCGAGAGAAGAGTGTCTTATCAATTTGACTGTACATGCGTCCTGAGCTGTTTGGAACAAAATTGATGACCCTATCATGTAGAAGAGCACGCACCATTATAGGGATCATCATTAGAACATGTATTCATTAGAATACGTATTCTTGTGGTAGAAATGCTTTATTCACCTTTTCACATTTTGTGTTTCCATGCCTGGAAAATGCTGTTCTGAGAGAAAAATGTCTTAGGAACATTTTGACTTTCCATGCTCCCCGAGATATTTTGGTAAAAACTCTCATGTAGAATAGCACGCACCATTATAGGAGTCATCATTAGAACATGTATTCTTGTGGTAGAAATGCTTTTATTCACCTTTTCAATCTTGTGTTTCCATGCCTGAAAAACACTTTTCTCAGTGACAGAGAAGTGTCTTAGGAACATTTTGACTTTCCATGCTACCTTAGCTGTTTGGAACAAAATTAATGGCCCTATCATGTAGAAGAGCACGCACCATTATAGGGATCATCATTAGAACATGTATTCTTGTTCTAGACATGCTTTTATTGACCTTTTCACATCTTGTGTTTCCATGCCTGGAAAACGCTTTTCTCAGCGAGAGAGAAGTGTCTTAGGAACATTCTGACTTTCCATGCGCCTCGAGGTATTTTGGTAAAAACTCTCCCATGTAGAATAGCACGCACCATTATAGGAGACATTAATAGAACATGTATTCTTGTGGTAGAAATGCGTTTATTCACCTTTTCACATCTTGTGTTTCCATGCCTGGAAAACGCTATTTCAGCGAGAAAGAAGTTTCTTAGGAACATTTTGACTGTACATGCATCCTGAGCGTTTTGGAACAAAACATTAATGACCCTATCATGTAGAAGAGCATGCACCATGATATGAATCATCATCAGAACATGTATTCATTAGAACACGTATTCTTGTGGTAGAAATGCTTCATTCACCTTTTCACATTTTGTGTTTCCATGCCTGGAAAACGCTTTTCTCAGTGAGAGAGAAGTGTCTTAGGAACATTTTGACTTTCCATGCACCTTAGCTGTTTGGAACAATATTAATGGCCCTATCATGTAGAAGTAAAAGTAGAGAACCCGCAACACTGAGGACCAAGGCAAGGCAAGGGTTTTATGCAGAAAAAATTGAAATTTATTTCAATATAACGACGTTTCGACCCTTGGGTCTTTGTCAAGTGAATCATTGTAGCAAACAAATGCTCATATATACACACAGACAAGTAATCAGTCTTGCAATTACCCACAGCTGGGTTGAAAAAAGAAAGAATGAAAAATAATAAATCTCTGCTGCCATCTCGAAAAATACAAATACACACAAATATATCAATAATAACGCAAAATGGTGGCCACCATTGTCATCAACCAAAAGCACACAACCAGGGGAAAGAGCAACAAATAAATAATTACAGTCAAAAATTACAGTCAAGAATTATGAAGAGTGCCATTCTGAGGCAGCCACTTCAAAGATATGGCTGAATGCTGAAGTCTTCATTCAGACCATTTGGGGACAGAGAATCTAGTTCATAAATCCAAAACAGCTCACGACGGAGTAGGAGTTGTCTTATATCTCCTCCTCTCCGTGGTGGGCTGACTTGTTCTATGCCAAAAAATCTAAGCGTAGACACGTTGTGGTTGAGTAATCTAAAGTGCACAGCCACGGGGCTTTTTTCGTTGCCATGGCGAATCGAGCTACGATGTTCAGAGATCCTAGTTTTTAGGGCTCGCTCGGTTTTTCCCACATATAATAAAGAACAGGGACATTTTAATGCATAAATGATGTTCGTGGAGGAGCATGTTATGTGTTGCTTGATCTGGTATGGACGACCTGTACGTGGGTGCTTAAACTCTGTGCATCTGGTATTAAAATTACATTGTGCGCAGTTGTCGCAGGGTCTGTTGCATGGTCTTATCTCGTCTAGGAACGTGGGTCTTGGGACCGGAGGAAGGTCCGAGTGTACCATCATCTGGCGTATGTTTGGTGGTCTTTTGAAGATCAGCTTGGGTGGTTGCTTGAAGAGGAGTTTGAGCTTCGGATCGGAGTCGATTATGTGCCAATGTTTTTGTATGGTGTTCGCCAGCTCCTTTCCTACAGGGGAATACTGGGTTAGGCATTTCACACTTGAGTCTTCAGTTTTCTTTTTTACAGTGTTTAAACATTCCAGCTGTGTCATATTTTCGAACCGCTTGATGGCTGGGTCTACCCATTCTCTGGGGTAGCCTCTTTGTTGGAATCTGTTCTGTAGGTCTGTAGTTTGTGTGTCGTAGTCTGTTTTTCTGCTACAGATTCTCCTCACCCTGTTAAACTGACTAATGGGCAGGCTCTTTTTTAATGGGATGGGGTGGTATGAGTCTGCTTTTAGAAGCGTGTTCCTGTGTGTGGGTTTTCTGTAAAGGTTGGTGTGGAAGATGCCATCCTCAATGGTAATAGATACATCCAAAAAATCAACGGTGTGTTTACTGTATGTGTGGGTGAATTTCAAGTTGTCATTCGCTTGGTTTAACCAACTGAGGAACTCAACCAATTGTTGTTCTGTGCCTGTCCATACTAAAAAAATGTCATCTACAAACCTCTTCCACAGTCCGATGTGCTCCAGTAGAGGGTTGTGGTTTTTGTTGAAAACGGAGTGTTTCTCAAAGAAACCCATGTAGAGGGCGGCGAAGTTACATGACATCTTTGAGCCCATGGAGACTCCTCCCGTTTGTAGATACCGGTCATTCTGGAAGAGGAACATGTTTTTTGTGAGAACCAGTTCTGCCAAAGTCCTGATGCAATCTGTACTGGGTTTGCTGTCTACTGGGCGCTGGTCCATGTAAAAAGACAGGGCCTCTAGGCCTCCTGATTGTGGTACATTGGTGTACAGGGCTACCACATCTATACATGCTAGGATGACCTGGCCATCAGTGAATTGGGAAGATTTTAAGGTCTGTATGAGGTCAATGGAGTCCCTTACATACGAGGGCAGTGTTGTGACAAACGGTTTTAAGAAGGAGTCTACAAAGCCAGAAATGTTCTCTGTTAGTGAACCTATAGAGGACACGACAGGACGTCCTGGTGGATTTTCCAGGCTCTTGTGGATCTTAGGTAGGGTTTGGAAAACAGGTGTAATAGGGTGTTGTACCTTCATAAATTGGCACTCTTTTTTGGTGATCTCCTCTTCGTCCAGGAAGTCATCCAATACTTTGAATATATCTGTTTGGAACTCTCCTGTGGGGTCACGGGTCAGTTGCTTGTAGTAGGTTTCATCAGCAAGTTGCCTGGTGATATCAGAGACATAGTATTCCCTTGTTAATAAACAAACAGCGCCCCCTTTATCTGCCGGGCGCAGTACCACTTCCTTGTTGTCATCAAGTTCTTTCAAAGCATTACGTTGTTCTCTGGACATGTTGTTGTAAGATTTATGGCTGTTTTTGTTTTTTAAAATCTGTCTCATGTCCTGGTCTACAAGTCTGCAATAAGTTTCAATGGAAGGGTTTCTACTCCTAGGTGGACAAAATGTGGACTTGGGTCTGAACCGTGAGGTAATATTGGTACTTACTTCCTGGTTGGTGGCTAAGTTAGCATGGGCGTCAACTTCTGTGCTGCTACTAGCGTTGGCTAGGCTCGGGGTCTGTGAGAATCTGGAGGGGTTGAAAAACTCTTTCAGTCTCAATGTTCTGTAAAACTTTTGAAAGTCAATGACAGTGTTGAAATCATTAGCTTGTTTAGTTGGTACATACGACAAGCCTTTTTCAAGGGCTGACTCACATGTTTTACTGAGTGGAGTGTTCGTCAAATTAATCACGCTCAATTCTTTCCGTATCGGTTGCTGCGTGTCCAATGTCGTTTCATGGCGGGAGGGCTTCTTCTTCCCTCTCCTGCATTTGCGTATGTGGCTTGCGTACCTCTCCATATTGCCGCCACGAGATGGCAGCAGAGATTTATTATTTTTCATTCTTTCTTGCCACGAGCAGAACAATGCCTCTGTGAAAATCGACTGTGGTGCTGTGGGCCTGACAGAGAACCCTGCTGCCCTGCGACGCTGGTGTCTGGTCCTGAGATGGCACGTGTGGTTGGAGAGTTTGAGGCCTCCACTCAGAAGAGAAAGGAAACTGACACCCGGCACCATGAGCAGACCAAACATGCACAGATGGCATTTGCACAAGATGTGAAAGCATCTTGTGCAAGCATAGAAGACATGGGCAATCCATTTTGTGAAAAGAGCAGTGTAGATCTTCTCGTACTGGATACCAGAGACCTTGCAGATGCAGCAGTCATCGACACCCTGAACAAGATTGAAGAACTTGGACAGGACAGTATGACACCTATATCAGCGAGCGCCTGGTCAACCAGACGAAGTCCCATAAAGATCCCATCAAGAAGAACAACCTCCCTCTATTCAGCCGGCCTCCAGTCCGAGAGAAGTCCAGGTCCCAACAACAGCTCTCATCCCTGAAAAATGACTGTTCCCTGTTCTCTAGGCTGTACATTGCATCGCAGATACGTGATGGAAATCTGGAGGAGTTCTTTGAGCATGAAAACCAGGCGTGTCCACCAGCATTGTCGCAAATGGGCAAGCTGAGAACTGGTACCAATTCAGACTTGGTGGGCTATTTGGAGGATCTTTTTCCTTCACGAGAGAATGCATCCAACCCCACAGTACAGGTCATAATCCTTGATGGGGCTGCTCTCGTGAACATTCTACAACCTGGTGCTGCCAAGACATTTTCCGATTACACAGAGCATGTGTTCTTACCATACATCTCATCTCAGCTTGAGCATGTCAGCAGAGTGGATGTCGTGTTGGATGAATATCGTAGACGTGTTGAGCCATCCAGTGCCATTCCTGGAAACTGGTCAGAGTTTCTGCGGATAGATAATAACAAGGCTGAGCTGTACTCCTTCCTGGCAACTAGTGTGACACTGATAAATACATAATCAGTACCCATCATGCTGAAGTCCTCTGTAACCAGCCCCAAGATTAGCTCTGGCACCATGCACATATGAGGAGGCTGATACTCGCATCCTACTGCACCTAGGACATGCTGTAAAGGAAGGGTACACCAAGGTGTCAGTACGCACAGTTGACACGGATGTGCCATTACTGGCAGTGACAGCTGCCCAATGCCTCAACATCACTGGATGTGACACGGTGTCATCTTTTGGTGGAAGGGGCAAGACGACTGCATGGGATACATGTATGACCTTTGATGATGTCACTATAGCCTTCTGTGCCTTGGCTGCCACCCCAGACAACATAGCCATGTGGATGGAGCCTCTGGAGCGATTTGTAATATTACTGTATGACCGCACAGGGATCAGTCAATCAGGCACGCAAGGAGCTCTTCACCCAAAAAGGTAGACGAAGGACTCCCTCCAACACAAGCAGCACTGATTCAGCACACAAAGAGGGCTGCCTACCAAGCTGGCAACTGCTGGGGACAGATGATGGTTGCAGCCCCTGAACTCCCATCCCTCAGTGACTGGGGGTGGAAGAGGAAAGACACAGGTGATTTCATAAAGTTATAGGATTTAATAAAGTTTTAAGATTGTGTCCTGTTTATGTAAAGCGACTTTGAGTAAAGTGCATTTGATGCATGATGATGATGATTATATTATTATTATTATTATTACAGGTGGATGGGAAGTTCACTGGACCACACTTCCAGAAGCAACCCAGGCCTGTCGCGGACTCCTCCGCTGTGGATGCACAAAGGGGTGCAGTGGACAGTGCAAATGTCTCAAGGCAGCACTTCAGTGCACTGCCCTTTGCCACTGTGGTGGACAATGTCAGAGCTAAGGAGTAATAAATAAATAAACTAAATAGATATTGTATTTGATCCTTGAACGTTTGGTATATTGTTTGCATTCATTTACGTGTCACTGTCTGAAAGATAAAAGTCACTTTTAAATAACCTTTCCCTCCTCATCCTCGCTGGAGGAAGAAACCTCTTCCTCCCTCCGCTTCCTCTTAGCCGCCGCCTTCTTCCCCTGCTTGGGCTGCTCCTCTGGGCCCTCCAGCACGGAGGCAATGATGGCCCGGACCTTTGTTGCCTCCTCCTCATCAGGGTTTATGGCGTAGTACAGGTCACTGACTTGCGTGCTATGGCACATGTGACCTTTTTCCTGTCCTCTGTGCTTTGACTGTCCCTTGTCTGAAAAACATAAATAATAATAATAGAGAGACAGAGACATGAAAACAACAAACATCAATGCTCAAAATACAATGCCAATAACTTTTTCGAAAACACAGTAGTCTATTTTCCCATTTGGTGTCTTTGTAATATATTAAAGCATGTATGTGTGCACACTTACATATTTGGAGACAGCGGTCCGTATGAGGGTGAAGTCGGGGCTCCCCTGGAGCCCGGCATCCCGCCATGCCCTCCCGAACAGCTGGCTCAGGTTCTTACAGATGTTCTTTCCCTTTGTATAAATAACATATTTGTTCTTCTCTCTAGGGATGGATGCCTTTAAAGATTAAGTAGCCTGTATTTATTCACAGCTGGGATAAATTGTGATTTTACATACTGAGGAATTAAACAGAGTACACACAGTAAACTAATAGAAAACTTACTTTGAGTTTTAGCCATGCCTCCAACAATGCGAACTCCTCCTCCGTCAGTACCAGGATGCCTCTGCATACTGTTTGGAGGTTTTGTGTTCTTTGACCTATTGAGAGCAATAGACAAAAAGAAAGAGTGACACAGTACACTACACTGTAAACCGCATGTCTATAAAGAGATTCTGTTTGTGTGTTTCCATTTTGATTATTTATGACATTTTGATTATTTATGCACTCACATGAACGAGGAACCCGCTGGGGCTGGCGGTGGGGCTGCCTGGCTGCTGGCGGCCCTCTTGGCCAGGCGGTCGTGCCGGGTCTGGGCCTCTTCCACCTCCTTGTCCGTCATGTTGGTGTACACCCCGGTCCGGTGACCGTAGGTGCATGCCTAATACCCCTCCATGTAGCCGTACAAGAGGACCTTGGTGGAGTCCTCCACCTTGTCCTTGAGCTCGTCTGAGGAGAGAGAATGGAGACAAGAGAAGACTGAAGAGTGAACAGGAAACATCATGATCGACCTTAACTCATTGCATGCGCCTGTCTCCTGTTGCTCTTTCCGATGAGTTTCACCTCCCGGATGATGCGGGAGAGCTCAATTTTAGAGAGGCGACAGTGTTTTGGACGGACCTCTTCCAAAAACTTTAAGAAGTTGGTGACGTTGGCCAGATAGAACTGGGCAGTCGTCACTGCCCCCTTGTGCTCTTTCATGAGCGAGGTGAAGAAGCTGTAGAAGACAAAGAAAATGTTTAGATTATTTTAGTATTGTGATACGACAATGAATGGATAAATCTAATGAGAGACAATTGCCCTTTGCGGATTATCACAACACTACTCACCCTCGGATCCAGGAGGTATCGTTCAGAAAATACCAGTCAGACAGCCGGGTGTAGCCATGGCCCATGTAGAGGAGGAGGCTTTTCACCGGCTGACCTAGTTGAAGAGCAGATAACATTTTCATTGATGGACATTCCTGTCACATTGTGTGTGTCCTTCATCACTGTGCGCTGTGAACAATCCACTTTATGACAAATAAAAGCAGTTTGTTACCTTCGACTTTTCATTTTCTAGTTGTTTGACAGAGGGGTTGAGTCCCGCGTGACTCATTCTAAAGTCCTCCAGGGTTTTCTCTGCAAAGACGCATGCAGTAGACAAATAACTGGATATGTTGGGGGTTCAGAGTGTGTGTGTCTGTGTGTGTGGGGTGGGGGTGTCTGTATAGGGTGTGTGTGTGTGTGTGTGTGTGTGTGTGTGTGTGTGTGTGTGTGTGTGTGTGTGTGTGTGTGTGAGAGAGAGAAAGTGATATCCAAAACACAGTCAGGACCTAGCGATGCCTCCAGGAAGCTCTATGAGCCTCATCCTGTTGCCACTCCCGCATCCCGAGCTCCAGGGGGTCAGGGTCTTCTTTGACGATCTGGCTAGGGTGATGGATTTCACCGCGGCATTCTTGCCATGCGGATTGAGGAACTTCAGCCGCAGAGCATCTTGGTCATCCTGTCAGATGAGGTGAGTATTAGACAAAGACAGACAGAGAGACAAAAAGAAAGATTTCTAACCTGTGGCTGGGCAGCACTTTGCCCACGCTGGCTGCCGGTGGGAAGCAGGCCTGTGTGAGACTGGCTTTCCTCCTTCTCCACCTCCTTCTCGACAGAGAGACAGACAGACAAAAAGAAAGATTTCTAACCTGTTGGTGGGGAGCAGGCCTGCGTCAAAGATGCTTTCGTCCTCCTCTGCCTCCTCCTCTGAGTGATCCCTCTGTCAGATGAAGTGAGTATTAGACAGACAGACAGACAGACAGACAGACAGACAGATAGACAGAGAGAGAGAAAGAAATATATTCCTTACCTGTGGCTGGGCCAAAGGCGGTGGTGCTGGTCTCTTCAGAGCCAGGCGTGGGTCCTCAGCAGGTTCCTCAGCTGCCTGATCTTAAGGTCCTTCTGGAGGATGAGGGCATCCTTGTCAATCAATTACTGTGCTTACTCTCTATATTTCATGCAGGCCGATTTCAAGCAGGGGCCCTCATTCCTCAGAAGGGCCTGTGGCGCTTGAGGCTGCTGAACAGGCTGCTGTTCATCTCCATCCTCTATGTCCTCCACATCCCAGTTGGTCAGGAGGGGGATCTTTGAGTTGGAGGCCCTCAGTGCCGCCAGCCGCCTCCACCTCCTTGGCCCGCTGGGTCCACATCTGCCTGTCCTGGAAGGACAGCTCCAGGTGCCCGGTCTCGAGATGCCTATGTAGATGTTTGTTGTGGTGAGAGCAAAGAGAAATCCGGATCTTAAAGAGAAATCCGGATCTTAAAGAGAAATCCGGATCTTAAAGAGAAATCCGGATCTTAAAGAGAAATCCGGATCCCGATCGCCACCCTAGCATATTGGAGCAGGATCCCTCTCTCTTGCACATTCTTGACATGATGGATGGAGGTTAGGTGCCCGCTCAGGGCTTTTAGCTCCATAAAGCACAGAGGGCAAGAAGGCATGGTGTCTGAAAGAGAAAACAAACACACACCACATATTAAAGTTATATAGTTAAATCCTATTCTGAAACTGCATCTATAGATTCAGGCATAGATGTATAAATAGCCCCTATAGAGAGAGGGGCATCAACATCTACACTACACATATTAAAGGATATGTCTAGCTATATACGAACAGTTCAATCTAACCCATTGAATTTATTACAAAGTGTAGGCTGTCTCTAGAGAGACAAAAGGCTAAACGCTTTCAGTTTTAGCATCACTTTGCAGCGATTCTAAACATATTTTCCTCATTTGATACCAAGTACATCGCTTTTTCTGTAGAATTCAGCCCGCAAGCCTCGAGTGAAAGACCGTCGCATCGTGCACTGTAGAAAAATATCGCTTTATTCCCCTCAGTTTTAGCATCAATTTGCAGCGATTCTAAACATATTTCCCCACAACAGCATAACATTCCTGATACCATTCGATTCCTTTATTATCTTTAATTTGATACCAGGTACATCACTTTATCTGTAGAATTCAGCCCGCTACCCTACTAACACACGCAGGTTGCGCAAACGTTCTACATACGGCCGCTATAGGTGACGATTCATCTGCGCCGCGTGCGGAAATTACGCGGCCATTTACGGAAACGCGAGATCTGCCGATTAGTAGACGCTACGTTAGAACGACACGTCATTCAGAAGTTGCGGCCGCGTGCAAAGAACGCACGTGATCACGTGGGCAGGAACTTCCTATAAACTCACTTGGCTGCAACATGGAGGTATAATATAACTGGAGACGGCATTGAAAATGGCTGCCTATTCATTTCAATGAAAGTTGCTCACCGGCGCATGAAGCCATTTGACGTAGTGGCCAAAGCCCGGTATTGCAAGTCACGTGACGGCATGCGGCCCAAGACCCTTATTTCCCATGGTTTGTGGATGATGATAGATAGGGCTAGAAAAGGAAAACAAAATTTTTCTCGGTATCATTCAGCATCAGAGACCAATCTAATCAATATAAACTTTTAATTCAATGAGGTTTTGTTTGTTTTTGAAGCCACCAATACCTGTAACGAGCCCATTTGAAACATGTGCTGTGCACGAGCCTCGGGGACGCTGGTCGCGCGTTCGTGAGTCCTGCGAGCTCGGCGGAAAACACGTCACCATAGGAAGACCCGCCCTACTCTGCCTCTGATTGGATAGGAAGTCATGCAATGACGTCGGCTTACATGCTATGCTTTTAGCAATGAAGCTGCTATGATCATGCTAATCATAGATATGAACGTATGTCTATGATGCAAATGATCATTACATGTGGTTACTTTAGGACATCGTTGGAAAAGATCTAGAGGGTAAGTGGGTCAATCTTGAATAACTTAGCTAACATTATCTAATGTTACATTTCTTTATATTAACATCAACTATATTGATAGGCTAGCTATGCTAACGGTAGCTAATGCTAACGGCTTAGGGTTAACGTTAGTTAATGCTAACGTTACGTTCGGAGGTCTCATGTATTTCAATTTTAACATAATGTTGAGCATGATCAATGTGACATTGTTCATACATTGATTACAGTCTGTAATCTTGTCTGGCATTATTTAGCTATAATGGGCTGATGCTACTATAGCATTTGCCACATTATACATCAAATTAATCAAGCATAGTTAGTGTTATTACCTGAAGGCATTATTACCATTGCAAGTAAGCATGCCATGTATATGCCATGCCTGGAAATCAAATTAATAGTGTAATTCTTCCCCATCATAGCTCATTGTACACTGATATAATCATTCTCCTTGCCTTTGCTAATACTCATCTCTTTTATCAAACTTTGTGCTAGGAAAGAAATCTGGCTGTGATTCGGCGCTAGTGCTCATCCAGGCTGTTGTCATCTCCCGCCTGGACTCCTGCAACTCCCTACTTGCTGCCATCCTGCAGCGTTGGCCATCAGACTCCTGGAGAAAGCTGCTGCTGACCTGGTGTTCAACGGCCCCATGCTCTTCCACAAAACTTCCCTACTCCGTTCTCTGCACTGGCTCCCTGCGCTGTCCCATCCAGTTTAGGACTGTGGTGCAAGCCTACAGGGCAAATGAACAGCTCCCTCCGACCTCCAGGCTGTGGTCAAGCTCTGCTGCCTTGAGGTGATTGGTTCCCCAGTTGCTCCAAGCCCCCCTACGGCAGATTGGCGTGGCCATGGTTTTTTTCTGTCCTGGCCTCACAGTGGTGGGAACTGTCCACTGATGTCAGTACAGCAGAGTCGCTGCCCATCTTTCGCCGCATGCTGAAAATTCACCTGTTCAAGATGTGCCCTGGACCCTTCCTTTTAACACCTATTTTATTTGTTCTTGTACTTTGTCTTTAGCAACAGGTTAAGCTCTTAGACGCTTGTTTAGAAAAGAGATGCACTTATGAGTTCTAGCGAGCAGTGGTACTGTAGTGAAGCTGCAGTGTCACTAATGAAAGACTAATGGGGTGCACCTGAACTGGGCCGCTGACAGAGGCTCTGATCACCCTCGGCTGGACTTGATTGCTGAGGGGTGGACTAAGAAAGCAGAGCCAGTCGGCAGTCTGGGGAGCGGAGCTTCATTTCCGTCAGGGCAACTAGTCTGACGAAGCAATTGTTAACTTGCACTCACGGGAGAGGATAACATGCCTGTCTAGCCCAGCTTAAACTATGCGCCCATGTACCAGTGTGCCGACTCAGGGTGATATCTAGTGTGTTTGCAATTGAGTGTGCCTGCCTATACAGGGTGATCCAGTGTGGACTTGATTGATGTTGCACATGGGCGATTGGAACTAAACTAACCTTGCGTTGCATTTGTCTTTCTCTCTCTGGCTCTATCGTGTCCACTCTGCTGGCACTGATGGATGGGTTGGACAGGCGATTGATTCATTATTACCATGGATCGGTATTGGGATTGATCAAGGGCGAATGTGAAATAGCAGCCACGAACTCAGCGGGTTATCCGAGATGCGGTAGCAGCGGCCAAAGCTCCTGCTGGCGGGGAGTGAAGCTTTTCAACTCGCCGGTCACTGGCTCCCTGGAGGAATTTAGCCTGGCTGCAATAACGTTATCGCGAACGGAATGAATACCATCTACTAGCAAACAAAACATGTTCAGTTATATTTAACCTGTTAAAACTAAGATGCCTGGATGAAAAAATAATTTCTCCAATGGATATATTTGACAAAAACAGGTTAATATGCAAGCCGGTTTTCATTGCTAAATCAAAGCGGGGAGAGCCGAGAGAGCCGGGAACGTGCGTCTACATTTCACATAAACGTGAACTTTTTCGTGGACGCGCGTCGGACAGAAAAGCTCAACTGCGCAAGTACAAAAGTCACCGGAAGGCCAGAAAAGCACAACTGCGCAAGTACAAAAGTCACCGGAAATAGTCAAATGACTACAAATTTGCCAAGATGGCGCGGTTCAATAGGGCTTCATTGTTGATAGCGGTCAGTGAATGGAGTGGATGTATCCAGTTCTATTAATACATCCATGCGTGGCTGACACTAGATTTACAGGTATTTATATGACTTGGTCTGCACGTCTTTTTCGCACGGTGCAAATATGGTGCGGCCGCGTGCAAAAAACGTGGGCAGGAACTTCCATAATAAACTCACTTGGCTGACACTAGATTTACAGGTATTTATATGACTTGGTCTGCACGTCTTTTTCGCACGGTGCAAATATTGTCACTTACTGACCAATGGCTATATTTAGCATTTGCAGTACCATTGGCTATATTTAGCATTTGCAGTACCACTGGCTATATTTAGCATTTACCAGTACAAAAACGAATTAATGCTATATGGGGATATAGCAGCAAGCATTATGATACAAACCAATATAAGACTGAACACCATTAACAGTTTAGAACATTTTATTACACAAAGTACATTACAAATTAAAAGTATACATATTTACAAGGATGAGGTTTACGGTAGAGGTCTTCACGGGTCGGGTAAATCCGAGAGGACCCGAACTGCACCCGAGACCCGTACGGGTCCGGGTCCACATTTCCACGCTTTTATTATGGTCAATTGGGTTCGGGTAGATCCGATTCTATTACCTCGGGTCTCGGGTCTGTGTCATTATGCGTAATACCCGAGAGAAACGCATGACGCGAATTCAGTGAGACCGCGGGCGCGACGCGAGCGGAGATACGGCAGCCACCACCAGTAGCCTACCTTGTGAATAATAAGCTGAAAGAAAATGAATATAAAGAGGTCAAACCTAGTGGCAGCTTTGTGTAGCCTTATTTATTTACGGCCGTTTCATTTCCATGCTGCCACATCACAGCCTGACAAAACAGCGATTGATCCTGTCAAGATTGAGAGGAATTCGCAATTCCATCAAACTGTGATGCAACAGCATGCAAGCCAACAGCCGTGACAGCCTAAGTGATTAATGCTACTGCTACTTGCTACTACTGCCTGTCGGATCTGTAAAATACCCGATCCGACTCGGGTCTCGGGTCTCTGTCCTACTCCTGCTCTCGGACAAAATCGGGTCCGGTATACATATTTTAAAAAATGATCAGATTTAGTCGGATCTCGGAACAAATGTCTCGGGTCCCTCTCGGTTTCGGGTCCACATTTTAGACCCGAGAAGACCTCTAGTTTACGGTCTGTCACATTACGCATAGCCAGAAAAGCAAAAAAAAGCATGTACAAGCTCTGGCTAGCAACCCATTATCTGACAATTGCAAAAGTTCTAAAAACAAAAATGAAACAGTGCGCATTCTGTGGCAGGCAGACCGGGAACAGACAAAAAAAAGGTTAAAATTTACAGGTTAAAATTTACAAAAACTATTTACAAAAAAGGCATCCATCCTGGCAGGCTGGAAAGGCAGGTTTAGGGAGACGGGCTGGGGGTCACCCACATCTGAATCGAGGGTCTGGGCAGAAGAGGTCATCCTCATCTGAATACTCCACTGTGGTCAGGGCTGGAGCTGCGGTCAGGGGCTGGGCTGGGGAGGTCAGCTGGGCTGGAGCAGATGCCTAAGGACATAATGAAATGGCTGTAAAAGCAAGTTGCATACGTTCATTGGAAGCGTGCCAGGATACGAGAAAATTAACTGCCTGACATCACATACCTTTTTGAATCGAGCAGGGGCATGTTTCAGCATCTCCTGCAGCTGGGCAGACACCTCCGTCACAGTGGTGCTTGGCTTACAGGCCATAACTGCACCTTTTAACCAAAAAGGGAATGGTTTCAATGCACATGGCATGAAGCAAAGACAATGTATTATTTTGCGAAAATATGAACAATCCCTTACGTAATATGACATTGTAGAGGGTCATATTCTTCAGAGGCTTCTTCCCCCTCTTCCCATGGACGCTGTAGACACACCACACTCTGTGTATGGCAATGGCTGACAGCACCCGCCGGACCACATCTGGCAGATCTTTGCCGCCAATGGAACTCAGATATCGTGTCTGCAAAACATAAAGACAATCATTAGGGGCCAGGCAGCGTAGCTGCCGGAACCCTATTGTTTTTGCCTATATTATTATTATTGGGGGCCAAGCAGCGAAGCTGCGTAGGCCACCATTAAGTTTCTACCTTTTCTTATTTCTTTCTTTCTTTCTTTCTTTATTATTCCTCTGCCATTGTAGTCTATGGCAGCCCATAGAAGCTTATGGTAGAAAGTTATGAAAAATGGCAAACTCATTCGGGACAGTGCCCTGACCCTCCTCACCAAGTCTCATGTCCACACCTCACCCTCTCTAGCGCCACCAACGTGTCAAAGTTGGAGGTGCATTTATGCATGCAGCTTTTCTTCAGCAAGTCCAATTTTCAAACTTCAGGTGTCCTTCAATTCCTTGGCTCAAGCCAGATTCAACGCACTCTATGACGTCATTGTGGCCATCTTGGCTTCTCCGCCATTTTGAATGATGTGCAAAACCCTTAAAATGTATCTCCTCCTAAGAACTTTCACCAATTTGCACGAAAATCGGTGGATGTCATCTATACACCAATGTCTACAAAGGATGTACAGGGATTTTTGATTATCCTTTGCGTTCGCTCGTGACAGCCAATCAAAATTGGCAGAAAAGCTGCAAAACAGTAACTGGGGTCATATCTCAGTAATGTTTTAATCTATCAAAACCACCTTTGGCACACTCATCTGGGACATATCCATGACATCTGTCACCAAGCCTCATGTTGACATCTCGTGCACTCTAGCGCCACCAGCGTGTCAAAGTTGGAGTTGCGTTTATGCCAGTAACTTTTGAACTGTATGTCCAATCTTCAAAATTATGGTAGCAATGGATTCCCTGGCTCATGCTGAGTTCAAAACACCCCATGGTTTCATTATTACTTCATTTGTTTGATTGCAGAATGAAAGGAACACTTTTTGTCTTCTGCACAATTTCACCAGTTTCAGAGTGGTGAAAGGCGCATTTTGGAAAAAGTCACACATTTTCTAAACTGCCATCCCTCTTCCAATTCTCACAGCTCATACACATTTTATATATCAAAACGTTCACACGACTCTTGGGATTCATAAAATCAAAAAAGCTAAGCTCTTCGATGTATATTTTTCACTCTGTGACAGTTCGAATAATGACTCCCCCCCCTCCATTGAAATCAATGGAGCCACACTCTAGAAAATCTCTCTTCGCTCTAGAATCTCTAACTGTTTCTAACTCTTCACCTCTCCTACACTTCTGAAGACCGAAGGACATTTTATACATGGAAATGTTCGCGTGATTGTCTGGATTCTGAAGAAGTAAATAGTTGAGCTATGCTATGTATACTTTTCGCTGTGTGCCAATTTAAACAACGACACCCCCCCCTCTCACTCTACCGAGAGGAAGCAACCCTGCCAGGTGATATTAATTAAGTGCTCAGGACTCAGACTCACGGGGTTAGGGAAGGCTCACATGCCTTGTGGACTAGGGTGATTCACCCTCGCAACATCCTGCGTAGCACAGTGGTTAGCATGTCGGCCTTGCAAGCAGCAGGTACAGAGATCGAATCCCGTTCAACCATATGTCTGACTTCCGAAAATCTTGGGCCCATCCTTGACCCATGTCACCGCGTCAGTCTAGCTGATTCCTTGTCTGCTTGCAGTTAAACTGCTTGGCCCCCACATTCCTGCTTGCAGGTATATTTATTATTATTATTCTCCATCTTCCACTGAAGTCTAACTTCCCGTGGACAAAAAATCACCAAAATTTGCACAAAGCTCCAGTACTATACCCAAAGTCCTCAACCTGCATTGTAGGTCAATAAACCTGAAGGTGGCGCTACAGCAACAGTCTAAAGTTTAAAACTTAAAAAAAATCATAACAAATCAGCAATAGGTGCTATCACTGTAAAACCACCACGTGAATGTAGTCCCAAGTGAGACAAAACTTTCATACGCTTTGACCTTGCAGGAATTTTGAAGTTCATCACTCTGATTTCTTCATAAACTGTAAAACCTATCAAACCTATCTCCTCCCACATTTATTGTTCAATTGACACTAAAATTGATCTACTGTATCTTCAGACTGTCCTTACCAAACGATCCTCACAGATTTTTGAAATATGAAAAATAGAGCCCACAGCACTTCAAAAAGTTTTTCTGTTAACAGTTCTGTATACAGTTCCTATTACTTCTCGCCAAATCAATGTCTGATCATCCTCATAAAAAGTGACAACATTAGCCACATATCCAAGATGTAGTATGATTTTTTTCAGAATTTTATCTCAAAAATTTAATTTTTTAAAATATGTTTAATTCTGTCCTCTGAAACCAACACTTCATACAGGGAAAACTACGTTACCCACAATCCAACGCAAGCTCCACGAATCTGAGACATCGCTGTTGGCAACCCTACCCCACCCCCGCCGAGGATTACAATGACTAAATCGATTGATTGGCAACTGACTGAGTACACAGCTGCTGAAGTTAATGTTCAATTGTGAAAAAAAAGCAAACAAAACCTGTAACCCACATTTTTCAATCAATTAACACTAAAGTTGCTACACTGGATCTTCAAACTGTCATTCACAAACTCATTGACCAGATTATTGAATTATCAAAATTGATCTTACAATGCATCAAAATGTTTTACTTATTATTATTATTCTCCATCTTCCACTGAAGTCTAACTTCCTGTGGACAATAAATCACCAAAATGTGCACATAGCTCCAGTACTATACCCAAAGTCCTCAACCTGCATTGTAGGTCAATAAAGCTGAAGGTGGCGCTACAGCAACAGTCTAAAGTTTAAAACTTTAAAAAATCATAACAAATCAACCATAGGTGCCATCACTGTAAAACAACCACATGAATGTAGTCCCAAGTGAGACAAAACTTTCATACACTCTGACCTTGCAGGAATTTTGAAGTCCATCACTCTGATTTTTTCATAAACTGTAAAACCTATCAAACCTATCTCCTCCCACATCTTTTGTTCAATTGACACCAAAATTGATCTACTGTATCTTCAGACGGTCCGTACCAAACGATCCTCACAGATTATTGAAATATGAAAAATTGAGCCCACAGCACTTCAAAAAGTTTTACTGTTAACAGTTCTGTATACAGTTCCTATTAATTCTCACCAAATCAATGTCTGATCATCCTCATAAAAAGTGACAACATTGGCCACATATCCAAGATGTAGTGTGATTTATTTCAGAATTCTATCTAAAAAATTGAATTTTTAAAAATATGTTTAATTCTGTCCTCTGAAACCAACACTACATACAGAGAAAACTACATTACCCACAATCCAACGCAAGCTCCGGAGACATCGCTGTTGGCAACCCTACCCAGCCCCCGCCGAGGATTACAATGACTAAATCGATTGATTGGCAACTGACTGAGTACACAGCTGCTGAAGTTAATGCTCAATTATGAAGAAAAGCAGACAAAACCTGTAAAAATTAATAAACATATCTCATCCCACATTTTTCAATCAATTAACACCACACAACTTGCTCCACTGGATGTTCAGACTGTAATTCACAAACTCATTGACCAGATTGTTGAATTATCAAAATCGAGCTTACAATGCATCAAAATGTTTTACAAATGTTTTACGACACGATATGAATGTACAAAATTAACATTGGAATGTCAACTTTCTTGTTGTCCTCCTATTCGCTCGCTTATTGCTCCTAAACTTGTCGGAAATTGCCTGGCCCCGCCTCATCGCTGCGAAGCAGCTTTAATTTACTTTTACATTTCCTTTACACTTCCCTGCAAAAATAAGGAACAAAGTTCTGCCCTGAAGTTACTCACCATCTTCCTTTAATGATCCTTGTCCTTCAGCTGCTCCTCCAAGACCAGCAGCTCCTCCTCCGTTTTAGCAGGGTGCAGGTCATCCAGTACTGCTCCCCGATAGCTGTCTGCAGACTCGCCGGACAGTCTCTGCTCCAGCCTCATCATTGTCTGTGCCATCTCCCTCAGACTCTGCATGACGCTGGAGAACTGCTGACACATCATCCTCTGGAAGTCTGGATATTAAACACAGATGTGGCTATAAGTAATTGTACGGTCCCATAATGGATATTCAGCTCAAAGTATATCCCTACATGCAGCATGAAGTAGTTCACAAAATTCAGCATACCAGCATCTGCAGAGCTTGATGGCAACACTGCTGGAGCTGTTGGTCTCACAGGCGATGGCATCAGAGAACTACCTGTAACCAGAGGATAAAGGGATGAGCAGGAAACTATGGTGCTGGCGGCGTAGTGATTCTGGCATAAGGGGAAGAATCAACTCGACATGAGACATGTCAGACCCTGACCTGGTCTGGCCGGGGTGCTAATCGCTGATGCATGCTGCTCGTGTCTGGACGTCTGAAGGGCTGAAGGGCCTGGGCTCACAGCGCCTTGGCTCAAAGGACCCGGGCGATGAACATCTACTGCCGAGTAGTGAGAGGTGAGATGAGCGAATTAGTGAACTGAGTACATGAGTCTTCAGAAAGTCCTGAGTTAACTGTAAGTGTGCAAATATGCATAGACATTTCACCAACACAAACATGCATGGATACCTGCATTGATAACTGGCAGAGCAGGCCTTCCGGTTCTGGCACCTGGCATAGCTGGTCTAGTCTGAGTTCTGCCGACCGGCTGCCTGGGCACTGGAACATATAGTAGAGGTAAATTAGCTCAGATTAGTCAACTCAAGTAGTACTCTTTTGGGACTGTTGAATGCACTTTGTTATATTACCTTCGTCACTGGAGTCATAGCGTGTGTTGCGCTGTCTCTTCCTTGTGTCTTGGGAGTTAATCCATTGATGACTGCTGCTCAAATACCTTCGCCAAGGCACTGGCTACTTCATAATGCTCTGTGTGTTCCTCAGCAGAGACAGAGGTTGTCATGGCTCCTCTTGATGTGCTTGTGGAGGTAGATCTGGGAGGTATAGGAGAATGGGCACTCAGAGCAGGAGAACACCCAAGTCTTGCACAACTCTAACATCACAGCTAGGAGAGCGAATGAGAGAGACCATTAAAAAGGATTATCTCACCTGTAGTACAAGTTCAAATATAGAGTGATTATACGTCATTGTAAATTAGAGCTTACTCTCAATTGATTCACAAGGTTAAATAAAGATTGAATGAATATGTAGCTAGCGGGGGGTTACAACCACACAACTGTGGAGAGAGAATGAGACACTTGGTTCCCTCCTCTACTGGTGTTCAAGGCCATGGCCACACACCTGGAATACTCCAACCCATATTTAAAGGCATAAAAGTGGGGAACACATTCTTGAGACGGTTCCTAAAACTGGAGGGAAAAAAAACGGGAAAATGATCTTCCCTCTCCTCATCACTCACTTCTGCATGGGGCTGAGCTCTACCCTGTCAGCAGTGGCAATACATGGGATAGCGGCTCAGCACACAGGAGAACTGCACAGAGAGGAAGGAGGAGAGAGAAAACCAACAACAAAAAAGGCAAGAAGGGTTAATAACTGAGCGAATCTTGCAAGTTTGCACTACAGGGAAGCAATTGCTCAATTTCCCTGATATTGTGGCGTCACTGGCGTCAGTGATGCGTCTTATGAATCTCACATGTCTACCGCTAACATTAACTCAATATCAATATCCCCATTTGTTTATCCCGTCTATGGATACGTATGTGCATTTGTACTTACGTGTGCCTGCCTTTATTGATGATCAGGTGTTTCTCCACCTAAGGGCTGGCCAGACAGAACCATCAGAGACCATTGGGCTGAGCTGAGGAGAGAGTGACATGTTAGAGTGTATGTGTGCATATGTATATGGTGCTCAAGACTCACAGAGCCTGTGGTGCTGTCCCAGGACTGCCCCTGGCCACGCCTGTCCCCGTCTTAGCGCCTCTTCCTGTCCCGCTCACCTGCTTCTTGCTCAGTTCAAACAAGAACTGGGAGGTTGGCAACAGAGCATGGGAGGGGAGAGAGGGAGAGAGAGAGAGAGTGGGTGGGTGACCCTCTCGTAGGCTGACATGCACACTCCACAGGACCACGTGATTTCTGACACGTTTAGAGGAACAGGGCAACATGTCTACCACCCTTCACACTCAGTAATTAAATAGATTTTGCAAGACACTATATTAGTAGTCCACATCATGAGTACCTATTATGCAAAATTTGGATTTGTATGTGAGTGAAAACGTAGTACACAATTCTTTACCCGTTTGACAGAATGAGCAACCATTTCAACAGTTAAGAGTAACATGAAATCCACCAAGATGGCTGCTGTAACCAAATGAGCCAAGATGGCTGCTATAACAAATCCTGCTAGCTAGCCTAGCTCCGTTGTTGGGGCTTCTAGTATTCTGTTAACGTTAACTTCGGAAAAATGAATGCCTAAAAACAAACACATACTAACGGTGTCGTGGGTTAATGCGAAATCAATGAGTAAGCTAATTATCGCATTTTATTCCAAGCGATGAAACAGTACGAACGTGCAGGAGCTCGCGCGAGCCTGCTAGACTTGAGAAGACTCCACCATTGCCCGTAATTAGGAAACAATGGCCCACGACAACACTTCATAAAAGTTATAGTGTACACAACTGAAATATTCTCAAGTTGCCAAGCCAACATTATAATTTAAGCTACAATTACACAAAAGCTAAAGTTATAACAATAATTGCGAGAGTAATTTTACGTAGGCTACTTAGCTAGCCATGATGTACAGAAAATGGCTAATCACGTTAGCTGGCTAGCTAGTTAGCTAACATTGGAAAGAGAGCATCTGCATATAGATAATCATTACAAAAGGGTAGCTTGCACATAACGTTGGTGTTTTATCTGGGACGATACCAAAATACATAGTATGTATGTATACATACTAATGTATACATTGAAATTGAGATACTTACAGGATCTGTGTTGTCACGGGGACAAAGACAGCGTGTTGGTCTTTCTCAATCGTTTCTGTTTCAAACGGAGCGGAAGTTTCACCCGTCCTCGTTCTTCTTCTTCTTCGCTGGGTTTAGTGGCGGATCGCAAACAACTTTAATGTGCATACAGCCACCTACTGGCACAGAGTGTGTAACTTGTTTGTCTAGTTCTTCAATTGTGTCACCTAAGAAAGTAGCCCAATGCCTTGCATTCTACGTTCACTGCTCAGCGTTCATTGCTCACATTTAGGTTGCAAAATTAGGAGTTTATTCATAGGCATATTTTTTATCATTATTTTTATTAGGCCTAGACTGCAAATCTTTAGTGTTAATATTAACTGTAAATGAGAAATTACACACAAAACAGACATGCAGGATTTCTCCTCATTATTACAATTCTGTAACTGTATGACTTCAAAATTTATTTTAAAACCTAAGTCATTTACAAATGTTCTGACCCACTGTGACACATTTCCAATCAAGTCAGATTGGGACTGTGATGTAACCACATTGTCACGTTATTTAATTACATCGTAGTTACGGATTTAAGCAGCAGTGGCGGCTACGTTCCCTTACAGTGTCCTTGAGGACGGCTATTTTGGTTATTTTGCGACTGAAAAGGCAAGTGTCAGCTAGGTCCGCTGCTGGTACCGTCGCAGTTACCACAATTACACCAATGTTTCCCGTCAGTTTTACGTACTGTGTTAGTAGGGTAGACAGTAAATCATACACATACCTGTCAATCGTGTTTATCTCTTCACAGATGTCCAGAGTTCTGCCACATGCATATTATACCATGTGACCAAACGGGCTTTCATAGTATTCTTCTTCTTCTTGTTCTTTTTCTTATTATTATTACTATAGTTATTATTCTATTACTATGTTATTATCAATGTTAATATTATATTATTTTTATTATAGTCTTCTTAATACATGTATCCAGGTCCAGTCGAAACCAGGTCCAGTGGATGCCCCACTTTCACCTGCAGATAGTGCGATAGATACCCCCATTTCAGCTGTGGATGTCGTAGTATTTCATTAACACACACGTACACACAGACATACATAAGTCCACATCTAGCTAAGGCCTGGACCTGGGCCCAGTCCCCCTTCCCCGCACCCTAACACGGGTCCGTTTTCTTTTCCTACCCTCACCCCACCCCTGACCCCTGCCTCTACCTGGACCCAGGCACACAAGTGGATGCTGCAGTTCAGATATGAGCCTCCTTGCCCAAGCCAATTTGGAGATAGACCCATACACAGCTGCAGAGAGGCAAAAATTCAAATTCATCCAATCCTTCCCATAATCGGAGGGCTTGTCCCTTATGGCAAGGGGATGCTGCAGTTAGATTATGAGCCTCCTTGCCCAAGCCAATTTGGAGATATTGACCCGTAAACCTGCCATGTTAACCTATTGCCATTGTACACCGACATGTGGCGATTGTACACCACTGTTTCTCCAACATGGATGGGGCTAAGAGGCTGATACTGTAGTATGTTCATGGCACCCCTTGGTAGTCTAAGACCACCAAGTGTCAGCCTCCTAAATCCAACCACTTTGGAGAAACTGGTGTGTACAATCGCCACATGTCGGTGTACATGGCGAGTGTACGGTTCGGGTTACGGTTAGGGTTAGGTTTTTTGCAACAGAGGCTATTGAGGGAGATAGGGACTCACCAAACTCAACAGGCACACAGGAGGATGAGAGGGAGGTCAGGGGTGGCCCGGGCAGAGACCAGAGCGGCCGGGGTCCATCAACAGGCCCCAACTCCAACAGTCAAGTCACCACATAGCTGGAAAATAGGGTTAGGGTTAGGTTTTTTGCAACAGAGGCTACCCAAGCAGTACACATAGAGAGAACTATTGCCCTCAAGCATAGAGTTGAGTAACGGGAAGCACTCCGCTCCCATCCAATGAAAACTGTATCCCATGAGAATGTAAGCCCAGGTATAAATACAATACATTGTGTGAAGCCAATCCTGTATAGCACAGGTCCATCCAAGGAGATGAGCAAGGGCATCATAGTCACGACGCGTTTCGTCCTTCGTGGACTCATCAGGTGACCGGGCAGTCAGCTTTGGACTTAAAAAAGACGCTGAAGTTAGAACCCGTTGCTCAGAACCTGTTTGGAATTATCCGGTCCACCTTAAAAAACGGTTCAAATAGGGATTGAATCAAGATTAAAAGAAAACTACCCCAAATGTCACGGGTTCTATATAACACCAAAAGAAAACTACCCCAGATGAAACTGTGTAGCATAGAACCCGTGGCATCTTGGGTAGTTTTCTTTTAATCCTGATTTAAGCAGTTTTTGAGACTTAAAAAGTATTTTATTTTGAAATGCCACATCAGAATCTCGTGACACTCCACGAGTCCGACTGTGAGGAGGTCTCCTACCACTGTGTAGCATAGAACCCGTGGCATCTTGGGTAGTTTTCTTTTAATCTGATTTAATCCTGATTTAAGCAGTTTTTGAGACTTTAGAAGGCTTTTATTTTGAAATGCCACATCAGATTCTCGTGAAACTACACGAGTCAGACCGGGAGGGGGTCTACTACCACTGTGTTGTATAGAACCCGTGACATTTTGGGTAGTTTTCTCTTAATCTTGATTCAATCCCTATTTGAACCCTTTTTTTAAGGTGGACCGGATAATTCCAAACGGGTCCTGAGTGACTTTTTTCGTGACTTAAAAAGGGATTTAAGCCACAAAGCAAATAAAGATAGTAGCAGAAGAGGTCAGGAGAGAGAGAGAGAGAGAGAGAGAGAGAGAGAGAAGGCAGGGCCGAATGCAGACCCTCCAACTTGCGAGGGCCTCCAGGTACAGAGCTACACTGGGCAGGAACACTGACCACAGTGCTATAGTTGAATAACGTCCCTCAGAATGAATAAACTCAACATCCCAATCCAAAGTGAGTCCATCCATAGCAGTGAGGTTAGCCAATAGCACTCACGCTAGCCAAGTTAGCTAGCTTCCAAATACACGTCCAAGATGGTATGTGACATAGCTGATACAAGCTGAAGACCGACCACAGCATCATTATGGGATGACTTTCCCTCAAATAAATGCAGAATACCAATTCGAAGCCAGTCTGTCCATAGCGGTGACGCTAGACAAAGGCGCTACCGCTAGCTAGATTAGCTCTCATGTCCACGACGTCGACCATAGGCCGTGAAATAGCTGGTAAATGATAGACAGGAACGTGTGGAGAAGCCACACCAAGGTCCTACCTTCAAGTATGGATTCCCGAGGCTGTGAATAGATATGCAAACCTCCACGGGCCATCGAGGTCCACAAAACAGCATCCGCAACAGCTATTCTAGTCATCTTGTGTGAGAAACCGGAAGTGGCACCAGCCCCATGACATCGCCGAATCCATGATGAAAGAGGGTCCCAGAAAACTGCAGACAAAGTTACTCCCAGGCACAAGAATGTCCCAACACAATCCCCTCGTGAAATTACTTAGAAACCAACCAAAAACAGATCCGAAATTGGTGCAGAAGTAGTTGTAAACATTGGAACACATATCCTTGTACCACTCCAATAGCGCTCCCCCGGGCAACACATGGGCGGACTAAGGTTCCACCCGAGGGTTCCTACCCATGAGAGATGGCCTGAAATCGTTCAATCCAAAAGTCCAGATGGTAGAAATTGATCCCGGAAACTCACACAGTCACCCACAAATCCTAGAACCTCACAGAATCATCCCTTTATTAATGCACAAATATATAGACGGGACAACCAGAAGTAGGTACATTGTAAGACGCCAGTGGGATGATGGCGCCATCTCCTGTCCAAAAGTTGAGGTGCAGCAGCCAGGATGTGATCCTGTGATAGAATCAAACACATGGTGAATGCCCGCTGTGCATTGAATGTAAAAGGGAAGTCAAACCAGATACATGGGAATGTATGGAGCTGGATTCACACTTTAGGTTGAGGTGACACTTGCTGGGGGTTGGGAATAAAATGGACAGGTGGATGTATTGGATTCTGTCTCCCTGTCAGTGGGTGGAATATTCTATGTTGGACGTTCTTCTCTGTGATTTTCCACATCTCATTGTGAGGTCCAGAAGTCAGGGATGGGGAGAATGACGGCCCTCTGGTTTGTCTTTTTAGGCCCTGTATCTGGTTTGACTTCCCTATTACATTCAATGCACAGCGGGCATTCACCATGTGTTTGATTCTATCACAGGATCACATCCTGGCTGCTGCACCTCAACTTTTAATATCTTACACCCTGTATTCTATCCATATGCCATGGACCTGATCAACAGGATCAAAATTAACCCTGCTCCGACACAGCTCATATTACGGTGTAGGCGTTGCTTTCTGTCTTGTCCTCTACTTTTACAGTCTCCCGTTTTTGACTCATGGATGACCGCTGACAGAATGTCCGGCGTGCCCCAGCTGCTGCCACTCAGCACGGTCTGTGTGACCGGTGGACGCCCGGCAGATGGCTCTGGTTTGTCCTCTGTCCTCCCTCCTTTTACACCATTAAGCACACTGGACATGGATATTCAATGCTATCACCATGTTTTGTCTATGATCTTACACCCTGCCTTCTGTTCATATGTTATGGACCTGATCAACAGGAGGAAAAATGGCCCTGATCCAATGTGGCTCTCCCTCCGGTGTAGACACTACTTTCTGTCTTCTCCTCTCACGGTTTTCTGTTTTAAGTTAAGGCTAGGTCTTAGGGGGCTAGGGGCCTAGGGTGCTGACCCGGGCTAGGGCTAGGGTTAGGGTTAGGGTGGATGTATGTGGTAGTGCAGAGAGTGGGGTTTGTAGGTCTCTATAGAGTGTACTACATTCCGGTGAATGTACTTGTGTCTGTGTGTGTCTAAGTGTGTGTGTATGGGGTCTGTGTGCGTCTAAGTGTGTGTGTATGGGGTCTGTGTGCGACTAAGTGTGTGTGTATGGGGTCTGTGTGCGTCTAAGTGTGTGTGTATGGGGTCTGTGTGCGTCTAAGTGTGTGTGTATGGGGTCTGTGTGCGTCTAAGTGTGTGTGTATGGGGTCTGTGTGCGTCTAAGTGTGAGTGTATGGGGTCTGTGTGCGTCTAAGTGTGTGTGTATGGGGTCTGTGTGCGTCTAAGTGTGTGTGTATGGGGTCTGTGTGCGTATAAGTGTGTGTGTATGGGGTCTGTGTGCGTCTAAGTGTGTGTGTATGGGGTCTGTGTGCGTCTAAGTGTGTGTGTATGGGGTCTGTGTGCGTCTAAGTGTGTGTGTATGGGGTCTGTGTGCGTCTAAGTGTGTGTGTATGGGGTCTGTGTGCGTCTAAGTGTGTGTGTATGGGGTCTGTGTGCGTCTAAGTGTGTGTGTATGGGGTCTGTGTGCGTCTAAGTGTGTGTGTATGGGGTCTAAGTGTGTGTGTATGGGGTCTGTGTGCGTCTAAGTGTGTGTGTATGGGGTCTGTGTGCGTCTAAGTGTGTGTGTATGGGGTCTGTGTGCGTCTAAGTGTGTGTGTATGGGGTCTGTGTGCGTCTAAGTGTGTGTGTATGGGGTCTAAGTGTGTGTGTATGGGGTCTGCCATGGCTCTGAGGAGAGTCCAGACTGGACAGTTCCCTTGTTGTTGATGGGGAGGGTTCAGATTGGACCTGTATGGGACACACATGGTCGTGTCATCATAGATTTTTTCACCCTATTGGACTGTCCAGTCTCTGGTTGGACTCTCCCAGTTGCATCACCTGTGGAGATAGGAGAGTGTGGTGAGTAGGCTGGTTTTGTTTTCCAGAACCTATATTTAGGGGGTGTGTGCATGTGTGTGTCTGTGCGTGCGTGTGTGTGTATGTGTGTGTGTCTGTGTGTCCAGGTGAGGTGTGTATGCTCTCTAGGACCCTCTCCATGTTGTTCACCCGTGCTCTGGTCGTGTCTGTCAGTTTGTGTTTGTATCTTTTC
Organism: Borostomias antarcticus; assembly: GCF_949987555.1. NCBI lineage: Eukaryota > Metazoa > Chordata > Actinopteri > Stomiiformes > Stomiidae > Borostomias > Borostomias antarcticus. Next base: position 553,836 of record NC_140258.1, read on the forward strand.
TCTGCCCATATCCCTGCTATGTGTAGTTCAACATTGTTGTCTGGGTGAGAGGGCTGTGTGTGTATGTACTTGAATGTACTTGTGTCTGTGTGTGTCTAAGTGTGTGTGTGTATGGGGTCTGTGTGCGTCTAAGTGTGTGTGTATGGGGTCTGTGTGCGTCTAAGTGTGTGTGTATGGGGTCTGTGTGCGTCTAAGTGTGAGTGTATGGGGTCTGTGTGCGTCTAAGTGTGTGTGTATGGGGTCTGTGTGCGTCTAAGTGTGTGTGTATGGGGTCTGTGTGTGTCTAAGTGTGTGTGTATGGGGTCTGTGTGCGTCTAAGTGTGTGTGTATGGGGTCTGTGTGCGTCTAAGTGTGTGTGTATGGGGTCTGTGTGCGTCTAAGTGTGTGTGTATGGGGTCTGTGTGCGTCTAAGTGTGTGTGTATGGGGTCTGTGTGCTTCTAAGTGTGTGTGTATGGGGTCTGTGTGCATCTAAGTGTGTGTGTATGGGGTCTGTGTGTGTCTAAGTGTGTGTGTATGGGGTCTGTGTGCGTCTAAGTGTGTGTGTATGGGGTCTGTGTGCGTCTAAGTGTGTGTGTATGGGGTCTGTGTGCGTCTAAGTGTGTGTGTATGGGGTCTAAGTGTGTGTGTATGGGGTCTGCCATGGCTCTGAGGAGAGTCCAGACTGGACAGTTCCCTTGTTGTTGATGGGGAGGGTTCAGATTGGACCTGTATGGGACACACATGGTCGTGTCATCATAGATTTTTTCACCCTATTGGACTGTCCAGTCTCTGGTTGGACTCTCCCAGTGGCATCACCTGTGGAGATAGGAGAGTGTGGTGAGTAGGCTGGTTTTGTTTTCCAGAACCTATATTTAGGGGGTGTGTGCATGTGTGTGTCTGTGCGTGCGTGTGTGTGTATGTGTGTGTGTCTGTGTGTCCAGGTGAGGTGTGTATGCTCTCTAGGACCCTCTCCATGTTGTTCACCCGTGCTCTGGTCGTGTCTGTCAGTTTGTGTTTGTATCTTTTCTCTGCCCATATCCCTGCTATGTGTAGTTCAACATTGTTGTCTGGGTGAGAGGGCTGTGTGTGTATGTACTTGAATGTACTTATGTCTGTGTGTGTCTAAGTGTGTGTGTATGGGATCTGTGTGCGTCTAAGTGTGTGTGTATGGGGTCTGTGTGCGTCTAAGTGTGTGTGTATGGGGTCTGTGTGCGTCTAAGTGTGAGTGTATGGGGTCTGTGTGCGTCTAAGTGTGTGTGTATGGGGTCTGTGTGCGTCTAAGTGTGTGTGTATGGGGTCTGTGTGCGTCTAAGTGTGTGTGTATGGGGTCTGTGTGTGTATGGGGTCTGTGTGCGTCTAAGTGTGTGTGTATGGGGTCTGTGTGCGTCTAAGTGTGTGTGTATGGGGTCTGTGTGCGTCTAAGTGTGTGTGTATGGGGTCTGTGTGCGTCTAAGTGTGTGTGTATGGGGTCTGTGTGCGTCTAAGTGTGTGTGTATGGGGTCTGTGTGCGTCTAAGTGTGAGTGTATGGGGTCTGTGTGCGTCTAAGTGTGTGTGTATGGGGTCTGTGTGCGTCTAAGTGTGTGTGTATGGGGTCGGTGTGCGTCTAAGTGTGTGTGTATGGGGTCTATGTGTGTATGGGGTCTGTGTGCGTCTAAGTGTGTGTGTATGGGGTCTGTGTGCGTCTAAGTGTGTGTGTATGGGGTCTGTGTGCGTCTAAGTGTGTGTGTATGGGGTCTGTGTGCGTCTAAGTGTGTGTGTATGGGGTCTGTGTGTGTATGGGGTCTGTGTGCGTCTAAGTGTGTGTGTATGGGGTCTGTGTGCGTCTAAGTGTGTGTGTATGGGGTCTGTGTGCGTCTAAGTGTGTGTGTATGGGGTCTGTGTGCGTCTAAGTGTGTGTGTATGGGGTCTGTGTGTGTATGGGGTCTGTGTGCGTCTAAGTGTGTGTGTATGGGGTCTGTGTGCGTCTAAGTGTGAGTGTATGGGGTCTGTGTGCGTCTAAGTGTGTGTGTATGGGGTCTGTGTGCGTCTAAGTGTGTGTGTATGGGGTCTGTGTGCGTCTAAGTGTGTGTGTATGGGGTCTGTGTGCGTCTAAGTGTGTGTGTATGGGGTCTGCATAAGGGTGTGTGCATGTGTGTCTGTGCGTGCGTGTGTGTGTGTGTGTGTATGTGTGTGTGTGTGTGTGTCCAGGTGAGGTGTGTATGCTCTCTAGGACCCTCTCCATGTTGTTCACCCGTGCTCTGGTCGTGTCTGTCAGTTTGTGTTTGTATCTTTTCTCTGCCCATATCCCTGCTATGTGTAGTTCAACATTGTTGTCTGGGTGAGAGGGCTGTGTGTGTATGTACTTGAATGTACTTGTGTCTGTGTGGGGTCTAAGTGTGTGTGTATGGGGTCTGTGTGCGTCTAAGTGTGAGTGTATGGGGTCTGTGTGCGTCTAAGTGTGTGTGTATGGGGTCTGTGTGCGTCTAAGTGTGTGTGTATGGGGTCTGTGTGCGTCTAAGTGTGTGTGTATGGGGTCTGTGTGCGTCTAAGTGTGTGTGTATGGGGTCTGTGTGCGTCTAAGTGTGTGTGTATGGGGTCTGTGTGCGTCTAAGTGTGAGTGTATGGGGTCTGTGTGCGTCTAAGTGTGTGTGTATGGGGTCTGTGTGCGTCTAAGTGTGTGTGTATGGGGTCGGTGTGCGTCTAAGTGTGTGTGTATGGGGTCTGTGTGTGTATGGGGTCTGTGTGCGTCTAAGTGTGTGTGTATGGGGTCTGTGTGCGTCTAAGTGTGTGTGTATGGGGTCTGTGTGCGTCTAAGTGTGTGTGTATGGGGTCTGTGTGCGTCTAAGTGTGTGTGTATGGGGTCTGTGTGTGTATGGGGTCTGTGTGCGTCTAAGTGTGTGTGTATGGGGTCTGTGTGCGTCTAAGTGTGTGTGTATGGGGTCTGTGTGCGTCTAAGTGTGTGTGTATGGGGTCTGTGTGCGTCTAAGTGTGTGTGTATGGGGTCTGTGTGTGTATGGGGTCTGTGTGCGTCTAAGTGTGTGTGTATGGGGTCTGTGTGCGTCTAAGTGTGAGTGTATGGGGTCTGTGTGCGTCTAAGTGTGTGTGTATGGGGTCTGTGTGCGTCTAAGTGTGTGTGTATGGGGTCTGTGTGCGTCTAAGTGTGTGTGTATGGGGTCTGTGTGCGTCTAAGTGTGTGTGTATGGGGTCTGTGTGTGTATGGGGTCTGTGTGCGTCTAAGTGTGTGTGTATGGGGTCTGTGTGCGTCTAAGTGTGTGTGTATGGGGTCTGTGTGCGTCTAAGTGTGTGTGTATGGGGTCTGTGTGCGTCTAAGTGTGTGTGTATGGGGTCTGTGTGCGTCTAAGTGTGTGTGTATGGGGTCTGTGTGCGTCTAAGTGTGTGTGTATGGGGTCTGTGTGCGTCTAAGTGTGTGTGTATGGGGTCTGTGTGCGTCTAAGTGTGTGTGTATGGGGTCTGTGTGCGTCTAAGTGTGTGTGTATGGGGTCTAAGTGTGTGTGTATGGGGTCTGTGTGCGTCTAAGTGTGTGTGTATGGGGTCTGTGTGCGTCTAAGTGTGTGTGTATGGGGTCTGTGTGCGTCTAAGTGTGTGTGTATGGGGTCTGTGTGCGTCTAAGTGTGTGTGTATGGGGTCTAAGTGTGTGTGTATGGGGTCTGCCATGGCTCTGAGGAGAGTCCAGACTGGACAGTTCCCTTGTTGTTGATGGGGAGGGTTCAGATTGGACCTGTATGGGACACACATGGTCGTGTCATCATAGATTTTTTCACCCTATTGGACTGTCCAGTCTCTGGTTGGACTCTCCCAGTGGCATCACCTGTGGAGATAGGAGAGTGTGGTGAGTAGGCTGGTTTTGTTTTCCAGAACCTATATTTAGGGGGTGTGTGCATGTGTGTGTCTGTGCGTGCGTGTGTGTGTATGTGTGTGTGTCTGTGTGTCCAGGTGAGGTGTGTATGCTCTCTAGGACCCTCTCCATGTTGTTCACCCGTGCTCTGGTCGTGTCTGTCAGTTTGTGTTTGTATCTTTTCTCTGCCCATATCCCTGCTATGTGTAGTTCAACATTGTTGTCTGGGTGAGAGGGCTGTGTGTGTATGTACTTGAATGTACTTGTGTCTGTGTGTGTCTAAGTGTGTGTGTGTATGGGGTCTGTGTGCGTCTAAGTGTGTGTGTATGGGGTCTGTGTGCGTCTAAGTGTGTGTGTATGGGGTCTGTGTGCGTCTAAGTGTGAGTGTATGGGGTCTGTGTGCGTCTAAGTGTGTGTGTATGGGGTCTGTGTGCGTCTAAGTGTGTGTGTATGGGGTCTGTGTGTGTCTAAGTGTGTGTGTATGGGGTCTGTGTGCGTCTAAGTGTGTGTGTATGGGGTCTGTGTGCGTCTAAGTGTGTGTGTATGGGGTCTGTGTGCGTCTAAGTGTGTGTGTATGGGGTCTGTGTGCGTCTAAGTGTGTGTGTATGGGGTCTGTGTGCTTCTAAGTGTGTGTGTATGGGGTCTGTGTGCATCTAAGTGTGTGTGTATGGGGTCTGTGTGTGTCTAAGTGTGTGTGTATGGGGTCTGTGTGCGTCTAAGTGTGTGTGTATGGGGTCTGTGTGCGTCTAAGTGTGTGTGTATGGGGTCTGTGTGCGTCTAAGTGTGTGTGTATGGGGTCTAAGTGTGTGTGTATGGGGTCTGCCATGGCTCTGAGGAGAGTCCAGACTGGACAGTTCCCTTGTTGTTGATGGGGAGGGTTCAGATTGGACCTGTATGGGACACACATGGTCGTGTCATCATAGATTTTTTCACCCTATTGGACTGTCCAGTCTCTGGTTGGACTCTCCCAGTGGCATCACCTGTGGAGATAGGAGAGTGTGGTGAGTAGGCTGGTTTTGTTTTCCAGAACCTATATTTAGGGGGTGTGTGCATGTGTGTGTCTGTGCGTGCGTGTGTGTGTATGTGTGTGTGTCTGTGTGTCCAGGTGAGGTGTGTATGCTCTCTAGGACCCTCTCCATGTTGTTCACCCGTGCTCTGGTCGTGTCTGTCAGTTTGTGTTTGTATCTTTTCTCTGCCCATATCCCTGCTATGTGTAGTTCAACATTGTTGTCTGGGTGAGAGGGCTGTGTGTGTATGTACTTGAATGTACTTATGTCTGTGTGTGTCTAAGTGTGTGTGTATGGGATCTGTGTGCGTCTAAGTGTGTGTGTATGGGGTCTGTGTGCGTCTAAGTGTGTGTGTATGGGGTCTGTGTGCGTCTAAGTGTGAGTGTATGGGGTCTGTGTGCGTCTAAGTGTGTGTGTATGGGGTCTGTGTGCGTCTAAGTGTGTGTGTATGGGGTCTGTGTGCGTCTAAGTGTGTGTGTATGGGGTCTGTGTGTGTATGGGGTCTGTGTGCGTCTAAGTGTGTGTGTATGGGGTCTGTGTGCGTCTAAGTGTGTGTGTATGGGGTCTGTGTGCGTCTAAGTGTGTGTGTATGGGGTCTGTGTGCGTCTAAGTGTGTGTGTATGGGGTCTGTGTGCGTCTAAGTGTGTGTGTATGGGGTCTGTGTGCGTCTAAGTGTGAGTGTATGGGGTCTGTGTGCGTCTAAGTGTGTGTGTATGGGGTCTGTGTGCGTCTAAGTGTGTGTGTATGGGGTCGGTGTGCGTCTAAGTGTGTGTGTATGGGGTCTGTGTGTGTATGGGGTCTGTGTGCGTCTAAGTGTGTGTGTATGGGGTCTGTGTGCGTCTAAGTGTGTGTGTATGGGGTCTGTGTGCGTCTAAGTGTGTGTGTATGGGGTCTGTGTGCGTCTAAGTGTGTGTGTATGGGGTCTGTGTGTGTATGGGGTCTGTGTGCGTCTAAGTGTGTGTGTATGGGGTCTGTGTGCGTCTAAGTGTGTGTGTATGGGGTCTGTGTGCGTCTAAGTGTGTGTGTATGGGGTCTGTGTGCGTCTAAGTGTGTGTGTATGGGGTCTGTGTGTGTATGGGGTCTGTGTGCGTCTAAGTGTGTGTGTATGGGGTCTGTGTGCGTCTAAGTGTGAGTGTATGGGGTCTGTGTGCGTCTAAGTGTGTGTGTATGGGGTCTGTGTGCGTCTAAGTGTGTGTGTATGGGGTCTGTGTGCGTCTAAGTGTGTGTGTATGGGGTCTGTGTGCGTCTAAGTGTGTGTGTATGGGGTCTGCATAAGGGTGTGTGCATGTGTGTCTGTGCGTGCGTGTGTGTGTGTGTGTGTATGTGTGTGTGTGTGTGTGTCCAGGTGAGGTGTGTATGCTCTCTAGGACCCTCTCCATGTTGTTCACCCGTGCTCTGGTCGTGTCTGTCAGTTTGTGTTTGTATCTTTTCTCTGCCCATATCCCTGCTATGTGTAGTTCAACATTGTTGTCTGGGTGAGAGGGCTGTGTGTGTATGTACTTGAATGTACTTGTGTCTGTGTGGGGTCTAAGTGTGTGTGTATGGGGTCTGTATGCGTCTAAGTGTGAGTGTATGGGGTCTGTGTGCGTCTAAGTGTGTGTGTATGGGGTCTGTGTGCGTCTAAGTGTGTGTGTATGGGGTCTGTGTGCGTCTAAGTGTGTGTGTATGGGGTCTGTGTGCGTCTAAGTGTGTGTGTATGGGGTCTGTGTGCGTCTAAGTGTGTGTGTATGGGGTCTGTGTGCGTCTAAGTGTGTGTGTATGGGGTCTGTGTGCGTCTAAGTGTGTGTGTATGGGGTCTGTGTGCGTCTAAGTGTGTGTGTATGGGGTCTGTGTGCGTCTAAGTGTGTGTGTATGGGGTCTGTGTGCGTCTAAGTGTGTGTGTATGGGGTCTGTGTGCGTCTAAGTGTGTGTGTATGGGGTCTAAGTGTGTGTGTATGGGGTCTGCCATGGCTCTGAGGAGAGTCCAGACTGGACAGTTCCCTTGTTGTTGATGGGGAGGGTTCAGATTGGACCTGTATGGGACACACATGGTCGTGTCATCATAGATTTTTTCACCCTATTGGACTGTCCAGTCTCTGGTTGGACTCTCCCAGTTGCATCACCTGTGGAGATAGGAGAGTGTGGTGAGTAGGCTGGTTTTGTTTTCCAGAACCTATATTTAGGGGGTGTGTGCATGTGTGTGTCTGTGCGTGCGTGTGTGTGTGTATGTGTGTGTGTGTGTGTGTCCAGGTGAGGTGTGTATGCTCTCTAGGACCCTCTCCATGTTGTTCACCCGTGCTCTGGTCGTGTCTGTCAGTTTGTGTTTATATCTTTTCTCTGCCCAAATCCCTGCTATGTGTAGTTCAACATTGTTGTCTGGGTGAGAGGGCTGTGTGTGTGTGTGTGTGTGTGTGTGTGTGTGTGTGTGTGTAAACAGATTTAATAATGTCCTGATAGTGTGTATGCATTATATTGAAGATGTTAGTCAGCCACTGTGAGGTGCATTCTGTTATCAGTGTCCTAATGTGTTCTGTGGGTGAGGAGGGCTTAATGAAGTCTGCCATCCTCTTGGCCTGTCTCCTTATGCCTACAGGGAAGGTGTGTTTCTAAGGCTTCCTCCACTCTCTCCTGATGGTGCATGGCCTGGATGACCCTGACGTAGCCTTTGGCTTCCTCCCTAATGGCTGGATCAATAGGTGAGTATTTGTGTGTAATGTTGCATGCAGGGTTTGGAAGGTTACTTTTAAAAAGCAATCCCTTACAGTTACAAGTTACTTGTGAAAAATTGTAGTCTGTAACATAATCCGATTACCACAATTTAAAAGTAAAGTAAGGGATTACTTTCAGTTACTTTTGGATTACTTTAAATAAAATGTACTGTGTATTTCACCAGATATAACATGTACAGTACTGTGTATTTCACCAGATATAACATGTACAGTACGACCCCACTCATCCGATCCAGAGATCCGAACCTCCCGGTCTACCGGACAGGCAGCTTGAGCCTGCTATCTGGTTACTGGTGGGATTTTCATTACAGTACTGTAAGCCTACTTGCATTTAAATCTGTCATAATAAACTGTACTGTATGTACTAATGTACTGTATCCTGTGAATAAAAACAGAACTGTATGTAGACCTACATGTTGCCTGTAGGCTGTAGCCTACTGTCACGTTTAATTTCTTTGTTACTTTAATGTCGAGTGCAAAACGCAAACGAGTCTGCTGCGCGAGAGCTGCATTCCTTGGTAGCCAGAAAGCGCGTCAGCAACCTGAAGCAGAGGAGCATCGAGTCATTATTCGTTCCCAGTAAATGGACTTCAGGAACACAGACGTGTTGTAAGCATGTAGATTAGCCTACTAGGCCTACTGTATTTGTTAAATAATAACCTACAGCCTAGGCCACGTTAGCCTACATCGGTTGTTTTAGTGACTTTCTTTTAGGCTGCAATAGCCTAAGACACGACAACTTGTCTGTCATTTCATTTATTTATTTATTGATTATCATTTGCTCTAATTGTTCTAATGTTGGGTTGTTTTTAGGCTATACCATTTTGTTCTGCGAATACAGTAGCCTATCGATGCAGCGTGGGCCTCATTTGAGAATAAAGTACTGTATTTGATCAAAGCATGCACTCAAGAGGAAATTCGTTTATTTTATTCTAGGCTACAGTAACTGTAGGCCTATTATAGGCTAGGCTGTATGAGTTTAGTTGGCTATTTGATTGCAATTTTGATGCATTTTCACAAGTAATTAAAGGTATTTATTGGTCTATTATGAGTCTATATGAAACAAGTACCACCTATTGAATTTGGTGCATTTTAACATGTTTCAGTCATCCGGACATTTCAGAGATACGAACGAACCGTTGGGTTCGGATAAGTGGGGTCCTACTGTAGGGGAGAACCGGGTCAAAAGTCGCACTTTTTGGTTTGATTCCATTTACTCCGAAATTAATAGAGATAGAGATTCCACATGTTATGACACACAACTTGTACATGTCCTTCACTATTATCAACTGTAATGTTCGTGCTAGGATATAAGAGCTTAACATAAATAGGGCGAGAACGGACCGAGTGCATGCGACATTTGTCCCTGCCGAGCGGGACAGAAGTCTCATAGGAGAGGGGCAAACGTCGCACAGCTGCAAAATGTGTCCTCTCTCTGTTTTTTGGGCATGTAATTCTCTTTACTTTCAACGAATGTATTATTAGACATAATATCATGTTTGTATCAAAGTAATCAATGTTATAGGTTCAAAATCCATAGAAATAATGCGGGGTTACTGTTACGGCTCGCATGCCCTCGCCTCCACAACCGCCTCCCTCTCTCCCCTCTGGGCCCGCTGCGCGCTCGGGGCGCCCTACGCGCTCTACCGCACGTCGCATCGGCCCGGGCATACAACGTTCTGACTCTCCGGAGTTTCCCCCCACTGCCGGGCGTTCCCCGTCTCCGGCCAGCTCCGCGGACTCGGCAGCCTCCTCCCACTCCGGTGACGTCGAGTCGGATCCGGACATGCCCAGCACATCAGCCCGTGCGCAAAGACAAGAACGGCGCGCTCGTCGCCGACGATGACGCGGGAGCGGCTCTACTCACCGGTTTCCAATTATCATCACCACACCTGTCCCTCGTTCTGCAATCACCTTCAACCTCTACAAGAACCTGGTCTACACTCCACTCATCGCCAGATCTTACCATAATACTCTTGTGGTAAAGTATAGCCTAGCCTACAATCTCCTTACCCGTATTTTGTAGTGTTTTTTCCCGTTCCCCGTTTGTGATTACTCTCACTCACCCTGCCTCCCCTCCTCATCTCTCCAGTTCCTGCCTGACCCACGTCTGTACGATTACCCTGCTCCTGCCTGACCATCGCCTGTACGACCCCGCTCCTGCCTGACCATCGCCTGTACGACAACCCCGCTCCTGCCTGACCATCGCCTGTACGACCCCGCTCCTGCCTGACCATCGCCTGTACGACAACCCCGCTCCTGCCTGAACATCGCCTGTACGACAACCCCGCTCCTGCCTGACCATCGCCTGTACGACAACCCCGCTCCTGCCTGACCATCGCCTGTACGACAACCCCGCTCCTGCCTGACCATCGCCTGTACGACTACCACGCTCCTGCCTGACCATCGGCTGTACGACTACCACATCCCCCTTTGTGATCTTATTAAATCGCCCCTCCGGGCTTTACCGTTCCTTGCCTCCTCCTTTCCTGTTGCGCCTGGGTCCCAAAACCGAACTCTAACAGTAAGATCTGGCCAGTTTGGACCCAGCCAACATGGAGGAGAGACCTGCACCTCCCGGACTACTCCAAGCCCTCCCACGGACCCAAGCTGAGCAACTGCAGCAGGTATCCGACCTGGTCACCGCGCTCAGTGCCCGCCTGGCTCCGTTCCTGAACCCCACCGCTCCACCAAACCGGGAGCCCCATCTCGCCTCCCCGGCCCCCTACGACGGGACATTCACCCTCTGCCGGGAGTTCCTCATGCAGTGTGAGTACGTGTTTGAGCTCCAGCCAAGCATGTACTCCACTGCGTCAGCTCGCGTAGCCTACATCGCTAACCTAACCACGGGAGGGGCTCGCCGCTGGGTCATGGCGGGTCGCGAAGGCGCAGCTGCCTACATGCAGGACTACACAGCCTTCGTGGCAGAATTCAGGACTGTGTTCGACCACGACGTCCACGGACAGGACGCGGACGCTGCTCTCTCCGCCCTCACCCAGGGTTCCAGCTCAGTAGCGGACTACGCCACGGAGTTCCGCATCCTCGCTGCCCGTTGCTCCTGGAACGAGTCTGCCCTGTACAGCGCCTTCCGACGGGGCCTGGGGGACGCCATGAAGGACAGCCTGGCTGGAGGAGACAGACCAGCGACCCTGAGCCAACTCGTCTCCCTCTCCATAGCCATAGACGAGTGCCACCGGGAACGCAGGCGCGAGCGGGCGCACCAACATCACAGCGCACCCAGACCGTCTCCGCCTCCCTCTGCCGGACTCTCTCGGCCTGCCCCGGCCTCCCTCGCCCCCCCAAACACCGCTGGAGAGGAACCCATGCAACTGGGTTGGACCCGACTGACCCCTGCAGAGCGTGAGCACCGGGAACAGAACGGACTGTGCATTTACTGCGCTAGCCCAGCGCACGCCGTCGACTCCTGTTCCTCTGCACCTCCCAGGGCGGCAAAAAGAGTAGGCTCACTCGCCAGGGGGTACCGAGTAAGCCGGCTCATCCATCCCCAATCCCGGACCCGTGCCGCCAGGTTCACTGTCACCCTCGCCTGGCAGGGGCACACGCTCTCCGTCCCTGCTCTCATCGACTCCGGTGCTGACGAGAGCTTCGTGGACGTCCAGTTCGCCCACAAAGCGGCGCTCCCTATCTCCCCTCTGGAGAGGCCCCTCTCGGCCTTCGCTCTGGATGGCCATCCCATGGGTCCCATTACTCACCGGACCCTGCCCCTCACCCTCACAGCCTCGGGAAACCACGTGGAGAACATCCGCCCCTTCGTCATCCACTCTCCCGACGCTCCGTTCATCCTAGGTAGGCCCTGGCTGGAACTCCATACCCCTCATGTCTGCTGGAGCTCGGGGCACATCCTCAGCTGGAGCACCGCCTGCCACGCCCGCTGCCTCCGAGCTGCTCAGACCTCCACTCGGGTTGACCGACCCCGTCCCGCTCCTCCGGACCTCTCCACGGTCCCTTCGATGTACCACGACCTCGGGGAGGCCTTCAGTAAGGAGCGCGCCCGCACACTCCCCCCTCATCGACCCTACGACTGCGCCATCGAGCTCCACCCTGGCGCCCCTCTCCCAGCCAGTCGTCTCTACAACCTCTCCCTCCCGGAGAAAGCAGCCATGGATACCTACATCTCCGAGTGCTTGGCCGAGGGTCTCATCCGACCATCTCGATCCCAGGTGGCAGCGGGGTTCTTCTTCGTCAAGAAGAAGGGAGGAGATCTGAGGCCGTGCATCGACTACAGGCTGCTCAATAACATCACGGTTAAGAATAAATATCCACTCCCCCTCATGAGCTCCAACTTCGAACCCCTCATCGGTGCCACCATCTTCACCAAGTTGGATATCAGGAACGCTTATCACCTGGTGCGTATCCGTGAGGGGGACGAATGGAAGACCGCCTTCAAGACCTCCCGTGGCCACTACGAGTACCTCGTCATGCCCTTCGGCCTCACCAACGCCCCCGCCGTCTTCCAGGCGCTGATGAACGACGTGCTCAGGGACATGCTGGACGTCTTTGTGGTCCTTTACCTGGACGACATCCTGGTATTCTCCAGGAGCGCTGAGGAGCACGTCCAGCATGTCCGCATGGTCATCCAGCGTCTCCGGGAGAACCGCCTATATATCAAGGCGGAGAAGTGCACTTTTCACTCCTCGTCAGTGGAGTTCCTGGGGCTCATTGTGGAGGGAGGCCTGACGCGACCCGACCCCCGTAAGATCAAGACCGTGGTCGAATGGCCTCAACCCACGACCCGGAGGCAACTTCAGAGCTTCCTTGGCTTCGCCAACTTTTACCGCCGTTTCATACGGGACTACAGCCGGGTAGCAGCTCCCCTCACCCACCTCACCTCATCCCTGCGTCCGTTCATCTGGACACCGGCTGCCAGCGCTGCCTTCTCCGCTCTCAAGAAGTGCTTCACCACCGCCCCGGTCCTTCTCCATCCTGACCCCTCCAGGCAGTTCGTGGTCGAGGTGGACGCATCGGACACAGGCATCGGTGCTGTTCTGTCCCAGCGGTCAGGGGAGGACCAGAAGTTGCACCCCTGTGCCTTCCTCTCCCGCCGGTTCTCCCCAGCGGAGGTGAATTACGACATCGGGAACAGAGAGTTGTTGGCGGTGGTGGGGGCCTTGGAGGAGTGGCGCCACTGGCTTGAGGGCGCCGAACACACCACCCTCGTCTGGTCAGACCACAAGAACCTGACCTTCATCCGGGCGGCCAAGCGCCTCAACTCCCGCCAGGCGCGGTGGTCCCAGTTCCTCGGGAGGTTTGATTTCACCCTCACCTTCCGGCCCGGCTCCCGCAACGCCAAGGCCGACGCGCTGTCCCGCCTCCACGCGCCCGAGGCGCCCCCCGCGGAGCCTGAGTCCATCCTGCCTGTCTCGCGTGTCATAGGGGTGGTCACAATGAACATCGAGGCAGTGGTGAGGCAGGCCCAACGCGCCCAACCCAGTCCGGCCAACGTTCCTCCTCGCAGGCTCTTCGTGCCTGACTCGGTCCGGTCCCGGGTGCTCCAGTGGGGCCATGCCAGCCGGTTTGCGTGCCATCCCGGGGTTCACCGCACCTTCTCCTTCCTGAGCCGACGGTTCTGGTGGCCCTCCATGAGGTCCGACGTCCGGGAGTTTGTGGTCGCCTGTCCCGTCTGCTCCCGCAGCAAGGCGTCCCACCAGCCCCCGGCTGGCCTCCTGCGTCCTCTCCCGGTCCCCAGCCGTCCCTGGTCCCACATCGCCCTGGACTTCATCACCGGTCTTCCCCCCTCCAGGGGCAACACGGTCATCCTCACCGTGGTGGACCGGTTCTCCAAGGCGGTCCATCTGGTGGCGCTCCCCAAGCTCCCGTCCTCTGCGGAGACAGCTGAACTCCTCGTCCAACATGTCTACCGGCTCCACGGTCTCCCCGGAGACATTGTCTCGGACCGTGGGCCTCAATTCACCTCCCAGGTCTGGAGGGCCTTCTGCAAGGAGATCGGCGCCACCATCAGCCTCTCCTCTGGCTACCACCCGCAGACCAACGGCCAGGCCGAACGGGCCAACCAGAGCCTGGAGTCCGCTCTCCGCTGTGTGTCGGCTCTCCACCCCACCTCCTGGAGCAAGGACCTACCCTGGGTCGAATACTCCCTCAATGCCCTGACCAGCGCTGCCACTGGCAGGTCTCCGTTCGAGTCATCCCTCGGGTACCAGCCCCCGCTGTTCTCTCTCCAGGAGTCGGAGGCCTCCGTCCCCTCCGTCCAGGCCCACCTCAGCCGCTGTCGCCATGTCTGGAGGGAGGTCCGCAGGGCCCTGCTCCGCTCCAACGAGCGCTCCTGCCGCGGGGCCAACCGCCGCCGCACTCCTGCTCCGGCGTATCGGCCCGGTCAACGTGTCTACCTCTCCACTGCTGATCTTCCACTCCAGGTCCCCTCCAGGAAGCTGGCTCCGCGCTTCGTTGGGCCCTTCGAGATCGACCGTGTCCTGAACCCGGCTGCGGTACGTCTTAAGCTCCCTGCTTCCATGCGGGTACACCCTGTATTCCATGTGTCCAAGATCAAACCTGTCTCCTCGAGTCCTCTCATGCCTTCTGCCCCAGCTCCTCCGCCTCCCCAGATGGTCGACGGGCATCCCCAGTGGACGGTTCGGCGGCTGCTGAAGGTGCGCCGCCGGGGTCGGGGGTTCCAATACCTGGCGGATTGGGAGGGGTACGGCCCCGAGGAGTGCAGCTGGATCTCCAGGCAGCTCATTATGGACCCGTCTCTCCTCCGGGACTTCTACCGGGCCCATCCTGACGCCCCCGGTCGGTCGCCAGGTGGCTCCCCTCGGGGGGGGGGTCCTGTTACGGCTCGCATTCCCTCGCCTCCACAACCGCCTCCCTCTCTCCCCTCTGGGCCCGCTGCGCGCTCGGGGCGCCCTACGCGCTCTACCGCACGTCGCATCGGCCCGGGCATACAACGTTCTGACTCTCCGGAGTTTCCCCCCACTGCCGGGCGTTCCCCGTCTCCGGCCAGCTCCGCGGACTCGGCAGCCTCCTCCCACTCCGGTGACGTCGAGTCGGATCCCGACATGCCCAGCACATCAGCCCGTGCGCAAAGACAAGAACGGCGCGCTCGTCGCCGACGATGACGCGGGAGCGGCTCTACTCACCGGTTTCCAATTATCATCACCACACCTGTCCCTCGTTCTGCAATCACCTTCAACCTCTACAAGAACCTGGTCTACACTCCACTCATCGCCAGATCTTACCATAATACTCTTGTGGTAAAGTATAGCCTAGCCTACAATCTCCTTACCCGTATTTTGTAGTGTTTTTTCCCGTTCCCCGTTTGTGATTACTCTCACTCACCCTGCCTCCCCTCCTCATCTCTCCAGTTCCTGCCTGACCCACGTCTGTACGATTACCCTGCTCCTGCCTGACCATCGCCTGTACGACCCCGCTCCTGCCTGACCATCGCCTGTACGACAACCCCGCTCCTGCCTGACCATCGCCTGTACGACCCCGCTCCTGCCTGACCATCGCCTGTACGACAACCCCGCTCCTGCCTGAACATCGCCTGTACGACAACCCCGCTCCTGCCTGACCATCGCCTGTACGACAACCCCGCTCCTGCCTGACCATCGCCTGTACGACAACCCCGCTCCTGCCTGACCATCGCCTGTACGACTACCACGCTCCTGCCTGACCATCGGCTGTACGACTACCACATCCCCCTTTGTGATCTTATTAAATCGCCCCTCCGGGCTTTACCGTTCCTTGCCTCCTCCTTTCCTGTTGCGCCTGGGTCCCAAAACCGAACTCTAACAGTTACCCTACTAACACAGTGGGTTGCAGCAACGTTGCACATAAGTTATTCTTAGGTAAGTTGCAACGTTACCATCAGGCGATGTTGTGACAACGTCCATCTAAGGTCGAAAATAACTTTACCCTCCTAAGTCTAATTAGACTTTTCTGCAACGTTGCAGAAACATTGGCAACATGGGTAGGCAAATAACGTTGCAGTGACGTTGGATTAAAGTCCTATTAGGCTAGCATTAGGATTGCAATCGGGCTATCCCGTGACGTCACTGCTTGCTTGGTTCACAGTTGAAGTAGGCAGGATTCTTTGCCAAACTGCTTCTGTCTTTTTTTCTTTTTTTTAAATTTTCGCTTATATCCTTCATATTGTACTGTATGTTGAGGTTAATAACGCATCTTAGAAATGATTGATTGTATATTTCCCTGTTTGTTATAAATTGAATGCTTTTTCATTAATTAAAAAAAAAAGTAGGCAGGATTCTCTATCACTGCGACCCATGGTGGAAATCATGTGTTTAAAGGTGCCATCACCCCGGAATGTAATCAATGAAATAAGAGATTTGACACATGAATGCTCAATACAGATAAAAACAGAACAACCAATCACACTTCTGACCAAGTGAAATGATTGGAATGACCTGTCAAACTGCCTAATCAACCTGCACACAATTTGATGTTTCTTTTCTAATCTACTAACGGTTTATGCCCCCTTGCTGAAAACCGAGCTGGAGGGAGAGCACCTTTAAATGACACCCTCATGAGCCACTGGACTTTAGTTTTACATTTTCATAGTCACAGCTAATTATTGCAGATATGCCGTGCACAGGTACAAGAGATTACAATGAGAATACACAAGGTTAACCCCAAGCTTTATTTACAATTGGGCATCTAATCAATCGTGTACAACCACAGAAATCCATCATTTTTTATGTGAACAGGTACAAGACTACAATACTACAGGCTATCCTCAACTGAAGCTTTATTTACAATGTTGTGCACAAATCTGATTAGTCAACATCTGCAATAAACAATAGAAGACATTCTGCCCCATCATTAAACAAGACACAAGAGGATGGCTTTTCTGTTTATAGACCCCATGTAGATTCTACAGCCTGCGTCACTACTAGGGAGTGTTTAGTACTACATTAAAACAATACATTACCTAATTAAACAATGCATTAAAAGAACTGTACCACAAAGGAACCGAGCAAACAGGCTAACCTCACTGTTCACTCAAATGACATGAATGAAATCACAAATTTCCACTATAGTCTCCCAGATAGACCCAGAACAAACCCTTCTCCCAGGTACCCATATATGAATGAGACCACCCCGCCCCCTCGCTATTCAAACAGGTGATTGAGAATGAGGATTATTTAATTTACATTCATGGTCGTTGTGTGGGCAATCTTGTCCATTGAGCCAACAATTGTGCGTCGTCCCCCTCAATGGACAGCTCGCTACCACACAATCCACTCCACTGGGACTACATGAATCACAGTTGCAGCTTGTTTAGAGGCTCATAGCAAAACATTTCACTGCTCGTTGCACTTGCTGTATGTGAGAAATATATTTGTCATGCGCAGACAGAGGATGATTGAATGGAGCTCTGGCTTGTCCAAAGGCCTTCTAACTCAGTACCTGAAACATCACAGACACACAAAGTTAGTCTTATGAAAGACACAACTCCACAAATCCAGTTTGTATGCATTTTCACCAAATTGGACCCTGTGTGTGTGTGCGGGGGCGAGGTGTTACCTGTTGTGGTGGTGCTCCATCCCTGAACTACTATGACGGTAGTTCTGCAGATACGAGGGGTCCTCTGGACTTGGCTCCAGGGGCAAGATTCCAAATCTGTAATAATGATCAGCCATCAGTGACATTTGTTCATCATCTAGAGGTGGTTGCATGTGCATGACACTGACTGTGTGTTAGATTAGTGTGAGGAGAGTGAATACAGCATAACCTCCCAGTAGTGTGTGTGTGCGTGCGTGCATGTATGTCTATGTGTGCTTTACCTGACCATGAGGGGGCTGAGCGTGGCAGTGATTGTTATATCTATATAAATGATGATTATTATAGCTCTCCGCAGAGCCATCTATGGATTGCATGTGGCTGTGTTCAGCATCGTGGAGGGGCCGTTGAAACTCCCTAAGTTCCTTGAACATTTTGTGTCCAGCTCTCCAATGCCTTCTATACCGATTCCTTCTCTGTCTCCTTTCTTCCAAGTCCATCCTATAAAAAACACAAAAAAACAGAAGAGCCCTTTTAGAAATCTCTTTAGAAAACATAACTGACAGACAATAGTGATTGTTTAGATGTGGGTGTTGAGTGTTGCGATATTTGATTTTAGTATACACGGTAGTTGCGGAAGTGGGGGGGACAACGCACTGTTATGAACGGTGTTTCTGTACGTTCAGCCACCTACGACATGCTTGCTTTTTAATACATAAACAAACCTCTACGCATATTTAGAGTGTCCCTGTGGACAAATTTCAACCCAGTGCATACTATTCAAAAGTCAATCCTTGTCAATATATTGCTAGCCGGCTAGTTATAGCTTATATGGCCAACAACACGTCGCGTAGCAGTGACGCGCCATACCCACAGACACAACGACGCTATTGTTAGCTTTTGCTAGGCGGCTAGCAATATTTTCAAGGCGAGTGACTTTTGTATATTACACAGTTGGTTGATGGCGATAACTATGGAATACGTCAACAGGGACAATGCAAATATGAGGAAAAGTGTAATTAAATCAGAAAAAAACAAACACAGTTTATGTCGGAGGTGGCCAAAAGTACACAATCTTACTGAACTGAACTCCAACACAAAGCCATGATGGTGGCGTATACATGAACTGCATGGTTTGACCAGCCAATTTTAGGCTGGCTAGCTTTAAAAGGCTTGCCAGTGATACGAATTCGAAGGCGTTACTACCGTGTGTATCAAAAACATTACATCTGTTAATGCAGTGGGCAACAATAGTTAAAAACACAGGGGTGCTAACGTTAGCTTCAATGCCAGCCTGTCTGTTGTTTGCCCGCCCGGATAACAGAAAACGTATAACGTTAGCAGGTTACTGCAGGTTAAAATATTGCTAGCCGGCTAACCAGCTATACTGTAGCTGGTTAATGCACACTGTACTGACCTGAATTCAATAGTAGTAGTTGTTGTTGTTGTTCCTCTTCTTCTCTGTATGGTAGCGAGCGAGGCGCTGTTTCAGATGTAGGCGAGAAGAAGACGAATTTTAAAGCGCCGGACATCCGCTTGCATCGGTCTGGTGGGATCCTATTGGCTAACGTGTACTGTAGTTGTACTGTCATTGGTCACGTTTTAACAAATAACTGGCCAATGGCTCGGCGACTGAGGATTCAGGTGGGGCATTTAAACCCCCAGACGACGAAGAAAAATACAGAGAGACGCAGACGAAGAAGAGAGAAGACGCAAACACGAAGAGAAAGACGAACACGAACACAAAGACGAAGACAAAGACGAAGACAAAGACGACTAATTACTTTTACCGTTACTTCGAAAAATGACTTCAAGGTAAGAGCGCACTAAGTTACATTTGTACATTACCAGCGCAGGCCTGCGTTAAAATCCACGTTAGCTAACGTTAGGTTTTCAGACACAAAGCTAACTAGGCTAACATTAGACAATATTGTAAATACTCAGACAAACTACTTCAAACCTTTTTCTGTTACTGCTGGCTTGGTGTTCGCCGCGAACATTTGCAGAAACATAAGCGAACGGTCTGAGCTGGTGGTTTGTTAGTTAATGTTACTCTAAAATGGCCGCTGGACTGAGGGAAATGTGAATTGTTTGTTTGTTTGTTTGACTCTGCTGAATTTGACGAAGGTAATATACTAAAGTGCATTCAACAGTCCCAAAAGAGTAGTACTTTTGAAATCGAGTTATCTGAGCTAATTTACTGATATTCCACTAGATATTCCAAGCCCCGGGCAGCCATTGGTCCCCACTATGCAGGCCAAAGACCAGGTGCCAGGTGCCGGAGTTGAAAGGCCTCTGCCAGCGGTCCAGTACAATCCACGTGTGCTGTACAATCCAGGTATGCATGTTTGTGTTGAAATGAAATGTCTATGCCTACTGCACACTGATAGTTGGACTATTTTTTATTTATTTTGAATACCATTTTACTCATCTTGCAGATTTTCCAAGCTTGTCCCATGTGGGCGAGCGGGGCCCAGGCCCCAGGTATAGCACCCCAGCCAGATCATACAGCACCCCAGCCAGACCAGGTAAGAGTGGCATGTACTGCTGTGGTGTTGTGATGTCTACCTGTTAATGTCTTAATTTATTTTCCTTTAAATGCCAGAAGCCAAAGCATGCTGCCAACACCATACAGTTTCCTGCTAATCCCTTTCCTTTATCCCTTTTGTTTTTCAGTTAGGTCTGTGATGCCGTCGCCCAATAAAACGGCTCCAGCACCATTGACTCCATGTACCCCTCTACCTAATCGATGCTGCTCTGCAGATGCTGGTATGGGACTACTTCATGTTGCATGCAGGGATATATTTTGAGTTTCATTTAGTTTTATGTCAATGTACTTATAGCCACATCTGTGTTTATCTAGATTTCCAGAGGTCTGTACATCAGCAGTTCTCAGATGCGGGAGCAACTCCGTGAGCTTGCACGGACTGTGAGGGAACTGGCCCAGAGCATGCGGCCTGGGGAGTCCGGAGCCCAGGGAGAAGTGCTGGATGTACTGAACCCTGCCCAAACGGACGAGGAGCTGCAGGTCTGAGGCCAGGTTGAAGGACCGGGAACATCAGAGGAAGATGGTGAGTGTCTGCAGGGCAGAACTTTGTCTTATTTTTGCAGTGCAGGGAAGGGTACAGTAAATGACTGTCTTTGTTTTGCAGACACAATACCTAGGTGCCATTGGTGGCAGAGACTTGGCGGACACAGTCTGGCGGGTGCTGTCAGCTGTAGCCACACATGCGGTGTGGAGCGCCTACAGTGTGCACGGGAAGAAGGGGAAGAAGCCACTGAAGAGTATGACACTCTTCAATGTTCTAACACGTAAGAAATGGTTCATATTTTGAATATTTTTTAATACATCGTCTTTGTTCCATGACCGATGTGAATTGAAACCATTACCTTTCTTGATAACTTAAAGGTGCAGTGATGGTCTCCATGCCAAAGGCTACGATGGCGGAGGTGGCCGCCCAGCTGCAGGAGACATTGAAACATGGATTGTGTACCACTTTTTTGTGCATGTATGTGCATTGTGTATTTACGGCCATTTCATTGTGTCTTTAGGTATCTGCAGAAGTCCGCCTGAGCACAGCCCATCCAAGAACAGTCCATCTGAGCACTCCCCAGCATTCTGATGAGGAAGACTTCCCTTCCTAGCTGCCCCCCAGCCCATCTGACGCCCACCCGCAGCCCATCTGAGCACAGCCCCCCCCCCCAGCCTATCTGAGCACAGCCTGCCATTTTTTTGTAAATAACTTTTTTAGTAAATTGTTTTTGTATTTTTTTTTTTTTTAATCCTTTTTGTTTTTAAACTTGTTTATCATGTTGCAGGCCAGACATTGTGTACTTTTTTAATAAAATAAATTGTTCTTGACTGAATGGTGTTGTGTCATAACTTTTGTACCATAATTTTGCTTGCTGCATTGACTATGACATTAATAGGCTCTTTGCACAAGCTCCACTACTTCCTGACTCTACAGGCGTATTTCTTTCCTGGCCTATACTAGTGGATGGAAGTGATTGATCAGGTGTTCTGCACACCGGATTCATCGCTATTGCTATCCAATAGTATAGGACGGTAAAGAAATATGCCTGTAGAGTTTCAGGAAGTAGTGGAGCTTGTGCAAGGAGCTGATTTGTTTTGTAATGCAAATTATAAATGTAGCCAACGGAAGTGTAGACCACGTTGCAGCAACGTAACAAAGTAAACAGTTGCAGCAATATACATCGAAATCATCACGGAAATCACAACGTTGTGTACACATTGCAGGCACGTTGCACACGTTGGACCTGCACGTTGCAGCAACTTGTGTGCAGATACCGCGTTTGCGTTGCATGCACGTTTAACTTGACGTTGAGTGGACCATACAAAAGTCTAAATTGCACGTTTCTGCAACATTGCTGCAACCTGATTGTGTTAGTAGGGTAACAGCAATGTTTGGCAATAGGATAGCCTATCGGCAGGAAATTAATTTATAAGACGAATGGTTAGTCTGCACTAGTCATTTCCTTGTCTCGTTTCCACTTGAATATAACAGCCTATGAGCTGTCTTTCTTCCAGGAATTTAACAGCCTATCAGCTATCATCCTTTCAGGAAAGACCACCCCTAGTTGACCTCACTTATCCAGGTGCGCGCGGGGACCCTTACCAGTCAGTTGCCAGTGCGTTCGCTCGAAGTGAAATGTCAATTTATCACATCAAGTTGCGTCTGCTTCTCCACAACATTTAGGCTATAGGTAAGTGATAATCTGCATACAAAGTTGGTCAATAGCATTAGAAAGATCTTTAAGAGAGCTTTCATTTGACCTGTTCATTCTGCCCAAATGTCACTCGCGCACCCCTCTGGTTCTAAGCCATCACAACGCGACTTCTGTCCCTCTACGGGACGCGACTTCTGCCCCGCCACGGTCTCCTGTCATTTCTCCCTGGCTTGCAGGCACTTGATCGCACGAAACTTGAAACCTATGCTATCATGTAGCCAGCAGATGTGCTAAGAAAAGTGCATATGTTTGCAAACTAATACAAGTGAACACAATTTTACAATCGAAAAATGCTTATGAGACCATTATTTTACTTATATGGGGCAAAAGTGGTTTTCCGTCGTTCTCTCCGTCAAATATGCTGCGATAGCGCCCAAAATTTGAACGGAGCTCGTACACGGTAATATGCGCAGGCATGTTTAACCACGTGATTGCAGGTCCAGTCATTCTGGAGAAAATGGCAACGCGACTTTGGTCCCGCGCGACTTTTGACCCGATTCTCCCCTACTGTGTATTTCACCAGAAATCCAACATTATTTATTATTTTTCTGTGTTCTAGAGCTGACAACATAGCGAAACAGCAGTTGCCCAGCGCCCGCCCAGTTAGAGCAAGTGTTAATGCCAAGAGGTTAGGGTGCGTGTCATCTTGCCTTGGCTAGTTAATTGCAGTCTGCAAAACACGACACTCGTTGCTAATGTAGCTAATGTTAGGTGTAAACGTCGGAGCCAGCTCTAAACTCCAGCTGTAATGCATTCTGCAGCTGTGATTGACGCTATTCAGCTATACAGCTTGCCAGTGGACACACAGCCTTATATATTATGGATAAAGCACCCACTGACCAGTTTTCCCAGCCAGTTAGTTATAGCTCTTGAATAATGGTGCATTTGTTTATAACTGGGAGGTGGCAAATTGCGACTTGCTACTAGGAATGATTAAATAAAACGCCGCATGAACTCACACTTCCTCGTCGCAAATTCGGATATGTTTCTCAGCCCCCAGTTGCCGGCTGATGTCAATATCATATCATATCATCGTCTTATCATTCGCTATAGCTCGAATGCACACAGGTCGGAGGTAGGGATTTTGCCACCTCCGACCACAAACGAACGCACCATAACACCGACAGGCACTATTGAGTGAAAATAATCTGAATGGGCGCATGGGTCTGGTTTTCTGGTTGAACATTAGTGCTATACTGTAGAAGCCTACTGCTAGCTAATTTAGCTGTCAGTGGAAGTAAGGTTAACGTTAGCTACCCTAACATTTGACATTCTAACGTTAACTTACCGGCAAATGCCTTTTTCAGGTTGGACATTGAGTCCTTGGCCGTCGAGAGGGATTTGTTGGCTGGGAGGCATAGTTTACACTGTGCTGTAATATTGTTGTGGTTCTGTGACAGGTAAATAAAAAAGAAAATGCTGGTATTTCCAGGATTTTAATGCACATTGCGGTATTTCTGCCATGATGCCCGTGCTGCTCGCTGTCTGTCTGGCAGCTGTGGTCCAACGAGCACATCAGTGGGAATCTAGTTGGCGCGCTGCGTGTAATTGGTATTACTAGACTACTTCTGCCCCCCCTGATTGGCCAGCCCAACTCTGCTCAGATTCTAAAAAAATAAATAAAATATATATATATATTTTTTTTTTTTTACTAATTAACACAATTATTAAATACATAGTTGTGGTTTGTACCAGTTTGTGTTAGGTCATCATTAATTTTAAAAGTGTATTTATTACTTAAACTAGGCTACCTTTAAAAAAATATATATTCATAATCCAATGACACAACTCATCCGTCGACCTCAACTATTTCCGGTTTGATCTGTTACCACAAAAAAATGAGACCTGACTGTACTGCTCAGTGCTCAACAAGCTACAACAAGCCAACCTGCTCACAATGGTGAAAATAGCTATAAAAACAATTGACCACTTCTTCATAAAAAAAAAAAAAACTGGCAGTGCTAATGAAGAAGCTACCACTCGAAATGACATCGCAGCAGGTGAAATCGAATGCAGAAGTGCTCCAGAGGCTATCGAAGCTAGCACTAGCACTAGCAACATCACCATCGGCAAGGAAGCTAGCAACAGCAGGCAGTTGCAGTTTGATGTTGTGATGTTGGGTATGGCCTAGTGCTCGGTCATAAAGTCATATTGACATGCTTGTGGTGTCTAGATGAAGTTTGATGCGTTGTGCATATTGAATTGTCATACGGATTTCTTATTAGCATACTGTTCACAACTGGCATTCTTTGTAAAAAGATGGGACGGGACGGCAGAACTGTTTCTTTTTTCTCACGTCAAAATGTTGCCCCCCTACTCTCAGAGGGTAAAATCGCCTATGAGGCGAGGGGTGATTGTAATCACGCCTGTAATCCCCGTTACTATGCAAATGTAACTGTAATCTAGATTACATATTTTAAATTGTACTGTAACGGATTACAGTTACTGTTTTTTTGTAATCTGATTACGTAACAGCGTTACATGTAATCCGTTACTCCCCAACCCTGGTTGCATGTGTGGCGTGGTCTAGTGTGGTGTGCGTGATAGGTGGGGTACATCCTGTTCTGCTCACTAGGTGGAGGCATAGTGTTACTGCTGGGAGGAAAAGTGAAGAGTCAATCAGGGGGTGAGGTTCTTACCACCTTCAGCGGAGGTCCAGTCGTACCGTCCTTGGTTTCCTGGTTCAGGTTCTGTGGACTCAGGCGAAGAGGTAAGTATCCTTCAATTGCAGGTTTTCAACAGTCAATCTCCTTAGTAGGGTTAGTAATCCTTTAGATGTGACAGTTTATAAAAGGGTTAAAAGTCCAGGCTGCATGGTTCTCTTGGAGGTTATTCCAGCAAAGGCCTAGCTTTTTCTTCAAACCCTCCCCAGATTAAAACTTCACTTTTATTTAGGTTCATTTAAAAAGCCAGTATAGGCTCAATTGTAAAACTCCCAGCAGCTGCAAAGCTAAAATGGTATCTGTAAACTACCCGACGTTTCGCAGTATCTCCTGCTTCTTCAGGGGTAAAACAATCTAATGTGTGTGCAGGTACTATGGCCCAATCCCAAACCACCCCCTACCCACTCCCACTCCGCCACCGAGTGTCCCTCCAAATTAAGTGTCACTCGCAGCTGTGGAGGGCACTCTCAATCGAGGGGGAGGGTATATAATGGAAAGCCAAATGTGGGACGGACTCCCCACTCCACCGGAACCGACCGGGACAGGGCCGTCACCATGGCATGTTTAGTTGATTTATGGGAAAATGTTTATGATTTATAATACAAATATAAATCACTATAATTAAATCCATGTATGATGAGAAATGGTCAAAAATTTGCTTTTAACATTGTCCCGAGCCAAATACATAAATAAATTAATAACTTACTCCCATGCCTCTTTGGCAGCATTCCTTCTTTTGTGAAGAGGCATTTGCATATCGCAGCCTAATCAGCTGCTTTGTCTGTTCCATTGTCCCTGTAAATAATGGAATATATGATGTACATTTGACGTAGACCTAGGCCTATTTAGATTTATTTTATGTCGGCTATGAATACAGGCTTTTAAGAGTTTGCTACAAGTCAAGTGATCCAGGGATAAAGTGATTGTATCACTTGGTTGTATCTTTTGACACCATATTCACCAGATTTTGTTTGATGCAGTGAAATCGGTGTGAGAAAAACAAATGTTTGAATGCTGTAAAATAATCTAAAATAATTGACAGTGTAGGAAGGCGGAACTTTATTTATATGTGGTTTCCTGCGGCATCTATTTGGCACGTGCACTTCCTGCTTCGGCTATCGGGAGCTTGCACCGATGCAGGCTTGCTTGCTATTTAAGGGGTTGACAGCCCACTCGCACTCTAAGCACACTCCGCGCTAATTGGTTTGGGACGGCCCTTAACATGGCGAAGCTCGGCGTGAACGCGCAAACGGAGGGGGAGTGGATAGGGCGAGGGCTTAGGGGGTGGTTTGAGATTGGGCCTATATGTAGGCCCTAACAGGAACAGGAAGTCTCTGTCTATGGGGGTGGGACTGGAAGCTGCCCTTCTAATAGGTGGAGGCCCTAATCAATCAGTCTCTTCTGGTTTCGGTGGGAAACGTGCTGATAGGTCAGTTCCAGATGATAGTGCTGCCCTCCATCTTTGTAGTTTCTTAGATGTTTTTCCTTTTCAGGTTGTTGTGTAACCACTAAAATGTATTTTCTACAATGTAGGTATACAGGTAAGTAAAAAGAATGAAATGCAGGAGAAGAGACAACACCATGGCACTGGCTGAGTTAGGTTGAGGTAAATGATACTTCATCTGCTTTTTTAGACTTTAGTTGCACGGGCCTATAGTGTGCTCTATCCCCTCAACAATACTACAACATAGTCAAACATAAAAGAAGGAGTGTCAGACATTATTGGCATCTCATGTCTTTTAATGTCTAATGTGTTTTTTTCTTTTTCAGGTTCTCCTTCAGATGGATCCAGGCCCCTTTGGACTTTGGCGGCACCTAGAGGAGTTCAGGTAAGTGGCTTCAGGTAAGTGTATTTGTATGTGTGTGTGTGTGTGTGTGTGTGTGTGTGTGCGTGTGCATGTGTGAGAGGATGTTCCAAGGTGGCCTTAAGCCTGTGCTAGAGAGTAGGGGGAGGGGGGAGGAATAGGTTAGGGTCAGGGCTATAGTCCCTTGGTTAGGGTCAGTGAGGGAGACCTAGTGGTTAGGGTCAGGATAGTGGATTAGGCGTCAGCCAGGAGGTCCAGCCTAGGTTCAGGCAGGGGGCAAGTGTTAACTCCTCCATACATTCTTCAATTTGTCCGATATATCTCACGCTTCATGACTGTTCTGTCCTGAACAGATCTATGTGTCCGTATTGTGTCATACTTATAGCGCCACCTACTGTTGAAACAGGAAGTCCTCATAACTCCTACATACATTATCCGATTTGCACCAAATTGCTGATGATTCATTAGGTCGTATTCTGAGCACATCTATGCATCGGTATTGAGTCACACTTACAGCGCCACCTACTGGTGAAACAGGAAGTACTCATAACTCCTACATACATTATCCGATTTACTCCAAATTGCTCATGCTTGATGAAGGTCGCATCTTGAACACATCTGTAAGTCAGTATTGCGTCATACCTACAGCGCCAACTACTGGTGAAACAGGAAGTGCTCATAACTCCTACATACGTTGTCCGATTTACTCCAAATTGCTCAGGGTTGATGAAGGTCGCATCCTGAACACATCTGTAGGTCAGTATTGAGTCATACTTATAGCGCCGCCTACAGGTCAAGCAGGAAGTCATCATAACTCCTACATACATTGTCCGATTTACACAACATTTCTCTCTCTTCATCAAGGTACCGTCCTGGGGCCTCATTTATCATTGAGGTACGCCTTCTTTTACACGGTCTTTTCCGCGATTTCAGGCGTACGCCATTTCCCCCCCCCACAGCGCGATCTATCAAGCCGAAAGGGCGAAAATTTAGTCGCCTTTCTACGCGCTTTTGTAGGACACCTCTCAAGTAGCCTTACCGATTTACACGGTTTTCTACACCCTTTTTGAACACAGGGGGAACTGGCGACGCAGGTGGTGCGTCGGTGAATTACAATGTTTGATGGAGAGAATAAGAGCGACAGTTTCTGAACGCACAATCATGTAGGCTAATACCCCAATTCAGCACAAACATATATCGCAATGCAAGATTAGACGTGTCCTCTAACCGGCTCATTCATGGTCCGATATGGATTTGTTCCCCAAACTTAACCTATGCGCTGTCCCAAACCTTTCCGCGCTATATGTCACACACCTAATGCAGGCACTCCATCAAACGGCAATAATTGACCAATTAAATTTGTCATTAATATGTGATCATGTGCAGCTGTTTGCTGTTCGCTAGGCATATAAATGACAGTCCCCCTGTGCGTAAAGCAAGACAACATGAATCCTGCACTACTCGGACTTCTACTAGTAGAAAACGCACGCGGCGATGGTGGGAGGAGGAGGATTAGGAGGGAGCGGGTGTTCCGCGACCAACACGATCTGCTGGCCCATGATGATGACTGGCTAATAAGCCGATATAGACTACCAAGAGCCGTGCTCTTGGAGCTATGTGCTGAACTGGGTCCAGCATTGGAACGGAGCACCCGGCGCACCCACGCAACATCCGTGCCAACACAGGTAGGCCTACAGACCACATACCATATAGAATAATGAGGCCAAGGCAGCACTCCAAAAAAGAATGAAGAATGTGCTGTGAACATTTGGACATAATGAAGTGATGTAAATCTACTTGTTCTGGCACAGGTACTGACCACGCTGGGTTTCCTGGCAACCGGGACATACCAGCGGGAACTAGCCGACAGGTGTGTAATGTGTCTGACAACTCAACATTAAAGGACTATGCTCGTTTTTGACAACCTGGACCTTATTTACGACATATTATAAGAAGTTTGACTCACCCAGATCACTTTTGTGTAGTTCGGAGGCCTGTAGAAGAAATATAAAATCCAGCGCGAGCCAGTATATCCATGTAATGGCGGCGCACGGGGCATAGGGAATGCCGTTTCTCAAAATCCATTTTCGGCCGCTAAACGGTTGTTTTCATCAATCACATTGCATGAATCGACAGTTGATATTCCTCTACGCCAGCCATTGTTGTTTTGGTTCCAAATAAGGGGTCTTGATCCTCTGTAACATGATCTTTATAAGCCTCTCCCCCACTTGCTCCAGCACGCATGCGCACAGGCCAGCGCGCAGACTTGCTATTCTCCGTCTGTAGGCTACACTCGCGGCTCACATTCTCTGCGCTACGATCGGATTGTTGGTGCCTAGAATATTGTGTGCAATATGGCTGAATATTTGTCAGATTTAGAGGATCTAGAAAATGAATTAGAATATGACGGACGTCCATATCGTTTTGAGCCAGAGTATACGGACGAAGAGCTCCTTGAAAGGAGGGTGAGGAGACAGAGAGAGGAACAGCTGGCTCGAGAACAAACCGCTGCACGCTACCGAAGAGATGGTAACTGGTGGTGTTTTTGCCTACATTGTCACCCTATGCCAACAGAGGAGGAATGCATTTGTTGCTCTGAGTGGGACTTGAGGCCAGACGATGCACGTCTGGAAGTCTCGAGAAATAACGACACATCGGACCCCACACAACAGTGTCTCACAACTCTTGAGGATTTTCCATCTCTGATCAACCGGGCAGTGGTCGAAACTTTCTTTCGTGTGCCAAAAGTGAACTGGAAGACCCAGCCAAAGCCTTTAGGACCAAATGGCCAACTTTCAATTGAGTAAGTAGACTACAAATAACATATGCATAAAATATTTTTGGCCTAGAATTTGAACGCCTGATAAGTAAATATCTTAGAATTTACATTTCTTTCTTCTAATCAACCCTCCTCTCCTACAGGCAGTACAGACTCGTAGCATATCGCATTGTGCTGGAGTGGGCACTTCGAGGGCAACACCTTGGACCTGCCAACAGAAGAGTCATCCCGAGTTGCATTGTCACAGCCATCAGAACGAAATACCCCTCCCCAACAGACAGCTATGTTGGGTTCACCGACGCAGAGGACATTTTCAATATCATTTGACAATCAATAGCCTACACATTCCCAAACAGACTACATTATTCGATTATTTTCTGCTTCTTTGAAAAATACTGTCATCATTATCATGTCTCATTCTATCTAGGATAACATGCAATGTTTTCCCTAGCATTGCCATTTGCAATCACTAAAATCTTATCCCAGACCAGATCCCATAACTATGCTGGATGCATATTACCCACTGCAGTGTATCACTGATGTACTTTTTTTTTTACCAGCCTACATTTGTACATTTTATATAGAGAAATATAACGTTTCATAATTATTGAATCCAAAAATTAAATGAAACAAACACAAAGTTATTTATGTTTTTATTTCGAGTCAGTATGCTCTACAGACAGCATACAAACACACAGACCTACAGCACAGACCAGAAATCAACAAAATTCTCATATAAATGGTACAAGGCACTGTGAGATAAATTCCCATGACATGATAATCCAGCAGTCAGAAAACATGATTCTAATTCTGTCAAGCTAATACGGTGTAGCTCTGAATAAACGCCCGAAACGACTGGTCCGTCTAGCCACTAAAACATTTCTATCTGGTCTAGGGACTGGAGCAATGTTCTGAAGCAGTCTTTTGTGAGGTGGTCTCTTCTCCTTGCGAGGTACTGTGTAAAGCACATTTGGATCATCCCTCATCTGCAGTACGCGCTCCATGAGGTCTCTCCGGAATGTCTGTGCTGTGCGAACGTATATGGGCTGTGTCACCCATTCGTGACTCTGTCTGGAGAATTTAAAACTGTAGCGGAGTTCTCCTGGAAAAAATGAAAGCAGTTTCTAGTTATAGTTCACCATATAAATAATAATAATAATTTTATGTGAATGCAGTTGTTATGGCAGGACATATATTACAGCACAGAACTGTGTTATAAAAAAATAGGTAAAGATTGTCAATTACTCCCACGAAAGACATTAGAGCAAAAAGCTGGCCTATAAAAAGTTGAAGCCCATCAACCATCTATCATCCATCTATTCATCCCATGTGATTGACTGGGTGTGTCTCCCCATCTATTGATCCCATGTGATTGACTGGGTGTGTCTCCAGCATCAGTTTTGCTTCCTGTAACAACCTTGAGTAGTTGCATTATCTATTCTTGTTTTTAGAGAACTAGGTAAAATTTATGTAAATCTTTTGATAACTATAAATATTTTTTGCTAATCTCACGTTACCTTTTTTGTTTGTATCCTGTGGTCTGTCTACATTTTCGTTGTGATCCATGATTGCCAGCTGTGTGCGTGCCCGCATGGAGTCATATCCGAAATGTATTCTTTTCGGGGCATATTTCAGCACCACGGAGTGAAACACCTCCAGAGATCCTGTGTGGGTGAAAGACAGACAACCATAGACAATTATACATCCACATCGGATACATTGTGTGTGTGTGTGTGCGTTTTTTGGACTAGTATATTATTTAGTCCCTTGTGGACTATAAAGGTAGTATAACTTTGTAGCTTTTTCTGTGTTTGAGCGCCACCTTTTGCCAAAACAGGAAATGGATCAAAATAAAAAAAAACAGGATTCATTCCCAGCCTACAGCAGCGGATTGCGGTTCAACAACACATTTAGAAGAACAATTACAAATTATGATTCAGAAATACTTCAACTATATAAAAGTGACACACCTGTATGTTTGAAAAGTGACATCTGCTTCAAATCCCGAAGGAGATTTTTGTCTGTCACGATGTCTTTGAGGGCGTTGAAAGCTGGTGAACCAGGTTCTATCCACCTCTTTCTCTGTTGCTGCTCGTCTGTCAAAGGAGGATGACAGCAGGTGTACTCAACACCGTCAACCTCCCATCGATGCACGCCACTGATGTGATGCAGCACCGAAACCCATCGACGGACTGCAACCTGAAAAGATGACAATGGACCCTCAGCGAAACACTTCTCTTGCAAAAAATATTGAAATTACAGGACTGTAAAGATATCTTTACAGTATGTATGTAGCAGATCAGGGGAGATCATTTTGTTTATATTTTAGGTCATTACAAAGTGGAAAAAATCATAATCCCATTCTGATCCTGAATAGTATCGAGGACTTTATAAATTAGAGTATGGTATTTAGTGAATTATTTTTTATGTTTTCTAAATTCATATTCTTTGGATTCTTACCTCCTGATCTCCCTTTGAGGATTCACAGGACCAATACAGGTGGTTGGTTATAGCTTTCACCCACAGAAGGAGGTCTTTGCTGTCCTTCTTATTCGATGCAGCAACAAGTTTCTTCTTTACACCTGAAAACACACATACAACAAAATCCCAATCAGTAAATTAAACAATACAAACACATGCAAGGAAGTGCATTGTCAATTACTTTGCCTTTCTATAAATGAGTAAGCACTTCTAAGCTGTGGGTTAGATAGTAAAATGTGATGGCTTTAGCCAGTGGCAGACTGGGATCAAAAGACGACCCTGGCTGCCGTTTGCATCACAGCGGCCCTTATTCCAATGCACACCCCCCCCTCACACACAGCGGCCCTTATCCCAATCAAATCCCCCTCAGACACAGCGGCCCTTTTTCCATTCAAATTCCCCTCCCCTCAGGCGGGCCTGAGTCCCAAGGCCTTTCTGGCATTTGCCAGCGCGGCCAGATTGCCAGTCCGCCTGTGGTTTTAGCTTACCCTTGACGACATGCCAGGGGTCAAACTCATGCCGGATTTGGGGGTATTCCTCTCTCATGAGTTTCCGGATTGAAGGCGATCTGTCGGTGGTCATCACAGCAACATCCACCCCACACTCCAGCAACTGGTTCAGGCCCCTCTGGAATCCCATGGTCTCCATGGCGACAGAGCTTGTTGCCTCTGTCACCTAAAGCATAATGAATATTAAAAAGTTTAACATCCACATGTTTTTTTTCTTGATGAAAGCAACCTCATCACACAGTGCATTTTAGTTTTGCATAGATGAATTACCTGGACCAATTCAAAATGGACTAGTTCTTTGGTGGCATCATTCTGGAAAGTGTATGTTGAATACTTTGCACTGTAACCTGAGAATAGAAACACAGATGGTTCAATTTCCTGTGGGGGTGGGGTGGGGAATGTTGATTATATAAAATGATAGCGATTTAGATGATTGTACAATATTAGTAATGATGTAATATTTACCAGGACTATCAAACCTGCCATCACCACAGAGTTCAGTACTATTTCCAGACTGTGATGCATCAATGAGCCGGGATTTGATCTGGTCATGTTTATCTTTGTAGGTGGACTGTATGACAGGTAGGAGGTAGGTCTTCTGAATGTTTTGGAACTGTGTTTGATGTGGAATGGGGACGTTGAGAAGAGAAGCCCAATCTGCTATGTCTGTGTACGTGGCTCCGGTGAAAACTATTGATGCACATACTTGCAGATTATTTTCTGGCATGCCTCTTCGGTCAGGACATGACTGCCAGTCACCAAAGTGTTTCCCACAGGTCCAGTGGATCTTGATTTGGCTGCCTTTGGTGTTGATTTTAGTCTCGGTTATTAGACTGGTACACTTGGGACAGGTTTGAAAAAGTTGAAGGAGGTGTGACTCGTTCACCAGCCACTTCTTTTCGGCCCATCCTGTTGTGGTGTCTCCACAAGAGCTTGCAGACCCAGACGTAGTCCCTGTGCTGGAAGACGGGTCAGAACTTGGTGGTGCAAAACTGACGTCTGCGGGATCCAGACCCAAGTCCCCAAAACTCGTGCTGAGATCAGACACCGGTTCCATCTCTTCTTCATGTTCACTCTGAAGACACAAAACAGTAGCAGAATTTATCTCTAACTGCACTGATGTTCAAGTAAGAAATTTTCACTCTATCATAGTAATATTTACATGATAACTTTTTATGCATACATGTTTATCGTTTTGCTATGAATAAAAGACAAGGCTCTCAACTCACTCTCAATACTGCCGATGGTGTTGAGGCAGACGGGTGTGCAGGAATCAAAGTGGAGGTTGATGTGGATGGAATCCGCTCCTGGTGCAGACAAATAAAATACACATTGTATATGTACAGTACAGGAATGGATGGGCTGAATAGATACTCGGATAATACCCATGCAAAACCATTTCACTGCTGTGCTTACCACTGATTTGGAACATATAGGAGGCAAAGCAAGGTATTTTCCAGATCGGGAAGGTCTTGTGCGTGGTGTTGTCTGAGGTGGACTGGTTAGAAGTATAGTCAACAAAGAGGATAAATCAGGCCTAGATGATCCAGATGGCTCCTCATCTGCTCTGTGTTGGCTTTTGATTGGAGTGGATTGTGGGCGTATTTCAAAGTCTGCCTCCGGAGGAGACCCCGCACCACTGGCACTCTCCTAAAAGATAGTGGCGAAGAAGTGTGTTACAAAGCCTCATGACAAAAACAACCGTTTATAAGGTTTCTATTTGTACATGTAGGTAGCCTACAGGATCCCAATTCACACATTGTTGTCTGCATAGGGTAGGCTATTGAACAAAGAAATGTGCCCTTACCCCAACACCCTTGGTAAAGTTTCTATATGGAAATGCAGGTACAGGAGCCAATTCACACAATTGTCTGCAGAGGGTAGGCTAGTGAAGAAAAGAGGTGCCCTTCCCCCAGCTCACCTGTGTTGAGCTTGGGGTATTCAACAACCATGCTTCTTATTTTTCCAGACTTTTCAATTCAGTCTGAGAGTGTTTTATAGTCTATTTATATTGGTATCAGTGATAATTACTGTAGATAATTCTTCAACTTAGTTTGTAACGTTATATTGCTAGCTACTTTGTTGACATATTACACCAATCGATGAGCACACATTATAGCCTAATAACATAATTCCACTAAGCTTCAAGAGAAATGCTTTACCTCCATTGTGTCTGTTGTGCCTTCTGCAACCTTTGGGATGGCATTCTTCCTGAGGCGGAGACGCTGCAATTTCTGTGTCCCATGTGTTGTTTGCCTGCCTGGAAAAAAATCCTCGGCAGCAAAGTGCAGACTGCATACCCGATGATCGGCCAGCCTCAATGTGTCCACTGGCGTATTGGGGTCCTTTTTCAGCGCTACTAGCCAGAGCTTTAGGACGTCCGTGGAGAGCAAAGGAAGCCTGTGGAAGCTGAGATTTGTCCAAGTAGTCATTTTGTTTGGACAATTTGGGTACACGCAAAAACGAACCATTGCTGACGAATGACGACGACAATATTCTAGGCACCAACAATCCGATCGTAGCGCAGAGAATGTGAGCCGCGAGTGTAGCCTACAGACGGAGAATAGCAAGTCTGCGCGCTGGCCTGTGCGCATGCGTGCTGGAGCAAGTGGGGGAGAGGCTTATAAAGACCATGTTACAGAGGATCAAGACCCCTTATTTGGAACCAAAACAACAATGGCTGGCGTAGAGGAATATCAACTGTCGATTCATGCAATGTGATTGATGAAAACAACCGTTTAGCGGCCGAAAATGGATTTTGAGAAACGGCATTCCCTATGCCCCGTGCGCCGCCATTACATGGATATACTGGCTCGCGCTGGATTTTATATTTCTTCTACAGGCCTCCGAACTACACAAAAGTGATCTGGGTGAGTCAAACTTCTTATAATATGTCGTAAATAAGGTCCAGGTTGTCAAAAACGAGCATAGTCCTTTAACTTGCTCATCCTTGGGACCGAAGCCCCTGCTGGGTATGATCTAATCCTGCTAAATATTTCCCCCATAGGTCTGGGATATCTCAGCCGTCACTGAGCGCCATCATGCCTGCAGTCTGGGATGGCATTCTCAGGATGCATGATGGGTACATCAGGTTCCCTTACTCTGTGGAGGAGCAGGCCGACACCAAAAGGCGATTTGCAGCAATGGCCGGTCTCCCCAATGTGATTGGGGCCATTGACTGCACCCACATATTGATAAGGGCACCGTCCAACAATGAATACGTCTATGTAAATCGGAAAAATGTGCACTCCATAAATGCCCAAATCATATGTGACGCCGACATGCTCATCACAGGTGTAGTGGCACGGTGGCCTGGCTCCACACATGATTCGTTCATCCTGGCACACAGCAGGGTAGGGGCTAGACTGGAGGCAGGCGCTGCGCGTGACGGCTGGCTTGTCGGTGAGTGCATATGCCAATATACATATTCAAACCTGATAAGAATGAGAACCAGTTCAGACTGATGATTCTGTCACCCACAGGCGACAGTGGCTACTACCTGAGGGAGTGGCTGCTGGTTTCCTTCCCGGACCCTCAGAATGAGCAGGAGACCCAGTTCAATGAGGTACATGCCCGGACACGCAATGTCGTTGAGCGCGCCATCGGCCTCCTCAAGGGCCGATGGCGCTGCCTAGATTCGTCGGGTGGTAGACTCCTCTACCACCCGGCGAAGGTCTGTACCATCATCCGGGCATGTACCATCCTCCACAACATGGCAGTACGGCGCGGAGTGCACTCCCTCCGGGCCTCCCCCCACCCCACAATGTGGACCCAGCCCCTCAGCCCCCTCCCCGTCATGAGGGGTACCAGCGGGGCCAAAGGGCCCGCGCTGAGGCCATGCAACAACTATGAACACCGACAAGTAAGATTCACATGAACCATTTTATTGGGGGTTGGGGAGTGACTGTGTGAGGTGTGTGAGTGCGTTTGTGAGTGACTGTGTGAGGTCTGTGAGTGTGGTAGTGAGTGACTGTGTGAGGTCCGTGAGTGTGGAAGTGACTGACTGTGTGTGGGCCGTGACAGCATGTGTGAGTGTATGAAGTGCAGTGAGAATGTCCTGTTGGCCCTGGTGGAGTACTGTTGTGACCTCCACCAACTGCTGCACAACTGCCCCAATCCCTTCTGCCATGTCCCTCTGGGCGTCCGTCTGGGCCTCCAGCACCGCGTCAGCAGGGACGCTGGCAGCAGGGACCGGGGCGCTGGAGCCAGAGGTGGAGGCGTGGACCGGGAGGTGGAGGCGTGGACGTGGACAGTGGAGGCGTGGACCGGGCGGTGGAGGCATGGACCGGGTGGTGGAGGCGTGGACCGGGTGGTGGAGGCGTGGACCGGGCGGTGGAGGCGTGGGCGGTGGAGGCGTGGACCGGGCGGTGGAGGTGGAGGCCGGCGCGCTGGAGGTGGAGGCACTGGAGGTCGTGGCGCTGGAGGTGGAGGCTGCAACCGGCGGGGGCACGACCGTCAGGTCCAGGACCACTGCAGACTCCCCCTCCTCTGAGTCCCACCCCACGTCAGAGTCTGGGGAAACAATATTTCATTATCTTGGGGTTTTTCTGTGAACCTTATTTTCCAAGACACCTTCTATGGTGAAGCCATATTATTTGGTATGTTTGTCTGTTGGCAGCAAAATAAATGGTTAAGTGTGATTTACCGGGTTCGTCTGCAGTGACTGTCCTGTCCGACTCCTCCCCCTCCCCCTCGTCCGCCGGGACGACACCATCCATGCATTCACGCCCTATTATCAACGCGATGGTGTCGTCCAACGGCGTGGGAGGGGGTGGTGCCGGGCCCCCACCGGTGCGCACTACTGCCTGCCTGTGGGCAGTAATGCGCTTCTTGGCCTCCCTCTGTTACAATGCTAGTGTTAACATTGCACTACAGACGTTGAGGTAGGGGGGTACACATGGGTATGAAATTAGATGTAGGCTATTACAGGAATGACACCCACCTTCAGGTCAGTCCACTTTTTCCTGACCTCCGTGGCACTCCTCCCTGTGGCGCCGGCCTCATTGACCGCCCTCGCCACCTCCAACCACTCAGTGCCTTTGCGCTTGTTGGTGAGGCCGGGGCTATGGCTGATTAGATGAGAGAGTATTAATCTCCCATGGGGGAAATTGTCTAATGTGTTCCAACATTATGAAGTGATCATCTGGGGTTATTGTTCCATGTTTGTGGTCCTAAATCAATCATAGCCGGCCACAGGATGTTGGGAATGTTTTCTTTCCTCACAGCCACATGTTATACTATGTCCGTGTATGCCAAATCCTAAATGCACAAAACGTAGCTAAAGTAGGCTACTAAGCTGTAGGAGCAATCAGACAAAGGTAGGCTATTAATACCTTCCGAAGAGGATTGTCTTCCTCGCGTGGACCTCACCAACAAGCACATGCACCTCCGTCTCCGAAAAGTTTCTCTTCTTAGCTCTTCGTTCCATGTTTCATTGTACCGCCTGGGTGCTCCATGCTGCCTTTTTAAGCCGGTTCCTTCCGGGAAACCACGTTTGGCCACTCATGGTTTTGACCATATATGGTTGGATTTGGGCGTGGCGAGGGCGGAACACGGGGCGCGTGCGCGTCCGCTCTCTTCTACGCCACCGTCGGATTTTTCGTGGAGGAATTGGCGCAGCAGCGTGTACGACATTTTTGATAGATCCGAAAAGCGTGTAAATATTCTCGTCGTACGCGACATTTCGCATTTTCCGCGTTTTAGTCGTACGCCCTCTTTTACACCTGAATTTACACGCTCTTTGATAAATGAGGCCCCTGAACACAACTATGCATCGGTATTGAGTCACACTTACAGCGCCACCTACTGGTGAAACAGGAAGTACTCATAACTCCTACATATGTTATCCGATTTACTCCAAATTGCTCATGCTTGATAAAGGTTGCATCTTGAACACTTCTGTAAGTCAGTATTGCGTCATACCTACAGCGCCACCTACTGGTGAAACAGGAAGTCCTCATAACTCCTACATACGTTATCCGATTTACTCAACATTTCTCACGCTTCATCAAGGTACCGTCCTGAATCTATGCTTCGGTATTGAGTCACGCCTAGAGCGCCACCTACTGGTGACAGGAAGTTTCTCTCAGTACTGCACACTGAAATAGCACACCCTTTAACGGCGCCACACCCCGACACGCGTGGGGTGCGAGGGCCCGCTCAATGCTGCTCGCAGCCCTAGTTATTATTATTAGGGCCCGAGCACTGGCTGTGCGAGGCCCTATTGAAACTCGAAGGATTATTATTATTATTATTCTTCTACCTTCTCCTTCTACCTTCTTCTTCCAAAACAAATGCCTTTTTGGCGGCCTAAACATCGATGAAAACGGATGAAACTTTGCAGATACGTCAGTCCCGGTGAAAAATTTGATAATTCATGGGTGACGGAAATGGGCGTGGCAAAACGGCTCAAGAGCGCCCCCTGTAAAATCTAAAATGGCGAGCCCCACTGTTCAGTTTGATGTAGGCGAACGAAATTCGGAGGGCATATGTATTTCATCGAGACACACTAAAATGTCTCTTGGACCTATGCAACAGGAAGTCCGCCATTTTGCTCTTAATGTGCCATTTTCCCCTTGTTTTTACCATTTCCCCCCAGAGGGAAGAAAAAAAACAGTAATCACCCGGGGGCCAGATAAGTGACCTGTAAAAATTCTTCCCTGACCCCTCTCAACAAGGCGATCGAGCAAGCTCCAGGAGTATGTTTGTCTACCGGCTAAGAACATTTATAAAGCAATACATTACATTAAGTTACATTTCAGAGTGAGAGAGGCTAAAAGCATCATAGGAGAGAGAATATTCTACGGACATGCTACATCATCCACAGCAGACACGGGGGTATCTATCGGACTTCGGGAGGTCTGCTGGTGACAGTGGGGCATCCACTGGACCTGGTTAGAAGATAGGAGGGAGAGAGAGAGGCACTAGGGAGAGGGAAGGCAGAGGGAAGGCAGAACAGGGTTAGTAGCACATAGAGCCATACAGACCACAGATATTGAAACAGGCAACCTGGGGCAAGCTCCTGGAATATATTTGTCTAATGGCTAAGAACATTTAAAGAACAATAAATAACATTAAATTTAATTTTCGGAGCAAGAAAGGCTAATAGCATCAGGTCCAGGCCTAAGCCGGACGTGGACTGATGTGTGTCTGTGTGTACGTGTGTGTGTGTGTACTAAATACTACGATATCCACAGCTCCGCAGCTGACACTGGACCTGGTTAGAGGATAGGAGGGAGAGAGAGAGGCACTAGGGGAGACAGAAAACGGTTAGTAGCATACTGAGTCATTGAAGCAACACAGTAGTCAGAACAGAACAAGCCTGTTTCAGGATAACCAGCTTCTGTACACTACTTGATATACATACATTGCATAGCAGGATAAATACCAATGTATACAGAGGATTCACAGGTAGGTTTGAGGCTGCCTTTCTGTGTCTCAAGGTCCTGGCTAGTGATTGTAGGCTAGGTCGAAAAGGTACGTCTTGAGGTCTCGCTTGAAGACCTCCGTTGTTTCGGCCCTTCTTAGGCACTCCGGTAGGGTGTTCCAGAGGTTCGGGGCATAGAAACTAAAAGCTGCCTCTCCGTGTTTCTTGGTCCTGGCTTTTGGAACTGTTAAAAGTTTAACCTTTAAGTGGGATATTCCAGGAGGTACTGTAGCAAGTCGTCGGTCTTCATGACGCACTGTTATGCTTGTTTGCTGTGTAGATCCAGTCATAGAAGCGGGCATCTCTTCCTGTTTATACCGGCGATTTGAAGCAGCTGGTCAGTTCACCCGAACAAGAATAGCCAAGCGAAGGACATGAATTAAACCACTAACGTTACTGCTGGTCTTGAATCAACTGTTAGCCTAGTTCCATATGAGAACACTCCTGGGTCCAATTTCGTACAGTAGATCAGCCTGTGTCCACGTAGTTGTTAGTTACAGTAGTTAGCTAGCTAGCTGACCCATGACGTCTGATGGTGTTTGTTTATGTTGCATATGAATACTCTGCTAGCCAGCTAGTTAGCCTACTGTATTAAACCTCTACTTGTCCTGATACCTTGTTTCATATGAGTTAACAGATATAGACCCGACGACAGTTACAGAGATAGATACTATAGATAGATAGGCTTTGTTCATAATAATTAAATTCCAACCAGACAGAGAACAAGGAGTTTGAGTTAACGTAGTTGTTAGCTAACTGGTACAGTAGTTAGCTAGCTAGCTGACCCATGACCCCTGACGTCTGACCCCTGTGTCACGTGAATGGTGTTTGTTTACGTTGCAGTCTAGCTTACAATAGCTTCTCATGCCGTTCACTACCATTCCATATTTTTTCTGATTTAAGGTCAGCGGTGTCATGTTTTACCGAAGGAGAAGTGAAGAAGACGGTAGCTATTAGTGGCTAAAGCAGTTAGCTAATGTTAAGATCATTCCTGCAGCTGCTTTGCTGCTAATGCAAGATAGTCTCCGTTCCTGCCCGAGAAACAGAAGTTGAACTAATAGCATCAAAATAGCTACAGGAATCATCGTTGTAAAGTTAGCTATCTGCTATTTAGCCACCGACAGCTACCGTTAATATTATGGAAGCTGCTGTCGTGAGCTAACTTGCTATCACGGTCTTATCGTGCAGTTTCACAGGCTGCTATTAGCAGACAGCACTAAAGTTGACAAAATCACACTTGCACACCATTAGAATTCCAACCATTTATATGGGATTTATCATTCAACTAAACATGGAACCTGAATACTACCTGATATTTCAACCTGCTGCCATCATCGGCGCGTCTGCTTGTTTGTGTCATGACATTTCACAATGACATTCCATGTAGTGTCCCAAAACTGTTAAATCATTCCCTATGTAGTTCACCATGAGTAACACTACATACTGTAGGGAATAGGGAGTGAGTGAACTTACTCGT
Source organism: Borostomias antarcticus (assembly GCF_949987555.1). Classification (NCBI taxonomy): domain Eukaryota; kingdom Metazoa; phylum Chordata; class Actinopteri; order Stomiiformes; family Stomiidae; genus Borostomias; species Borostomias antarcticus. The sequence goes on from NC_140258.1 coordinate 594,754, forward strand.
CCTGATGCCATGTTCCATATGAGAACACTCAGTTAGCCTACTGTATTAAACCTCTACTTGTCCCGATACCTTGTTCCATATGAGTTAACAGATATAGACCAGAGGACAGTTACAGAGATAGATACTATAGATAGATAGGCTTTGTTCGTAATAATTAACACTAGCAGCGCCAAGCATTTGAAACTTACCAGCATAGCTGGGGGGTGGGTCAAATGCCCCCGCAGTCTTTAGAATGGGAGGCTGTTATTGACACACAATGGCCGCTAGATGGCGCTCGTGTGTGTGTTTGTGACACCGGCTTGGGCTACAAATAGATACACCTGTCTAGAAATAAGATGGTCGTGTCTGGGACTACGTTTTCCCAAGCCCTATTATCAAATAGAAAGCATATCACTGATAACACTTGAAAAATAAGAACACATTGGCGCAGTATGATGTAGGACTATTCACCTATTGAGCAATTTATGGATAGATTTATGGATGAATTCTATGTTTACTCAGGCCCGGTCGGATTTCTGGCTAAGCCGCTGGGGTAGGCTTGTGTTGCAGTTTTATTTTCGGAATTTGAGCTGAAAGGCATTTTTCTTAACATGTATTATGATATATAGATATATATTATACTAAATAAATATATAATATTTGGGCGGGTTTTTATCGCATTGGGGGGATTTGGAGCACTCGTTGGGGCTGCAGCACCAATCTGGCAATCCGGCTTGTTTACATCCGGACGTGAAGTATGTAGCAACATTCTGTGGAGGGCAGTAATAGTTGCATCGACACTGCTGGAAAGAAGAAGTGATTGAATACATTTTCCGCATGTTTGTTGTATTCTATTTGACATGTTCCTTTGCCTCATTTAGCACCAGCTGCAACAATCTCCTCCAAATCCGTTCTCTCCGTTAGCAGGGCTAACGTTGCACTCAGTAGCTTGTGCTTATTAGCTAGGTTTGGTAAAACGCTTGTGCAGTGGAGGGGTTCTTTTGGGGGAATTATTGGATTATGCCAGCTATGTTAGTTCCCAAGCTTGTTTGATAACTATTCGATGCAGTCTGCCAGGCTAGTGCCTGTCGCCGTTATGAATGAGACAGCCCCACTTTAGAGACGGCCCCAGCTTTTGTTAGCTTTTAACTTCAAATTAACGTTTTTGTCTTTTGGGGCAAACTCTTAAAATAATATAATACAGCATGCATAGCTAGCGAGAGATATGCCCCCGCATCATTTTACAACCTGTATTGTTCGACTTTGCAACTGCTTGCTTGCTAGCTAGCTTAGCTAGCCTAACGTTGGGTGTATGAAGCTGGATAGTGGCCATGATTGCACCACCCTCATCCCACGATGGAGGCTATCAACTGGGCTTGGGACTTTGCCTCTCATCGCTAACTGGCAACTGTCCCGGTTGAGCTAATGGTAGGTAACGTTAGCTAGCTCAAACTTAGTTTTTTATTAGGCTATTATTAGCCTATCCAACCTATGTTATGTAGTTGTAGGTGCTGCTGTATGGGTGGGGTTGGTATTTGCAGAGGGCTACAAACACAGCGTGACACATGAGCACAGTTTTCTATGCAATATAAAGGCTACTGAAAAATAAATTGACTCCAAAAATAATCTGATTCAGTTAACACTTTATTTTTGAATAAGTGGCTCTTGTGGCTTAGAATAAGGGTCTGCAAGTGCAATGGGAAAATATCGACTATTCTAGTAGGCTAGAGTTTGTCCATGTTGCACATTAAAATTCAGGTATTGCTTAGCCTATATTCACATTTACTGTAGCTTCCTCAATGGGTCAAGACAATATACAATGTAAACATTTACTCAGTACAATAAATATCACAGCCAAGAATAGATGTGAAAGTTGTGATCAAGATGCATTGGACTTGGCCGGCTTGTGGATTTATAGATCTTTCAAACCTTTATTTATGCTCGAGAGGCACTGAGGTTGCCCTCATTTACAGTGACGACGAGCGATCTTGCACCCAGTCACTGCAAAACTGTCATCTAGCAGTCTAAAACTGTCAGCTAGCAGTCTAAAACTGGCAGCTAGCAGTCTAAAACTGGCAGCTAGCAGCCTAGCCTATTTGCAAAACTGCTGCAAACGTGTCACCTACCATCCTAGGCTATTTGCATGTCAATGTAGGCTCATTGAGAATTCTGTGAATGGTGGGGGTTGTAGTGAGCCTGCCCAATGACTGTGCAAAACGTTGGGTTAGTGGACGAGTGTGCCTGACAAATGTGAAATTAGCAGAATCGTATTGTCTAACTCAGTAGTGGCGAACGCCCATGACTGTTGCTCTCGATGTAATTTTGTGTGTGGAAAAACGAGACAGGGCCAGTTTCCAGTGCAATGTTGTTGTTTTTTTGTTGTTGTTGTTTTAGGCTTAGCCTAGCCTAGCCTGTGTGGCTGAACAGCCAGTCAACCCCGTTGTGATTTCAGATTATTTTCAATCTCACGCACCGTTCCTTCATGGATCACGAGGGTAGCCTACCTACACCGAAACCAATTCAATTGGGTGATAAGTGATATATATTATAGTGATATAAAAACATACATGTTCCAATAAAATGCCACATCAGATGCCATAAAGTAAACATCATCTCATCACTTAGGAGAGTTGGCTGAAATAAAAGGTTGCTCCCTGTTCTTTGACATTCGCTACCAGCAAACAGACAGCTAGGCCTATTTGCATGTCAATGTAAACCAGTGGGGGTTGGGGAGGGCTACAACGTATGGCTTGGTTAGGGCATGCTGTGGCTGAGGAGATAGATGAGATCATGGAGGACTTCAGCATCCAAGAGAAGGTTGTGGCAGCCACAGTTGACAATGCCTCCAACATGGATGTTGCTATAAAGAAGCTCCACCTTGTCAAATTTGGGTGTATATATATATAAATGAAATAGCATAGAAAAGTTAGTTAAAATAGCCAAATTCATCTATAATCAAAGCCTAAAATACAATTATGTAAAATACATTTTTTAGTAAATTGTTGTTTTTCACTTTACTTTCCCCAAATGTAATACTGGGATGTAATAATACTGAATAATGACTACACACCACATAAACCTTCATGGAATGTCTGGAAATAAAAAGACCAAGGAAACAGGTTCTCTTTCTCCAAACGTATCATTTACTTGTAATTTTTCACTGGAATGAACAAACAAACAATGGACTTGTTACTCCATAAATTAATAAAATCAATAAATAAACCATCTCATGAGTGTATCAAGCTATGAACAAGATATCTGATAGCAAAGCCGGTGGTCTTGAACGCATCTCAGCAGAACCAACTAGGATGGAAACTGGCGTGGATAACGTGGCTGGTGTGTGCTTCTCTTTTCTGAAAAATACAAAACAGAGAAACAACATTAATGATAAATTAGATTTATAAAGCGCTTTTCAATACACCCAAGGACGCTTTACAAGAACAGAGAAGACCAATGAGACAAAACAACAGGCAGGACTAACAACACAGGGTAAGCTAACCGAGTAGGTAAACTGGCCAACTAAGGCCTGGGCACGCGCGCGCACACACACACACACACACACACACACACACACACACATACTCTAGTAGAGCACTGGCAAAACAGACATTCACTGGCAAATTAAACATGCATTGTTGGATAGAAAGATGTATATTTTGCAGGACGTAAATCATTAGGCCTACTTTAGATTTGGTTTTGACTGAAACAAGAAGTTGGCGCACTTTGGAGAAGCACAGCCGCGCCTAGGCCGGATTCATAGTCGACACAAACTACATAAGCAAGGCCACGCAAGATGTAGTGCGCACCAATGATGTTTCCATGACGACGGCTGTAAACAGGAGTAGACCGGCTTGAGATGTAAACAAGACGTAAACATGGAGATGTTACAACGCCTGTTGCTCATAGCACTAGTGCTTATTTATGTCTCTTGTCCTCTTATTTCGGTTATTAAAGTTATACTATTTCACTTATTCAGTCCCTCATCACCTTTGCGCTAGCTCGATAGCTAGCTCGCACTCCACTGGAGAGCCAAGTAAACAAACAGTGCGCCCCACAATGCACAGCGCATCTGACTACGGGGTCTTTTTAGGTCAAACATCCGAGAACGGGCAGTTTCACACAACTGGAGCGCCCTAGAAATCGGGTGCGACCCATGGATGTAGGTTGTGACCGCTCCGAAAACACCTATTCAGGAGGGTCTCGGAGTGGCTGTTTTAGTGCACACTTGTCTGCGATTGTTGTCTTCACACAGGCCCATACAGAGCGCTCTCGGGCCCAAAGCTCGTTTGGTGCGCACAAAACAATATGTGTGAAACAACCCTAAGTTACTCCCTTTACGCACAAATATAATGAGCGGATATTTATTCTTGATAAGTTCATGAGGTAACTTACAGTAGGATTGATAATTTTGTGTGCATAAACAGTGGCTAAGCATAAAACATAAACAAACAGAGCTAGCTAACATACAGTGCTAACATAAACAGTGCTAGCTAACATAAGCAGTCGGCAACATTACAGTAACGTCAACATTACGGGTAAGAATGGGCTAACGTTAGCGAAGCTAGCCAAACTTACATCATCGACGAGATCCAAATTGTTGTCACGTCTCCAAATCCCCCCAAGCTCCTCTTCTGATGAAGACAGCCTCTAAAACCTCAGCACATCTCCTGTTTTTTGTTTGTTTGCTCATTTTATCTTCTCCGGTAGCCTAAGTTCATTCAGGTAACGTGCCGGCTTCAAAACATCCTCCCTAGTTGTTTGCAAACCACATGGCCCAGGTTTATCCAATGGGGGGCTCTGTTGATAGAAAGTGGTGAATAATGTGGATGGTCATTGGTTTATTATGTCTGAGACTGATAGACAGCTGAATCCATGGGGAAAGCTCCAACCAATGGATTCAGAGAAGGCGGCGTATGATGCCTTCAGGAACCAATCATAAACGCTGTAAATCTCAAGACACGAAACAGACGTCTTATACACAAAACAACGGTGTAAAATTTTGTATATGATTTCTGTGCGTGTTGATATGGCTGAAAAAAAAGAACGTACGACGCCCGCGGTGGACTCCAGAGGGATAAAGCACAGTTCTTTTTACTCACACCAATGCTCCTATATAATTATAATTATATTATACTCCCAGTTATATTATTATATATTTGCTTTGTCCAGATTGCCAGTTGAACAAAAACGACCCAAGTGCCAAGTGCAACATTGTAACATATTATTCCCTGAACCAATGCAAACGATCTAGAGGGTTGAATAGCCTGCACCCCTAGTAATTTTGCATTCATTCAATAGCCTACATAAGCATTCACATCCATAAACATAAGGCTGTGTTTTCAAGACATTTACAGCATTTCAAAATTCAACATTTGCATCATAGACTATTGAGTGCTATTCGTTTGAAGACATTTGACCTGTGTTGAGCTGATAGCATACGTTTTGAGATTAAACATAGTTTTATCTAAATGAGCCATTGTGTGAGTGTAACCTTTTGCATTCATTGTTGAAATCACATATAGTCTACCACAAAAATATTATTGCTGTGCACATTCTTATATCCATATGTAAGGATGGATTATTCATTGAACCTTGATTCCTATAAAAAAAACAAAACATATTGATGAACCTAGGCGACATCTGCTGGGAGAAAGTAGCATTGCAGCCTAAAAGTCAGGTAAAAAAAGATGGCTGACCGGCTTTTAGCCAGAATACACTAAAAAAATGACCAAACTACCTTTTCCTGGTGGGATTTCGAAGTTTCAAAAACACTGACACGTAAAACGCACATATCTAGGAAAAGTCATGAAAGCAGGGCGCTGTAACTTGAACGGTTGCAGAGAATTATTTTTTAATGTAGTTGCATGGGTCACCTTGACCCACCCTCAGCTATTCTAGTGTTAAATTACAACCAGACAGAGAACAAGGAGTTTGAGAACAAGGTAGGCTCATCTAATGTGCGAGATGAGCTACAGCAATGGGTCAATGAGTAGCCTAGTATTACTGCGCCCTCTATGGGCAGGCGAGCGGTGGTGCGGAATGCCGTAAAGCATCTGTAAGAATAATGCGGGTCAAGTGACATTCTTATGTTCTCACATCTGTAACCTACAATGTTATTGCAATGCCACATATCATGATTTTTGTCAAATTTTTGTCACACAACTCTGTGTACAATGTAGTTATTATTTTTTGTACTGTTCTTTTAGGAAAGGGGGTACCAAACATGCAGAGAGTGGCAAGGTCAAAATCCCCAATGACTTCCTGCCACCAGGATCAGAGGCAGCTACTATGTATGATCGCGAGCTTGGTTCTTCACTGTCCAGGACATCTAGTTTTGGACAAGACCCATTTCCCACAGAAGAAGCAAAGTCCAGGACAGAAAGATAATTTTGCACTCTCTTTCCTGACATGACAGCAGCGTGCAAATTGCTGGGGGGGATGGGGGGGATTTCCCCCCCTCTGGTTTTGATATTCCCTCCTCTTGATCATTCATTTTTATCGCCGGTGGGGATACGTTTTTATCCCTGCTTCTGGTCAGACTGAATATAGCTACAATTCCTGTGCCCGAAAATAGATGGCGCAATTTAGAAAAACTACACTAGCTATTTCAAAAATATGATTTACAACAGCTAGTTCTAACCACATGTTTGATTGTCATGGCAACTGTCAACCAAGCGCCTACTCTAACTAGCAAGAATTAGTAATGAAACCGGGTCAACAAAGCATTTCTTTATATTTTGCTGCGAGGATTTTGGAGGATGCCCAAAACACCAGAGGTCCATCACCAAAGCAGACTCTTCTGCTAGTGCTAAACATCGGTAAGTGTTTGGGGGCGGCTGTAGCTCAGTTGGTAGAGCGGGTTGTTCAGTGATCGAAGGGTCAGTGGTTCGAATCTCAGCTCCAACTGTCCACATGTTGAAGTGTCCTTGAGCAAGACACCTTACCCCAAATTGCTCCCAATGAGCAGATTAGCACCTTGCATGGCAGCTGCCGTGAATGAGAGGCCACTGTAAAGTGCTTTGAGTGCTGCTAAGGTGGAAAATCACTTTATAAGTGCAGTCCATTTACCATTTAAGTGACAGGATGAATATTTTATTATAATACAATTATTGTTGTGGGTGATAAGCGGCCAATCCTCAGCATGTATTGCTTTTGTTTTGCTATTCTCATCCTCGATATTAGGTGATAGCCAAGTCAGCGCAGCACATTGTTGCGGCCACCAAGCTTCTTGTCTTTGAAATCGAGAGTTTAACATGTTTTTGAATGATTTTTCAAGGTGCCCACCCACATCCATTGTATGACCTAAATGGTGGTAGAGCAATTATCAGACTTTCTCAAAAGTGCTAGTTTTGTCAACATTTTGATCTGAACCATTGTATATGATCATAAGTAACCTTAAAACAGGGCTAAACATGATTTTCCCTTTACTACTCCTTTAAAAGGAGCAGGCCTACGGTGTCTAATATCCACACTTCATCTCACAACATGGCTTGGTTTTCGCCTAGCCGCTTTGTGTGATGTTGGTGAGAAATCACTGCCCGCCTCTCATGTCCTGTCTAGTCAGTCTGCAAAAGATGGCACCTTGACAGATCAATGAGCAATGGCGGCTTGTTAGCAATGCGGACTGTGTAGACTCACTTACTTTTTTTATGAATGAAGTGCTTCTTGACAAGAATGCCATTCATCCTCGCGCTGTTCAGGGACATGGAACTCCCAACGGGGATTTTTCATCTCCCTTTCGAGGATGGCCCGCCTTGGTCCAGGACACCAGAGTTTCTCAGCTGTCCGGTGGTGGTCAAGGCCTAGTTGAACTAGGGCAGGTTCCACGATCTGATCCCACGATGTCCAGCACAACCTCTTTCCAACTGCTTCACAGTCTGGCAGGAGAAATGTCTCCTGGACAGCTGGTTGCAGCGTGTTCTACAGGAAGGATATCTCATCCAGTTTTGTTGCCCCCCACCGCCCTTCACTGGCGTAGTGGAGACAGTGATACCGCGTCCCGCTCTGTCAGCAGAGATTGCAGAACTGATAGCGAAGGGAGCGGTAACTGTGGTCCCGTCAGAGCAGAGGAACGAGTGATTTTATTCCTGCTACTTCCTTGTGCCAAAGAAGACGGGGGCGTGAGGCCGATTTTGGACCTCTGCCTTTTCAACAAAACGGTGGCGATTCTGAAGTTCCATATGCTTACGTTGCGACAAATGCTGGAGGCATTCCTTCCCGACGAATTTTGCACGAGCATAGACCTCGAGGACGCTTAGTTCCACATACCGATTGCTCATCAGCATCTGAAGTTTTTGCGTTTCGCCTTCCTGGGTGTGGCGTACGAATATACTTCACATGAGGCGCATGCAGAGATGGTTCAGGCGGATTCGTCTGGACCCTGTGAGGCACAGACGGCGCCTTGTGCGGATGCCGGGGTCGTTGTCAGCAAACCTCGACTATTGGAGGGACCGGCGCGTAATAGCGCACGGCGTTCCAATAAGCAGGGTGTCGGCTCACGTCGCCGTCTTCACAGACGTGTCTCTAAGCAGCTGGGGTGGTCCAGCATGTCTGTCCCAGGCCGTAGGTGGTTTGTGGGCCATAGGAGAACGGCGCCACATCAACCTCCTGGAGTTGGAGACGGTGCTGCTGGTGTTGCGGCACTTTGTACACCTGGTACAGGGGCGCAATGTGCTGATGCGGTCAGGCAACCAGACCGCAGAACGGCGGGACGGACCTGATGTCTCGGGGCGGGCCTCACCCGGACGAGTGGAGCCTACATCCTCAGACAGTGGCTCAGCTCTAGACCTGGTTCGCCAGAGCGGGGGTGGATCTCTTCGCTTCGAGAGAGAACGCAAAGTGTCCCCTCTGGTTCTCTCTGAAACAGCAGGACCAGCCTCCGCTGGGCGTGGATGCGTTCGCGCATGCCCCCTGGCCGGGGGCGCTGCTGTATGCTTTCCCGCCGATGGGGCTGATTTTACCATTGTTAGCCAGGGTGCGGTCAGAGGGTGCATCAGTAATACTGATAGCGCCGGACCGCCACTGGGCAAGATGGTATGCAGAAGTGATGGCCATGACTACTATAGAACCGTGGCATATCCCTCATTGGCCGAACGCGCTGTCCCAGGCGGAGGGCTCGATTTGCATGCCTCCGGTCTTGGGACGGCCGCTGGTGGCCTGGCTCTTGAACGGCGGAGATTGTCTGATAGGGGACTCTCTCCAGCCCGGGGAAGGTGGGTTCTCTGTTGTCAAAACAGCGTCTCTCCCATTGGATCTGTGAGGGCATTGTCCAGTCTTAAGGGGAGACACGGTAGGTGAAAACATCGTTTTTCAACGCCCTGGTCAAATTTGAGATTTTGTGCTAGTTTGCTTCCATAACATGTCTTCTTTCATACTAGTGGAAATAAAACATCAAAAATACGCATTTAGATGTTTATTTTACTTCATTTAGTCTGTTTGCGTCTGTAGATTCTTCCTAAAATCACCAAAAGTTAGCATCTTTTCGCAACGTCTCGCAGCGTTTCTTTCGTCTGGACCGGGTCATGCCGTGTATCATTTCTCTAGCACAATGTTATCGCAACCAAACCTGATAGTTTCATTTGTATCAGAAACCAATCGTGGAAATACAAAGGCGGGTTTGATGCTAACCGTGAAATCTCATTGGCTGTTGTTGATTCCTGAGAACGTGATTGGTTCAGCGCGTCATGTGACACGTTTCCACTTCCTTATATCTAATCCAAACAATGCCGTCTGTAAAGCGTTCTAAACGTAATAAGCAACAACGACAACAGTGTTTGCCCGCAAGGTTGAACAGAAAACAAGAGAAACTAAATGGAAAGGTTTACATTTATGAGATATAAAGTGCCTATTCGCGCACGTTGTCATTAGCCGGTGCTAGCATGTCCAGTGAGCAGCAGGGAGATGAGGCTAGCGTTAGCATGTCCAGTGAGCAGCAGAGAGATGCGGCGCGTTTGAATGAGCTGAAAACTGGGTTGATTTGTCCTAATTGTGCAGGGACTGGTCTTAAAATTAACATAGATCCTCAGAATAGTGGGTTCTGTAGTACTTTGCTCTTAGAGTGCAGTCTTTGTGAGAAATGGCTATCGCAAAAGTGTCTACACATCGACTCGGCTTCATGATACAACTAGGAATGATGTTGCATTTGATGTCAATGTGAGGATGGTCCTCTTAGCGCACGAGTTAGGGTTGGGGTATGCAGCTCTCCAAAAGATTAGTAAAGTGTTGGATCCCAGGGCTTCATCTGAAAACGTATCAGAAACATGACAAGAGGGTGACAGGTAGGCTATTGAAACGTGTTCCCTCTCTCTCTCTCTCTCTAGCCAATATCAGAAGCCTATACATATGCACAGTAGTCTCCCTCTCTCTACCTGTGGCATTTCTACATGCATCCATAAACTGACCAAATAAACTGTTTTAATTTCAGTTGCTGAAATAGAGAGAGGTCTGGAGTCCTTGCACAGAAGCAGAGAGCAGATTAGGCAGGCATATGCAGATGTGGACCCAGAGGTAGGTAAGCTGACTGCCAATAAATACAAAATGTTACAAAATTATTACAGTTATTGAGAATTATTACAATAATTCTCAACCAGCGTTCAGTGGACAACATGAAGGCGGCAATATGGGGTAGTCTGCTTCACTGATGACAACCCCATGCGCACCAGGAACATATTGTGGTTTTAGGACAGTTTTGTTGACTGCAGCTGAGTGGGTTCTACAGACCAGCTGCTTAGAACAGTTTTGTGAACTCCAGCTGAGTGGGTTCTACAAACTAGCTGTCTAGAACAGTTTTGTGGATAGCTAGTGTGGTGCCATCTGAGGAGTGACTCTGTAGACCTATGATGGCGTAGCTTGATGTCTCCTATGGTGTTGCTTTTGACGATGGTTATATCACTTGTTTGTTAGGCAATCTATATTTAGCTTCTATTGGTGTTTACCCTGCATTGTTTACCACATCTTGTCCTGTGTATTTATGAATCAGCTTACTCTTCATGTTCATTCATTCATTCATTCATGTTTTCTCCATGTAAAACGCTTAAAAAAACACAGAAAGCTAGATAATCTGTGTTCTCATGCATGTCCTCGTCAAATGTGTCTATCTCTGTCCATGATGTTTAACAAAATAATGCAAGATTTCTAAAAGGGAATGTTGTCTTCCCTACTAACATTGTCTCGTCTCTAGTCTCGTCTTACTAACATCCCACTCGTGGGCTGTACCTTGACGTGGTGAGTGGGCTTCCAACTAAACAGGTCTTGCTTCTCTATACAAAATGTCTACTCCTGGACTATTTTGAATCCACAACATGCTGTGTTATTCAGTTTTCAGTTTCTATGTGTTTTCAGATGTTGTGTAATGTTGCTACTAATGATGTGATTGGATATTGTGTTTGTAAATATTGGTTTACAATGCAAATGTATGTTTTTTTACAATACAAATTTTCAAAGCCCGTTTTCTCAAAATGAGTTATTTCTCATCTTAGGGACATCAAAACCACCACTTGAGTAGCACCTACATACACCTAACTTTCCAGTTTTGTTCCAATCCATATTCTGAAGGGTTTGGCCAAGGGGGATTTTTTAATTTTCATTCATAGCCTGATTTATATAACAGTTTATCCCTAAAACATGGCGAAAATTTGTCTTTTTATGACCGTTGACAGTATTTTCTGATTTCTGAAGTGAAGAAAAGAGATATCAAAAATCCCCCTTGGACAAAGTTTGAATAGGGATATGTGAACAAAATGAAACAAGAATTTTGAATCTCGCTTGAACCAGTTAAAAAAATTGATGTCCCGAAATTATGCAAATTAGCCCATATTTAGTGCATATAATGCCTAATTTGCATATTTATCCATAAGATTTCAGAAAACTAACTCATACTCACTCATTAATTAACTGTCAAACTGATTGTGCCACCACAAGAGGCAGTGGCACAGTCGATTATAGGTGTCTCAGTAATTACCCATTATATAAAAGGCTATACTTTGCATGTATTTACCAGGTAAATGTTTAGTAATTGGGGGACTATGAAAAATGATCAGAGTAAGTTAATTTAGCAATAGAAATCCATAAGCCTAGGGCCAATGGGCCTAGCACAGCCATCACCAACAGGCGGACCGCGGTACTGTTATCAGAGCGATTCCTTGCTAATATTAGTTGGAGTTGGACACTGCATGACCGAAGAAACGTAACGACAAACGAAGAGGGAAGTGAGATAATATAAGACAGAAGTAACGTCATCCTATACATGCCGTGCTCTAAAATAAGAAAGATATATGTCGAAAAGAGGGCGTTCCATCAAGTGGACCGAGTTGTAGGAATATGCAAGGAAATAAATCTGCGTTGAGGGCATACAAAACACACGCATCACCACCGGACCCTGGCTTGAGGCCACACAGCAAATTCAGGAGTGAATTTGGGTGTTGAAAATCCAGTGTTACAATAAAAAGTGTAAAAGTGTTACATTTCTGGAGTTTATATGCTGAACTACACACCAAAAAGAGTTCGGACCTCACCTAGTGTTGCAATTGCTGGTGTACAATTTAGGTGTTATTTTGAACAGAGTACATGTACACGCCTTAACACCAAAAACGTGTTAAAATATGTTGCACGCATGCGTAATCATTCTACTCGTTCCACGTGGCTGCTGTCGGTGCGAAGTGACTGAGACCGAGGATTGCCTATCATCAGGTGAATTTTACCATTTTGTTCAACATACCAAGCGAGCTAGATCATTTTATTCTATGCCAGTATTTAAATATGACATTATTTTTGACGTGTTTAATCAAAGTGAGCAACTAACATTATACTGTTTTGATATTGTAGTAGACCATGAGTCCAAATGACCAGCTAGCTAGCTAACAGTTACGTTACCAAGCTAGCTTGAAGAGAGACACGTTTTCATTTCACGTTGTTACTTCGACTGCTAGCACTAACATTATATGAGCTAAATGGACTGAATTATGCTGCTAGCCTTTGTGGACCAGTGAACTCCAGATAGCTAACGTTAGCTACGCGGCCGTACGGCTTTGAAGAGCTTTTTATTGTTTGATGATGTCTTACAGGTCAAAATGATCGTCACAGTCAAACACGGGGACACAAAAAAATACATAAAGCTCGATGAACCCTGCTTCGTTGAGCTTCTTTACGAAGGTAAGCTAACCTTTATGTGCTAGCGCTAGCTCTGTCGCCCTCGGCACAGCACTAACGGTAGTTTCTCGCAACTTGCTGCTGAACCTTTTTGCCAGCTAGCGTTAGGAGTTTAGACCAGTAACTTGTTGTAGGAGTGTCATGATTTCTAACTTCAAAAGCAAGTTCTCAGGATTCTGCTAGTACCCCCCCCCCCCCCCCCCCTGCGCTGTGCTTGCGAGCCAGATCATGCGGTTGGTGGGGAAATGTCTAGCTCGGCCATCCAAAGGCGCTAACGTTAGTGTGAACCAGTCGTGTTTGGGTGTAATATCAATTGTCAATGTTCTTTCTTCAGTGAGGCGGAAATATCTACTGACCGAAGATACAGTGATAAGAGTCACAGATGACCAGGGCATAGATGTCGATGAAGATGTCTTTCCAGATCTGGCAACAGTTAGGGAAATGTGTTTGTGTAATCTATACAGGGAGCTATGGTAAGTAGCCTAGGGATGCCACGGTTCTCGGTATAATATTGAATGGGACGGTTCAATGCGCACTTGTGAATTGCGGATTTTCCATGCGTTTCTTACTGCCGAATTGGAGAAAGCCTCTCCCCGCGAGTAAATAATCACACGGGATTTCCTCCCGCAGAAGACTGGTTGCAGTTGTAGCAACGAGCGGTCGACAACTTTGGTGCTGTCATTCCCTCCGCTTGGAACAGGCGCTCCTCGCGCGTGTGTGTGCAGGCAGACGGAGCAGGAGAGAGAGATGTCTCTTCCTGATAATTAGGAATAGCGAAAATGCTGAGACGAATATCTTAATCTTATTGCAAGTTAGAAACGGGGTTGGATAGATAAAAAGTGCGAGACAACATTTATATAACCTACATAGAAAATCAATTTTCTTAATTTCTCCAATAGGCCTACTCTTAGTTTTGACCGGGCGCAGCCAGCCTCATGCGTTGAGGCACGTTTTGCAAATCGACTACTATACCAGTAGTCAAGGCTGAGGCACTTTTATATTTTAAAGTGTTTATCATTTATTTATTTTTTAACATTGGATGTGTTTTTTATAGGCCTATCTTTATTTATATTCTTTTATATTATACAATACACCAGGCATATTATGGAATGTGTCTGAATGGAAAAGTTCCATAAGTAATAAGCAAAATAAATAAAGACTTTTTGAAATGGTAGCTTTTTTTTTCTCCTTACGCAAAAAACGCATACCGAAAACTAACCGAAACCGTGACCCAAATACCAAGGTACCGTGGCATCCCTAATGGTAAGCATGACTTAGAAGTGTAGGTGATGGTAGAGTAGCTATGAATGGCCAAGGAAAGAGCTAAGAACGGCAAAGGGATAGAAAATGATGTAACTGAGTGTAGCAAGAGAGGGAGTATTCTTTTATTGGCTGGTGTCTATGTTGGGCAGCAGCAGTTTTGCATATTAACAAGAAATACATGATAATGTATGTTTCAGCTCCCTCGCAGTCGCCGATGCCATCTTCCATGTACCTGCCTGTGCCAGAGTACTCTAACCTGGATGGAATATTGACATTAACACCTTGTGGTAAGCATGGTATATGTAGACTAGTAAAACCTCACTTATCCAAACCCTTTATGAATGGAGGAATACAGAAATATGTTGGAAATATAGGCTTGTTTGATCAAGTCCTATGCATTGCTTTTGAATTCCCCATTGTATTTTGCATGTTTTAGATCTCCCACTGGAGCTGCCCCAGTCATCCCTAAAGCGGACTGTCTCCCCAAGTCTGACAGACACATTGTCACTCACCCCTTCCAGCAGCATTGACAGCAATGTTACTGATGACCTAGGATCAGAGAGGGCAAACCTGGATTCCACCAATGCAAAAAATGCAAGTATATCTTGTTTACTTTATCTATGGTACTCTGCCATGGCTTACTGTTAAGAGTTTTCACATTGCCTGATTTCATTAACAATTACTGTATCTTAATTGTCATTCTATACTGTATAATGCCTGTGTTTTAGATGGTGGAGCAAATTCTAATCAACAAACCAGCAGGTTTGAGTGTCCTCAAAGAGTACGCAGATACAGGGACTCTGAAGGATTCCACCAGACGACTAATGGTGAACATCATAGTTGCTCACATGACTGAAAAGGAAGGGTGAGCATACTTTATTATTTTCATGAATACTGTAGTCATGAATATCCTGTTTGAGGAAAAAATTCTCATAACAAACGTATCTGTTACAGAAGAGCTATAAGAAAGGCCACAAAGGAGCTCCATGCCCTTGGAATTGTAACATTGTTTCCTGCTTTGAAAGATCCATACTCTGAAAAGGGTTATGTAAGTTTGAGATCTTGAGATCTAGATAAGCTTGTAGGCCTAGCTATCATGATGATCAAGCTGTACAGTACCAGCTTATGTACAATACCAAGTCCCATCCTTACAATTTATAATTATCGTTATCGATAGCCTGGCCGGAGGCATTATGGATTCGTGTTGTCCGTACTTCTATTTCTAGTTCCCTTCTTGTTCTTCTCCTACAGGAACATTTCTATGACAGCCAGAGCAACAAGGGCTTTTTTGAATGGCGTGTTAAGACTGTTCAACGTAAATCCAATCCCAAGACTGCGGTACCCAGGTTAGAGGACAAGGGAGGTCCTACGTCTAAAAGAAATATCAGCCATCTAGCCAACCAGCGAGAGGGAGACGATTACATGGAGGCCATTTCGCTTCTCAACCACACCACTGATCGAGAGTTGGTTCTCCAGAAGATGAGGGAGACATTTGAGTATCGTCAACAAATGATCCATGACCCACAGCAGTCTTCAAATCTGTTCAAACTGTTCCCTCGATTCCTGGACACCAAAGGCCTGGTAAGAAGCTAGAGGTTGACCATTTGAATGCTTTCTCCCCAGGTTTTGTATGCTGATTAGACACTAAATGGCTACATTTGTTGTCCTATACTTTTGATTAGATCCTGCAAGATTTCTCAATGCTCTTCGGTGTAGAGACTGCATCAAGATTTCTGGAGAAATGGAACACCAGCTTCAAAGAGAAAGTTATACAGGAGGCGAAGACGCTGAGTAAAACACCTCTACTCAAAACGCTGCTGAAATCTGCACTCAATGAAAACACAGGCACTGATGATGATGATGAGCCAGGTAGTGTTTTAACAATGTTTCCTACATGTGTGCACATGGAATGTCTAATGTTGTTGTTTACTCTGTTGTTGTTTACTCATGCATTTCACATCCAAACATCTCTAGTGCAAGCCACAGGGAATTTTGTTTTTGATATCACACTATTGAGTCTACCTAGTTTAAAATATGACTGTTGTGTTCACTGTACAGAATTAGACACAGCAGAGAAATTATTAATGTGATGTCTGATGTTTGCAGAGTGGGACAGCGACTTGGCTTCCTTGCTTCTCTTGCTGCATCTTCTGAACCCCCAGCCAGCTGGAAGGAAGCGACCGAAGAAGATCAGTGTCCGTGAGGCTGTGGATCACCTGGTGATATTTCACAAGGTCTGTCTAAAATGACATTACACCTAAGATGCCAACACACTGTTTGAAAGTAAGATATCCATATGAAGTTGTATTGACAACTAGTATATCTTTCATTGTGCTTCAGTCATGCAGAAGCCTTGATGATTATCTCAAGAACATCGAAGGAAACTCCCAGCCGTACCTCCTGGCCTCAGGAACAACCAAAGCGGAGATCCAAAGCTTCTACATCATCACTGAAAGAAACCTCATTCCCTGTCAGGCGAGCACATCCCTAGGTGCATTTGATGAGCTTTTTAAGTGCCACTTTGTATTTGGTATGCATTACGACAATGCACTTTCAAGCTTGTATACATTTGTGCAGACCACGGTGTATAATATTGACATAGGTAGCACTGAAACCCCAAAGGTCAGGGAACTGAGGGCCAAACTGCTAAACAAAGCATAGAACACTGACAACAGATGTCTAGTAGTCGAACATATGTACAACTGTTTTATTTGTAAGTCCCAATTTGATACAAGTTTGCTGTTGATTAGACACTTAAAATTGAACCATGGTATGTATCCAGGGAAGAATTTGAGACTGAAATGTGGTCAAGTTGGATGTAACTTAGAGTTCTGTACTTATTCTGGTTTTAGGAAACATCTTAATAAGATACATGAAACCACTGAAGGTAATAATGCTCCACATGATATTCACCCGCCTGACATTGTCCTAGAGGGGCCAACAACCTCAGATCAGTGCCTTAATGATGTAGAAGGGCCTGTAGATTCAGATCAGTGCCATAGTGATGATTTTAGTACAGCTCAAAGACAAGAAATGTGTGCCTCCATTGTAGCTAATCTTTTGGCAAGCGGTGTACCAAATAATGTGGTTAGTTCTACAGTTGAACATTTAGAGGAATATGTGAATGATTTACAATCCAATCTTAAGGACCAGGTTTTGAGTTTAATACCACCTATCTCCAGATCACCTTTTGAGGACTTGTTTAGAAACCTAGACAATCCCTTCAGCAATTTTAAGTCTGAGAGTAAATGGAAGAAGTATTTTGATGAAAAATGGGGTGTAGTACAACCTGTTGAGCTCCGCCTGGGAGAAAGGTTTGACACCAGGAGAAATAGACATTCCGGAACCTATGAGCAAGTCCCAGTCAGTGATAAATTCATTTATGTTCCTATATTGAAAACCTTGAAATTCATGTTTAAGAATGCTGACATATGTGAGTTAATGCAGACCAATGCTCAGAGTGACAAATATGATGATTTTTGTGATGGAAGCTACTTTAAAAGCCATCCTTTATTTTCCAATCACAAGTTTGCTTTACAAGTCCAGCTGTACTACGATGATTTTGAGTCTGCTAATCCTCTGGGATCGAAGCATGGTATACATAAAGTTGGCTGTCTGTATTTCATCCTTAGGAACCTTCCCCCTAGAGTGAATTCTAGTTTGATGAATATTCATTTAATATCTTTGTTTCACTCATCTGATGCTAAGAAGTATGGGATTGACACAATACTAAAACCTTTAGTCAATGATCTAAAAATACTAGAAACTACTGGAATAGAAGTTCCTTTTTCAGAATTGCCTATATTTGGTACACTCGCTCAAATTACTGGTGACAATTTGGGAATGCATGGGATTCTTGGCTTCATGGAGTCATTTAGCGCCACCTACTTCTGTAGACTGTGTTTAATAGACAAGACATCAGCTCAGTCTGTGTTTTCAGAGGATGATGTATGTTTAAGGTCACAACAGTCAAATGCACAGCATTGTGCTAACTTAGTAGATGATCCTACATTGATGTCATCATTTGGTGTCAAGCGAAACAGTATACTGAATTCATTGTCCTTTTTTAATGTATCAGGGAATTATGCTGTAGATATCATGCATGATATATTGGAAGGTGTGGCTCAGTATGAAATCAAACTCCTCTTTGAATATTTGACTAAGAACTTCATCTCAAAAGAAAGCTTGCTCAGTAGAATATATGCCTTTAACTACGGCTATTTGGAGAAGAAGAATAGACCAACCAATCTAAATCTGGACCAGGCAGGAAATGGGATAGGTTTGAATGCAACTCAGACGTTATGTTTAATCACAAACATTCCATTGATAGTTGGTGACATTGTCCCTGATGATGACCAACATTGGCATTTATTACTGTTGTTACTGAACATAATAAATATTGTGTTCTCCCCTTCAGTCACAAAAGGTATGACTGTTTATTTAAAGCACCTTATTATGGAGCACCATCGCTTATTCAAAGAGTTGTATCCGTCTAAGAGCTTGATACCTAAACATCATTTTATGATCCATTATCCCAGGTGCATACGGAAGATTGGTCCTTTGCTCCATGTATGGACAATGAGATTCGAGGCGAAACACAAATTTTTCAAAGGTTGTGTAAAGAATTATAAGAATGTAACTGTATCACTTGCAAAAAAACATCAGTTTGCAGTAGCCTATCATTGGGAATGCTTGACTTTGAAGTCATTTGAGTGTGGTCCAATCAAGATGTCTTTACTTAGATTCCTTGACTTTTCTGAAGACATTTCCGAAAAGCTTCAGATTGAACCTCTGGCCAGAGTCAGTCACACCAACTGGGTGAAATGTTCTGGAGTAGAATACCGTATTGGCCTCTATGTTTGCACGGATATTGATGAGAATATGCCTGTGTTCTGCAAAATAACCTCTATTGTTCTGCATAGTGGGCAGGTTTTCTTTGTTTTAGTTGAAAACGAAACTTGTTTCCATGACCACTTTCATGCATTCCAAATCTGTGAAAAAAGACCCAGGAAAGTACTTGTTTTAGAGAAGGAGAAAGTAAGATATTTTAAACCATTTGATGTCCAAATGTCATATGGATGTGACTCATTGATTTATATTGTGATGGAGGGCTGTCTCCTTTAGGCCTACATTTTTTTTATGGCCGTACTGTACAGGCACTTTATAATTTTTTAAGTAGGCTATTTTTTGTTTATGCTTGATGGCAGTGGCATGATTAAAATGTGTCTTGGAACTTATGTAATCTGTGTTTATTGATTATTAACAGGTAAACAAGTATTCTATTTACAAGTTTGAAGTAGCCCTTTTACACCATTAGTGTTCATTATACAGTAGCCTATAACATTTTGCATTTTAACACCCTAAAGTGTTAAAAGTCAACACAATCAAAGTGTTCATATTGTGATATATATAACACCCTAAAGTGTTAAAAGTCAACACAATTTAAGTGTTCATATTGTGATATATATAACACCCTAAAGTGTTAAAAGTCAACACAATCAAAGTGTTCATATTGTGATATAAACAATTTTACAAGTGTTACGTTTTAACACTCAGAAGTGTTCACCACCAACACTCTAAAAGTGTTAATGTCTTAACACTCCAAAAAGTGTTAATTTAACTCAGATTTTGAGTCTACTCGATGGACCTATATGTACACTTAAATTGAGTTGATTTTAACTCCCACAGAGTTAAATTCACTATTGAGAATTTGCTGTGCATTTTGTCAAACTGGACCTCTTAGAACTTTACTTGATAACCCCTGGCCTAGGATATAGACAATAAACTACCGGTGGAATGGTGGTGGAGCAATAGCAGGAGCATTTCAGATTACTAGCGGACCGCTGTCCCTGACGCTAATAAACCGCCAGAGGTCCGCTTTCCATTCAATGTGCAAATGGCCACGAACCCGCCAGCGGATTCGGCCGGATGTCTGCCAGTTCCTCCATCGGGAACCCACTGTAGGTCCGCTAGCCTTGTTATATTCTGCCGGAGGTCCGCAAACTCGTCCATTGGGGACCCGCTGTAGGTCCACTAGCCTTGTGTTGTGAAGCGCTTTGTGCACTCGTGCTGTGAAAGGCGCTATATAAATAAAGTTTACTTACTTACTTACTTACCTTGTGTTATGTGTGCACATGGAGCACAGCCACAATACCCACATGGATTTCCTCTGTTGGCTCCCATTTCGTACTCGTCACAGTTACATGTTTGGCATCTGCCTCGCAAAATGCCTCGGGGGTCCTTCATTATGCTTCAGCTGGCACAGCTCGAAACAAGATGGGTCTGGCTATGCGAAACTACGTATTGAGAAGGTAACTGCCTACACCAACACCGTTTCAGGAGAGCACACAGTGACATCTGTGACAAGCCGACAGATGAACATGAATGAAAAGTCTTTGGTAGACCTACTGCTGATTAATGTACAGAAGTCACGTTGGTTGGGTGATGATGTGGACGAGGTTGTACAGGTTATGTTATAGCTCTGTATAGAATGGTAGATGTGTACTGGCAAATGGTTTAATGCTTTTTGGCTTCTAAATATTACATTTTGGAATATGAAATAAGCCCCACAGCTATATTAAGTCAGGGTTTGCTGTGAGCAAGTAGCAAGTAGGCTAGCTTATGTTAGAAGCCTATCGGTAGATGCATGCTGGCAAGTGGTTTAATGTTTGGTTTCTCCTACATATTCTGGCATAGGCTATGTGGGTGGGGGGAGGGCACATCTTTTTTTTTTTACAGACACGGGGAGGGCAGAGAGAAAATAGTATAAATGTCAGGGAGGGCAGTTGATAAAAATAAAAATAAAAAAAATAAAAAGGATCAACCCCCCCCCACCTAAATATCGAACAGTCCCTTATGGAAGCTGCTGCTAGTTGTTGTGAGCTCATAAGCTAACTGGCTATCCCACTCTTATTGTGCTGGATTAGCATTTGAAATGGAACAACTGATGTGTCCAGGCGACAAGACCTATCTTAATTTATCAGACATTATTTTATCTCATTTCAATTCACAGCTATTTCAGTGGCATGACTAGCTTCCGTCCTACCAGTCCTGAACAGAAACTAGCCAGCCTCGCGCATAAGCCAGGCTTGACCTGGCCTGGTTTCATAACCAAGGGGAAAACGGAACATGGCTTGTTTCTCGTCGTCTGACTTTGCATTTTAAAACTGAAATCAAATAATCTATCATTTTGTGTTCATCAGTAGGCTACAGGTCACTGCAGACAGGAGATATTTCCGGAAACGTCTTCACAGGGTTTAGGATCTGTTGTGCACATTGAGCACTTCGGCACTTTACAAACGCGTGTTTGCTCCCTCTGCTTTGTCGAGATTTATTTTTCAGTAGCCCTAACGATGACGCAAATCACGACTGATCCCTCTAATCTTAAACTATAGGTAAACTTTATTCAGAGTAGTCCTATTACGCTGTTTGTGATAAGGCTCCTATTTGCTCAAACACGAGCTGCATGTATAATCAGAATGAGGTTTCCTCTGAAGTGACTGCGTGTGCATAGAAAGCTTTCTAAACAGACGCAGTAGGCGTTCATGTCAGTATCCTAAACAAAGCTGCCACAACGCTGCCTGCCTACAGGAGCTGTACTATAACATTCATAGCTGCAAATATCATATCTTTAAATTGTCGGCCTAAAGAGTGGACTAAATGCACAGTGAGAATGACAAAGACTTCACACATGAATGTAAAGATGTTAAGTTATTATAAAATATCCAACCAGTCTAGTCGACCTGTCCATGCGGTTTTGCAGAGGTCCAGGAGCAGGTGTGAAGACCCCACATGTAGCCTACTGTATACAGCACTACATCAAACCCGCCCTGGCCTGCAACACAAACCACTAGTTAAAATGCTCTAATCACAAATGGTATTGTGTGTATGTTAAGGTTGAGAGGTGATCTGACTACGTTTAATGCAATCATTGTAAATCGCTTTGGATAAAAGCGTCTGCTAAATGACTAATGATCTGCCACCCTGGGGAAGCTTTAGGTGGCGCTGGAGCTCAACAGAAGAGAGAAGCTGAAGGGTTAATCTGGTCAGATAAAAGGCTTTGGCCGGCCACCTCCGCGAGAGCTTGGATCTGCCACCTGCCGGGACGGAGAGCCTCGCAGCCCGGAGGAACCTCGACAGCCCGGAGGAACCTCGACAGCCCGGAGGAACCTCGACCCCGGTCCTCGGTCTGGTCCTCGGTATGGGAGTCGGCGTGGAGGGATACGTTTCTTCTTCTTCTAATTTTCTTAGAATAACCTACAACTTTGCGCGACGTTGTGTGATAAAGTGAACGACAATTCGGGCACCGGACAGCAGCCTGGCATTAGTGAGATTAGAGACCGCCTCGGGACACTCGGTCCGCGCCGAGCCCTTTCGTTTCTCAGATTAGAGCTGTCTACGTTTGAAGGACAAGAGCAAAACGGGATTATAGAACATTTCCTTTACCCCGTTTATTTGAAAACTTGGAAGATGACCGTCGCCGGACTCGGGTAACAGTTCGTGCGCCCGTCAGGTAACGAGTTCATTTATGTGGTAGCCTACCATTAATTTGTCCCCAGAGTTGTATGGATTGTAGTATGAGATGAACTTAATTTCTCTCAGTTGACTGTGGTTTATGATAATTTAAATGACTTCATTAACACAATTGCAATGCTTGTTTATATTTGACCCATCATAATAGACTATGGGTCAAATAACACAATATTATCGTAGTGATATTGGGTTAAAGTGTTGACCGGACAGTCTGTTTTGTGTATCATGGCCATGTGAATGGTCAAGTAAGAAATTTAACAGATTAGCCTTCTGTTATTCCCATCAGCAGTGTCACTGTGTAACACATATAAGGACATTGTAACTCCATCCATTTAGGTGTTTGGAGAAAATCTGAAAATCACCACACAGATGGAAACATTTAAATCCACCTCATCTCCTTTCGATATTAGCGCAAACGTTCAAGGAGTCTTCTCAGTGGAACGTGAAGAGAATGATGAAATACAAATTGTGTGCGTGTGTGTGCTTATTGTATTAATACACAAATTTAGGCTAGTTTAGACCCAAAGCAGCTCACAATTGGTGTGTGTGGGAGGCTCCAGACCTCCCTCCCTGCCTCCATTGGTGGGGGAGGCTCCAGACCTCCCTGCCTCCATTTGTATTCTGCCCATGGCTGGCTCTATAATCAGCCCACTGTTACAGATGGCTCAGTGGGGTAGAGTCTGATGATTGAGGGGCATCGAGAAGGAAGACTGAAGGCCAGCTTGGGAAGAAACTAAAGCTGAAGGTTAAAGATAGGCTATGTCTTCACTGTAAAGGTTGAAGTGTGTGCATGTCTGTGAGAGAGAGAGAGCTTTCTTCAATCTGCACACATTACCTGTGTTTAAGGAACATTCTTGAGAGGGACTGCACAGTGGAAGGATAATACTTGTAGCATCAAAGTCACTCAAACAAACCATGAGGTCCTCTTTCAATGACCACACCTGTGCACTGTCCTGACATGTCTCGTCCCTGCACTCTGTCCAATGTTGTCTTCATGTTATGCACCACGACCGAAAGCAAATCCCTACGTTGAAAACTGCATGGCAATAAACAAATTCTGATTCTGATTCCCTAGATGTACAGAAGGACCAGGAACGCGGCTAATAGGGGAGTTTGTGGTGCTATTTTCCATTCGCCCTTGATGAATCCTAACACAAACCCATATCTATAACATATTCATTCTTCTTCTTCTTAATATTATTATTATTATTATCATAACCGTACCCAGCAAATGGAAAATAGCACCAAAAACTGAGCTATTAGCCCTGTGCTTGTACCCGCAACAGGAGCTCTCTGGGCCGGCCACAATGTTATGCAGCTCGGCTTGGCATAGGGGGTTCTGGAGCTCTGTAGCCTGGCTGTACGATCGCAAAGTTGTGAACAGAAAAAATACCACATACGAGCAAATATAACCTGCTCCGCTATAATGAAACTGGTAAAACTAAGATGCCTGGATAAAGAAATAATTTTTCGAAACTATATATTTGACAGAATCAGTATTTTACGCAAGCTAGTTCTTAATGCTAATTCAGACACACTAAAGACCGTTTCAGACGAGGAGCGATATCCGCGCATTGTAATTCATTTTCAATAAGAGAGGTGAGCGGACAATTTGGGAGCCGCGGACAATCGGGCGGAGTGGCAAGCGGGCGCGACCCCGTGAGATTGTCGCGCACGTGCTCGTTTCGTGCACACGCCCGCCCGCGACGAGCTGAATTGTAGTCAGCTTTCCCCGCTGCGCGCAGGACGCGTGCGTCCCCTGCTGATCCGAGCGAGAACGCAGGTGGAATATAGCTCCCCATCTGAAACGGCCTTAACAGAGCGGGGGAGAGCTGTGAATGCGCACTGGAAATCCACAGGAGTTTGCAGGATCGTGCAAACTTCGTGAACGCGGGCGGGGTCTGAGAAAAGCACAACTGCGCATGTCAAAAGGGGTCGATTCGGCAAGATGGCGCTGATCAAAATGTTTCAGGAAGTAAATCGCTTCCTGGCCCCTTGAGGCTACCTTACGTTTTATCTTGTAACCAACCGTTACATTATTTACTTGCACTTCGCAACCTTTTGTCTTTTACTGTCATGTCAAAAAGTAGAAAGATTGCTCTGGGTGTAGCCTATTTAGAGGCTGAAGAGGAGAGAGTTGGTCGGACTCAATACATCCATGGTTGGACTCGATTATGGGTTCACAATATCCGTGCCTGCTATCCTCCGTCATGATTGGTCGTCTGAAAAAATACGCTCCGAGTCATAGCGGATTTCTCAAAAAGTTGAACTATTTTCAACTTCAGGAATCCGTTCTGGCCAGCGCTCAGCGCTCAGCGCAGCGCATTTCAATATCCGCCCGCATTCGGATCTGTTCCCATAGCTTTGAATGGAAAATAATCTACCGAAATCCACAGTGCATTTAAAAAAATACTCAGTGTGCACGCAGCGATTCCTGAAGTTGAAAATAGTTCAACTTTTTGAGAAATCCGCTATGACATGGAGCGTATTTTTATCAGACGACCAATCATGACGGAGGTGGGATAGCTGTCGGCCACGGAGGATATTGTGAACCCATCTTCTGGCTCTAAATAGGCTACAGCCAGAGCAATCTTTCTACTGTACGTTTTGACATGACAGTAAAAGCCCAAAAGTGGCAAAGTGCAAGTAAATAATGTAACGGTTGGTTAAAAGATAAAACGTAAGGTAGCCTACAATGTATCGAACTTGGGTAGATTCAAGAATGTTGTTATGGAAACGAAATTCGCGAGAGCCGCATCTCTTTTTCAACACAAAATCCGCTCTGGGTAACTTATCCGCTACATAAAATATCTGCATTGTGCACACAGCCATAGGAAACCAGATGTTTTCTTCTTCGCTAATGCCAAGTCTTTGAGGTTAGGCAAGATTCCATAGACAAGATTCATGGCAGGCCAAAGGGACCAGATTTATCCGTGGCAAGTGTTTGAAACTGCGATGCTCTGCACTATCCTAGCCCAGCCTGGCAGGATGGAGAGTATGAGAGGAATTTCTATCAGCTTCAGAAGATAGAGGAGAAAAAGGGAGAGAGAGAGAGAGACAGTCATTCAAATTAAGTAGCAAGCACTGATGGCTCTCTGTAGGCTATTCCTTGTCAAGTGATCAAGGCCTCTGGCGGAAAGGGGAGTAGGGAGAAGATGAGAGCAAGTGAGAGGGAGTTCTCAAGGAAAGCCATGAGGACTCTGCCTTTGTAATGATGTGAAAACTGCTAAGTAGTCTTTTGTTAACTTAAATCAAATTTCGACTTCATCAAAAGCCACTGATGCACCATCAAAGATGTTGTACGCAGGCAATTGGATTCAGGTTTTGGTACTGTATATTTAATCTGTCAATCAAACAAAGAAACAAACAAACAAACAGTTCCATCCTATGGAATACCAAATGTACCAAAATGAAATAAATAAATATGGCTATCAAATAAATACTGAAATAAATGTGGTAAAAATATATAAATACATGTAAAATATATAAATGAGTCAATAAATAAAAAATAAAAAAATTATTTAAAAATTGTGTTTCTGATAATGCCACATTTATTTATATATTTATTTATTTTATTTTTCATAATGCTACATTGCATAATGCAATGCTACATTTCCAATCCTGGGGGTGTGGTTATCTCAGACTCAGACCAAAGTAACAGCACCATAGATGAGATCTTGGTCAGAGCATAATATTAATGAACCCTCACCTGCCACCCTGCATTTTGGAAATTTGCAACAACAATTTATGCCGGATTGAAGGCACACGGCCGTTGTGTGGTGTTTGACACAGGAGAGAATAAAAGCATCTCAGAATTATTGAGAGAGGCTGCCAACTACCTCCACACTGCCAACCACCTCGACAGGCAGCCACTGCCTAGAGCTGCCGAAGTGTGCCCAAGCATTTCGGGCCCAAGACCAAGAACACCTGTCCAAGGTAGGTCATTAGCTGTTAGCTAGCTAGATAGTAGGGATGCACCGAGACGTCATTATCTGTATCTGTTCAATCAACATAATTATCTGTATTCATATTTGTATTTGGATAGAAAGTGGGCATGGTTTATACTGCAAGTTGCGTTAAACCGTATTTTCTAATAACTTAATATTCATTGGTAATGCAATTTTTGAGCATTCAAAGCATCACATTGATTTAATATTGGTATATAACTAGTTCTGAAATATATTTCCATGTTAGCAATGCTGTTTTAAAACTTATTTTACTCTTAAAAAAGCAACTGTAACTATGACAATGCAGTACAACATATGTAGTAAACATCCACAGGCCACATTTAATCTCAGACTGAGTGTAGCCTATTTTTTAAGTTATTGTCCAGTTGACAATTATGTAATGTTATGGCAAGCCACGTTTATTCCCCATAAAGTCTACCAGTGGAACATGCTTTCAAATCCCTACCTACCAAAACAGAATGACCAGCTAACATTAGCTGAATTAAGAAACTTGCTGCTCGACCTTCCAACTTTATCTGACAATGGGTGAATAAAAATGTGTCCTCTCACCACCCAACCTAGTCTCACTCGGCAGACTTCAGAATTCAACGTTTGTCCATCGCCTCCAAACGTCATTTCTAGACGGCATCATACAAATGATGAAAATAACATATGCGTGGAGGCGCTCGGGCAGCGAGCATTGAGCGATTCCCCTGCGCGCACGCACGGCCCGCGCAGGGGTATTGCGATATGCGGAGAGCGTCTATTACATTACATTAGTCATTTAGCAGACGCTTTTATCCAAAGCGACTAACAATAATTGCATTTAACGTAGGAAGAGCCAATGTACTACTACTTGCCAGAACTCACAAGTGCATCTTCCTTCTAAAACAAGTGACTAAGAGCATAATCTAGTGCTGACGGCAAAGTGCAAGAATCGCAATCTAAAGTACAGTGCAATATAATATAATACAATAAGTGCTTAGGCGGGAGGATTGTTGAAGTACTTCTTGAAGAGACGAGTTTTGAGCCTGCGCCGAAAGATAGGCAGCGACTCTGCTGTCCTGACATCAGTGGGCAGTTCATTCCACCACTGCGGGGCCAGGACAGAGAAGAGCCGTGACCGTGTCGATCGACCGCAGGAGCCTCAGAGTGATGGGGCAACCAGTCGCCCTGAGGTAGCAGAGCGTAGCGGTCGGGAGGGGGTGTAGGGTTTGACCATGGCCTGGAGGTAGGAGGGAGCTGTTCCTTTCATTGCCCTGTAGGTTAGCACCAGAGTTTTAAACTGGATGCGAGCCGCTACAGGGAGCCAGTGTAGGGAACGGAGGAGGGAAGTTGTGTGGGAGAATTTGGGGTGGTTGAACACCAGGCGAGCAGCAGCTTTCTGGACAAGTTCCAGAGGTTTAATGGCTGACGCCGGCGCCCCAGCGAGGAGGGAGTTGCAGTAGTCCAGGCGGGAGATGACCAGGACCTGGATGAGTACCTGCGCCGTTTCATTAGTGAGGAAAGGGCGAATCCTCCTGATGTTGTAGAGCATGAATCTGCAGGAACGTGTGACGGATGTGACGTGCGGAAAATGACAGTTGGTCATCCAGGGTCACACCCAGATTCCTCGCAGTCCGAGTCGGGGTCACCACTGTGTCTTCAATGGTGATGGCCAGGTCCCGGTGCGGGCAGCCCTTCCCCGGGAGGAACAGCGGCTCAGTCTTGTCCAGATTGAGCTTGAGGTGATGTGTCGTCATCCACTCCGAGATGTCAGCCAAGCACCCAGCTATGCGTGTCTCCACTTTTGTATCAGAAGGGGGAAATGACAGGACCAGTTGGGTGTCATCGGCATAGCAGTAATAGGAGAAGCCATGCAAGCGAATAACAGAGCCCAGAGATGTAGTGTAGAGGGAAAACAGGAGAGGACCCAGGACAGACCCTTGTGGAACCCCCGTAGTCAGACTACGCGGTTCCGACGTCGACCCTCTCCATGTCACCTGGTAGGAGCGGTCCGTCAGGTAGGATGCAAACAGGGAGTGTGCAGAGCCAGCGATGCCTTTCTCCTCGAGGGTGGAGAGGAGGATCTGGTGGTCTACCGTATCAAATGCTGCTGACAGGTCTAGGAGTATCAGGACAGAGGAGAGAGAGTTCGCTCTCGCGGCATGGAGTGACTCCGTTACTGCAAGGAGGGCAGTCTCTGTCGAGTGGCCAGCCTTGAACCCGGATTGGTGGGGATCTAGGAGGTCGTTCTGGTGGAGGTACGAAGCGCCGTCCAAGTAGCTCCACTCCTGGGTCCAGTTTCTTAAATGAGCCTGATCCCTGTGTCCACAGTAGCTAATGCTAGCTAATAATAATGACAGCACGAATGTGAGCTAGTTAATAATAATGACAGTAAGAATGTGAGCTAGTTGGCTAGCTAGTAGTGTTGTTTGATAGTTGCTTGTAAAACGTTGTTGTTGTTTGCTAGTTTCGCCAGCTAGTTTTGCACTCGGTGTTGTCTCACCAAAGTTGTTTGACCCACTCAACCCACCCTCAAATGCACTCGCAAAATAATACCCCTCTTCTATCACGTGTTCCAATGTGAACAACCAACCACAAAACTCTGAGAAAAACCAATCAAAAACTTAGGCCTATCCCACGTCGTCTGCCGACGTTTATAACTGTATGATGCCGTCTAGAAATGACGTTTGGAGGCGATGGACGAACGACAAATTCTGAAGTCTGCCAAGTGCAACCAGGTTGCACCACCGCATTGGAGGCATTGCCAGTGGTCTCATCAGATTAGCACGGTGTCTCCTATGATTCACTTATCAACATCAACAATAGGTTAATGCAGATGACGCACATGTTTTTCCCCTCTCTAAATAATAACGAGAAGATAAGAAATATCTGTTTCCAAGGCATTATCTGTGCCTTTCCAAATAATGTATCTGTATTAGGGCACACCCCTACTAGCTAGGTAGTTCGCTCACACATTTATGATTATTCAGTATAGAGGGCTCTACATTGTTGGTGTGGTTGGCAATATTTGATGAAACAATCTGGATAATGAGGTCCAATTTGTAATAAGATAATGAAAATCTAAGTAAAAGTATGTGTCCTTTTGGCGCTGTAGCATAACTTAAATTAAGTTGGCTAGCTAATGGCGCCATTTTGCACTAACCTTTGAGACTTTTTCCATGAGCTCTATTGCTGCATAGCTAGCTAGCTAACTTACTTGTCCTACTGTGTTTGAACCCAGTAGGTTTAAAACCATTGTAAATCATAATTATTAACTACAGGATCAGAAGTTAGTGCTACGTGATAGGCTGCAACCGCTCACAATATGGCACCTCTGTCATGCATGCTGCATGGTGTAACCACTTTCTCTTTTATTCAAAGTAGTTTGGTGTTCTTGAGCTTCGCAATACATCTATGCTCTGACCAAGATCTCTTATCCATGGTGCTGTTGCTTTGGTCTGAGTTTGAGATAACCACACCCCATTCATTTGAATATAAGGATCGGAAATGTGGCCTTACATTATCAAATGTGGCATTATGAAATAAAAGTGCCCTGAAATAAATACATGTGGCATTGTGAAAAAACTCATTTTGAAATAAAAGCCTATTATTTATTTGTTTTCTTTTTTTATATATTAATATGTACATTTACTTATATATTAATACGTAGACGGACGTTTCGATCCTTTAGGGTCTTCCTTGGGTCTTCCTCAGACAGTCATAATAAAGTAAGTTCTATTTTGCAAGCTACAGATACCAGCAGTGTGGGTCCATCCATGTCTCTCTCTTGCTCTTATGAATCCTCCCAGCCAGGTGTTTTCATTACCCTCATTTCCACCCTCACATAATACCCTCCCCCCGGGTCGTCCAATGATCGTAGGGTCGATGGTTTGAATCCCGGCTCCTCCTGACGACATGTCGAAGTGTCCGTGGGCAAGCAGGCTAGCAGCTGCCGCCATTGGTGTGTGTATGTGTGTGAACGGGTGAATGAGAGGCCTTCATTGTAAAGCACTTTAGATAAAAGCACAATGTATAAGTACAGTCCATTTACCATTTACCCCACCCCAGTGACCGAAAACAATAAAACAAAACAAATACCGATATGAGAATTTTGGCCCGATACCGATAACAGATATTAACACTGCTGTCATGGACGATAAGCGATATTTACCGATGTTATGATTTGTTTAAAAACAAGTTTCTATGATAATCAAATGTTATAAAAACATATGGAAACACTGTCTATTTCCAAAACATTTGGAAAAGCCGATAAATCATAGATTGACCGCAGTGTTTCCTCTCAACAACTACACACACAACAGCAGCTAGACAGAAATAATTATTGGCTGTTCACATCGGCCCTGTCTTGCACATTAGACCGATATATTACAAAATGACTAACATCGTCCGATACCAATATGATTGCCGATATATCATGCATCCCTAAATACAACAAACAAAATTACTGCTACTAACTATAATCATATAAAGAAATAGCTTAGACAGGTCCCTCTTAAAGTTAAGAGGTAGCATTGGCAAGGGGTTCAGACAGCAGGTGCACAATCACTTAACTGAATTAAGCTGGTCTATCCATGAATTCTGAAGCACCTCTTTTGAAGGAGCACTCAAACCATATAGATGCTTTGTTCATTGACAAAGAGTAAGAGTTCATTGCAAGGTACATTAGTGGAGATGGACATGGCATGCAGTTGCTGGTGTGGCTCTCATTGGACAATGACATTGGACCTCATTCCTGAACATTTTCTAAAGTGTCTTCTTACGAACTTCGTAAGACCAACCCTAAGAAAGATCACCGCCGGATTCATGAACGCGTGGAAATGTGTTCTTAAACCGCCAAAGTGTTCTCAGCTGTGCTCCCCTGGAGCGTGCTGGAGCAACGATTGCGCGCTGTGCGCATGCGTGCTGGAGCAAGTGAGGAAGCTATTTCGTGTCTAAAGACGTTTCTAAAGATCATATTACAGAGGCATGTGAAAAACCACAACAGGCCTATGCTCTATGTAAGCACAACTAGCGATTCATAAAGACAGATTGATGAAAACAACCGTTTTGCGGCAGAAAATAGATTTTTAGAAACTGCATTCTAAGTGCCCCGACCACCGGCATTACATGGATATACTGGCTTGAGCTGGATTTAAAATGTCTTCTACATGCCTCCGAACTACACCAAAGTGATCTCGGTGAGTCAAACGTCTTAGAATATGTCGTAAATAAGGTCCAGGTTGTCAAAAACGAGCATTGTCCTTTAAGCAAGGTGGAAAAAAACAATACAAAATAACAATAGAAAATAAGACGGTATATGAACTTTTAATACAAAATGCAAAATATATAGCCTACATGAAAGGGATGGGACGTGCTGAGAGCAGATGATTAAAGTGTACAGTTTAGTTAAATGCAGGAGTAGGCTACTTGTGGATCCTGATATGCCTTATCTATATTATGTAGGCCTATATTGTAGTCATGGATATTCACATGTTTATTTACAGAATGTAGATCTGTCCATCTGACTATAGAATATAAGGTGCTGTTGTGCTGAGTCTGAGTATAGCGACTGAGTTTAGTGCTTATTTATTAATTCACTGCCATATACAGTGTCTGTGTAGGGCTTTTATTTATTTTAGCCAATATGCCTCGTAGAATCATGACTATAAATGAAACGTAATTGGAAATGATCCAAATATTCTCGTATTTATTATTATTATTTCAAGCTTAGAATGTCGGTAGAATTGATGTGAACGCAATCACCTCGGATTTCTCATAAATTCAGCCCTTGCGAACGGGCGCACTCCAATCTGGCCTACCTACGACTGCATTTCCACGTTCTTAAATCCTGTTCTTAGACAAGAACAAATCCGAGATAAGAAACCATTCAGGAATGCCAGAATTGTCACTGGAATTTCGTAAGTGGAGTTAAGAAGAAATGTTTGCTTTTCTTGATCTATGCACAACAACAACAATAATAATAATAACTAGAAAGTACATTTCCTGGAGAAAATGTGAGGTGGGCTAGCTGCTGCAGCTGTATGTAACAGCTACTGCTAGAACTACTACGGACCAGGCAATCTCCATGCACCCACCGGTGAAGACCATGTGTCTCTAGCCCACTCGGGCTGAGTTGTGGGGTCTGTGGCATGGACAGTGGCATGGTGGTGAGACTCCGCCCCCTCAGGTCAGAGCTGGTCAAGGACAGTGTACCCCTCTCCGGGCCACCTACCCGCCCGCACCGGTGAAGACCATGTGTCTCTAGCCCAATCAGGGGCTGAGTTGTGGGGCCCGTGGCGTGGATAGTAGCATGGTGGTGAGACTCCGCCCCCTCGGGTCAGAGCCGGTCTAGGACAGTGTACTGCTCCCCGGACCACCCACATGCACCCAACCGTGAAAACTGCGTCTTTAGCCAACTCAGGGTCTGAGATGTGGGGACGGTGGCGTGGATAGTGGCGTTGTGGCGAGACTCCGCCCCCTCAGGTCAGAGGTTGTGGGGGCAGGTCAGTGATTGCCAGGCCATCCCCATGCCGGGGCCGAGCAGTAACTGTGGAGGTGTTGTATGGAAGTTGAGGTTAGAAGCAGTAGCAGTGAAAAGCAGTAGGTGTTTGTTATAAGTACTGCTAGTACTACACTCAAAAATAGATTAGACCACTCATCATAACTCATAGTTGTATTGAGTTCAATAGCTGAAAGAGGAGAAAAGATATTGAGTTTGCAGCCTGAAAAAGAGTGTCATTCTGAATATTTCTTTGAATATAAGAAAGGAAAGAAAGAAAGAAAGATGGATGGATGGAAGAAAAAAAGAAAGAAGGATGGATGGAAGAAAGAAAGAAAGATGGATGGATGAAAGAAAGATGGATGGAATAAAGAAAGAAAGATGGATGGATGAAAGAAGGATGGATGGATGGATGAAAGGAAGAAAGAAAGGATGGATGGAAGAAAGAAAGCAGGATGGATGAAAGAAAGAAAGAAGAAGGATGGATTGATGGATGGATGGATTGATTGATGAAAGAAAGATGGATGGATGGATGAAAGAAAGAAGGATGGATGGATGGATGAAAGAGAAAGAAAGATGGATAGATTGATGGATGGATGGATGGATGGATGAAAGAAAGAAAGAAAGATGGATGGATGGATGGAAGAAAGAAAGAAAGAAAGAAAGAAAGAAAGGAGGATGGATGAAATAAAGAAAGAAAGATGGATGGATTAAAGAAAGATGGATGGATGAAAGAGAAAGAAAGGATGGATGAAAGAGAAAGAAGGATGGATGGATGGATGAAAGAAAGATGGATGGATGAAAGAAAGATGGATAGATTGATGGATGAAAGAAAGATGGATGAATGGATGAAAGAAAGAAATAAAAAAAGAAAGAAGGATGGATGGATGAAAGAAAAAAAAAAAAGAAAGAAGGATGGATGGATGAAAGAAAGTAGGATGGAAGAAAGAAAGAAAGAAGGATGGATGGAAGAAAGAAAGAAAGAAGGATGGATGGAAGAAAGAAAGAAGGATGGATGGATGAAAGAAAGAGAAAGAAGGATGGAAGGAAGGAAGGAAGGAAAGAAAGAAGGAATGAAAGAAGGAAGGAAGGATGGAAGGAAAGATGGAAGGAAGGGAAGAAAGGAAGGATGGATGGATGGAAGGAAGGAAAGAAGGATGGATGAAAGGAAGGAAGGAAAGGAAGGAAGGAAGAAGGAAAGAAAGGAAGGAAGGAAAGGAAGGATCGAAGGAAGGAAAGAAAGGAAGGAAGGAAAGAAGGAAGGAAGGAAAGATGGAAGGAAAGAAAGGAAGGAAAGAAGGAAGGAAATATGGATGGAAGGAAGGAAGGAAAGTAGGAATGAATGAATATGAATGCTACCACAGTAGTCATAAAAGGGTGCCTGTAAAGAGAGCCTGTACGTGTCCCCAAATTCAAATGCCAACTGACACTGTGAGCATCGTCTCATTCACTTCAATGGAAAGGCATGTCGGATTCAGACAGCTCTCTCTCAAAAAGTATAAAGGTCACAGCCTAGATATTGACACCGTAGGAATCCTGAGAAAATGCTGAACATTTTAGGCTATGATATGTCCGTGTAGCTTAAAAACTGTAGGCATGGCGACAGGTTAGAAAAAGGGTAAAAATGCAAAATTAGCAGCTCAAAAGGTAGTGTGGGCCCATACGTTTCAATGGAGAGCACAGTTGCCGAACAAATCGTCATACAGCGAAAATTATAAGTCACACGGTTAGATACTTACATTGTACGAATCAGCACAGTTATGGGAACGTTTCGATATATAATATGTGTATGAGCTGTTAAAACTGTAGGTATAGCGACAAGTTAGAAAAAGAGTAAAAATGCAAAATTAGCAGCTCAAAAGCTAGAGTGCGTTGCCATACGTTTCAATGAGGAGCGCAGTTACCGAACAAATCGTCATACAGCGAAAACTATAAGTCACACTGCTTAGATACTTACATTGTACGAATTAGCACAGTTGTGTGAACATTTTGATGTATAATATGTGTGTGAGCTTTCAAAACTGTAGGAGTGCCAGCAGTTTACAAAATGTGTGAATATTTTCAAAGCAACTGCTGCCACCACTCTAAAAACATAAAGTTTCTGAACATTCCAAAAGCAGTTTCAAGCCGTTTCAATGGGACAAAAAATAGTTTTAAAAGTTAAATTTCTTAAAAACTATAACAAATATCAAAAATCGGAATGGATCCGTTCAAGAGCTAAACATTATGAACATTTTAAAGTTTGAATGAAGTTTCTAGGACAAAGTATGAAGAACTAGTTAAGGTTCAAAAAAGTGGGGAGAATAATAATAAAGAAAGAAAGAAAGAAATAGTGGGAATATCACAAGTTGGGCTAGCTTCTACAAGCTAGCCCACCTAATAATAAGCATATAATGCAC
Organism: Borostomias antarcticus; assembly: GCF_949987555.1. Taxonomy (NCBI): domain Eukaryota; kingdom Metazoa; phylum Chordata; class Actinopteri; order Stomiiformes; family Stomiidae; genus Borostomias; species Borostomias antarcticus. The sequence goes on from NC_140258.1 coordinate 630,504, forward strand.
AATAGGTAGGGCAGTGACAAGACAAACAGGGTCTATCCAGACCTTGACCTGAGATCATCCTACTGTACAGCAAGTGCTCTGGAGGATTATGAGGTCCAGACCCAGTGGACATTATGAGGTCCAGACCCAGTCGACATTACATTGAACTTCAGGACTTTGGGGGATTTTCTGCCCAAAAAGTCAAGACATTTTATTTGCACTGCAGAATGTTATGTAAATTCCTATTGCAAGCTAGCAAACTAACCTGTTAGTTTGAGAAATCAGCATCAGGCGATGTTCCATCAATATCCAGCTGGAGGCAGAATGAACATCCATGTGGGAGAGAAGAGCTATTAAATCAATCAAGTCAATTTGAACTTTCTGGTGTGCGGCGGATCACTTCTATTTTATGTCTGTTTACTCCTGCCATAGCTGCACCCTGGAGGAAGTACCACGGCCATGCACAGGGCGTCCTGATCTATATCAGTTGAGCTGTATTGCTTTAGCAAACAAGTTTAAAAAAAAGATTTCCCCCAACAGCATTATAAGCCCCCTTAGAAAACCACTAGTCACATTAATCAGTTAGTTTTGCATCAATAGACCTGTCATTCACGTGGAGAATAATAACCAATAAGGTTTTCTTAAGACCACGCCTCTGATGTCCCACAAACAAAGCGTGTCTCGCGTTGTCCATAGATTAGACCAGTGATGCCAATTTAGCGACTTTGTCGCTAGATTTAGCTACTTTCCAGACCCCCCTGGCGACTTATTTCATGAAAAGCGACTAGCGACAAATCTAGCTACTTTTTCTGGTCATTTGGGGAATTATTGTGTTGACAAGGAAGCGAGCTCAGCTCACTCACGACGAGAGAGAACTTTTTTTGCTGCCTTCACGTCCTCTCTCCCTTGAGATTTAGTTTACCTAGATACTGGTGACGTTAGGTTAAGTTTAAATTAAGCCCTGTAGGCTATATTATTTTTCTGTTATTCTTTAGATTTACAGACATACATTATTTAAAAGAAAAAAGCTAATGTTATACAGCAACAAAAACAAAAACGTTTGTAAATAAGTAAATAGTTTGATTGTTTTTTCCATGCCATCATCATCACATGGCTGATGTAGGCTACTAGGGTTGCACTGTAAAAAATATTATACAGCAACAACAACAACAAAAAGTTTGTAAATATGTCGATAGTTTGTACCCCCCCCCCCCGCCACCATCTAGCTACAGATGTGGGAAGTTAGAAATGTCACATGCTGCAGCATTTCACCTTCGCGGTATTTGGCAGGGAAATCCCGTTGGAAATCTCGTGGGATTTCAGACGGGTGTTATTTCATTTTAGTGATGCACCACCGCCAGGTGGCATCGTTGAGCAGATTTAGCAGGCTGGGCTCAGTGTTTTTCTCCTATAGTCTACGAATGAAGCATCATTAAATTTCACATTCTTCAATTTAAATGCTCTGTTGTAAAGCACTTTGAGCTGAATTTATCTGTATGAAAGGTGCTATACAAATAACGTTTAATTGTTATTATTACCTTGTTCTCAAACACGTTTTCTCCATCTGGATGTAATTTAATTATTACGAACACCTATAATATATCTAGGCCTACAGTAGCCTATCTATCTCGGCAACTGACGTCGGGTCAAGACGTGGTGTCTGTTAAGTCAAATGCGCAAAATAACAGTATTGTAAATATATTTGTTAGTAAAGATGTGGTGAACGTGAGGGTTTTGCGTTTTGTTTCTGGAACGCATTCAACTGGTAGGCTACTCGTAAACCCCGGAAGTAAATTTGAAGACGGGGCACCAGCTAATGTAGCCAAGTCTGAGCGCAGTAGACTATATGGCTTCAGCACGATACAAAGAAAAAATAATCTTGATCGGAGGTGTGGATCCATACAAAATTGAAATAGTCGCCATGAGTAAAGATCACTCATTGCTACCATATCCGGACATTAACTATCTTGTGCATAGCGGCAGGTTTGACAGTGAGTGCGTTCACATGCACACTATACGCCGATCAACCGATAATTGTAATAATGCGATTATTGAAATGGTCTTGTGAACGCCTTTATCTGATTTCCAAAATCGGGGTAAGGTCCATTGGATGATTGTGGGTTTTCATTTGCACATTACTATATTTTAATAAAACATTGAAGTCCGCCCGTCAATGACTTTCCCTAAAATTGTGTTCTGTTGCACCCCCTATTGTTAAATTATAAATAAAAAAAACATACACGATATTTTGTAATTTCAATGATCTTGAATATATATTCAAGATCATTCAAATAACAAAATATCGTGTATTTATTTATTTGGCCGCCAGCCGTTCAATGAGCGGCTATAGGGAATGCGCAGTTTCGCGCTGGCTACAGCCTATTATATGCACAGTTTCGCGCTATGTAGGCTATTATAAATAAGTATTATTCATTGGGGGAGCTTGGACTCGCTGGGGACTGGTGGAGAGACGCAGAGCCTCCCCAGACGCGACATCCTTCAGTTGGCTGAAGAGCTGCGCGCTCTGGCGTCCAAACAGCCACCGGCGGCGCCCCTCGCAGTGTCCACAGAAGAATATCCCCCCAAAAAATACCTGCATGGTGAAGACAGGCTGCAGCAAGAACAGTACTGTCTACCAATGAATGAAGTGCACCATAGCTGTCTGTGGCAGTTGCACTGCCAAGGTGCAGAGGATATGCGCAAAGTGTATTTGAGCTGCCGCCTCAACCGTGCGTAAGAGCAGAGCGCATCAACTCGTCACGAGTTACTCGTGTATAGCTACAACTAGTAGCCCATAGCCATTAAAACGGCTTATTGTTTTTTTCATATATCAACTAGATAATTCGATAATAATGAGTAGCCTAGTAGGCTATAAAAGGAATTCAATAGGGCCTAATTAGCCTTAAGTTGTAGCCTAGGCTACAGTAAATCACAAGACGCATAGGCTACCGTAAAAAGCGTTGCGTTCTCATAGGCCTATTAACTTAGATAATTATTAATTAGATAAGTATTATGTATCTACGTTCTATGCTGCATCTGTACAGTAGACTACTGTTTTATTTGGATCCTTGGCCAAAATGCTGTTCTTGTAGCCGTTTCATCGATTCTTCTCCTTTTGTGAAGTGTAGGCTATATTCTTGTTAAAGTGCGGCCTAGGCTTTATTCTAAAAAATATGAGAAAGGCATAATAGGTCTATAGGCCTATGACGCCTTTCACATACAAATCATATGTTGCTTTTAGTAACATTAAAAACAATGCAAATGCAAATCATGCAAAGTTGAAGGCCACGACTTCATCAGTTAGGCTAGTGTTAGCATGATCTATAGATGCTCAGGTCATAATGTCCGTTAAAAATAATTCCCTCTAAGCACAATTTGAATTCTATTAAAATAGGCTAAAATTTAATTTCCACATATTATGATTCCTTCTATATATTTTTTTTTTTTTTATGTGTAGCCTAGGCTATAGGCTTCTGCGATGAACAAAACAGCCACAATGTAGCCTGCTTATAGCGAGCGAGAGGGCAGTTTACCATAAAGTGTATAACCATAATGTAATATATCTAGACTACATGCATGTGGTATTTCTTTATATAGCCCAGCCTGCCTATCAATTGTTTCTCAATAAACAGTTATGTCATCCTCTGAGTCCGAATAAGCAGGCTAATAGACCGGCAGCTCTAAATGCCTTCCCAATCAATGAGACATGGTTGTAAAAATGATGTTTTATTGATGAAAAGGGTAAAACTGAAAAACATGTTAAGAGTCATTGCATTGATCGATGCAGTCCGTACAAATAGGCATCAAAAGATAAAGAAGGCCCATTTAAAATGACCAATTACATCTTCAAATCCCTTCTAATCTTGGCCTTTCATACGGTTTTTTCCCGCCCTACTGCCAATTATATCCGGACATTAACTATCTTGTGCATACAGAGCACAAACAATGAAACAATGAAACGAATAGATTTCCTCCCTGTCTGTCTGTGGCATTCGCTACCAGCAAACACTGAAAATACAGGTCCTCCATTTATTTAGATTAGACTAGCCTATCCAACTGGACCACTCCAATGAATGTTGAACGTAGCCTACTTTTATTCTTTAGGTTTTACAGAATCAGCCTACAATGTCCACACATGCATGCGCCATATCTGACTAGCTCGTCACTCGCCAGTGAACCTGGACTAGACTATTGTAACCCCCCCCCCCCCTACAAATTCAATCAATCAATCAATCAAAGCTTTATTTGTATAGCGCATTTCATACCCAGAGGCAACACAATGCGCTTTACAGAGAACAAGGGAGGTGGGCATACGACCCACTATTTTATATTCAAATAAACTGGATGGACCGGTTTCCTAGCCCTGGATCGTGGGGAGGGGGGTAGCCTGCGTTAGCGGGTGCTTAAGCCATGACCGGCCATTCCACAGGTGTTGGATTGAATTCGCTAGTTTGATTGATAGATGGATGGATTTAACATCCAAAGTATTGTGCTAGTATTGTATAGGCCCATGTGTAAGAGATGAATGTAACCATGAACTCAGCCAGAGGTAGGCCCTACTGTAGATGACCACCATCTCATTTAGACTAGCCTACTTCTGTTGCTGCATTTTTACATTTATGTAAAAATTTAGAAATTTGGATTTAGAAATGGATTTAGAAAAATGTTTTTCAGTTTCTAACTAAATGTAGAATGTCCCCCAGTTAAGGGTGGTGGTGGGGTTCTGACACTTCATAGTTTAAAATAACATACAGGATGATGATGATGAGGAATTATACTTCATAATTAATGATAATAATAATAATAATAATATATATATAAACAGCAATTCTGATGCGTTGAAAGCACAGCAATTGCAATGCAAATTAATATTAGGCTAAAGAAATGACATTTCCCCTCAGTTTAAACCATTTTGAACCGACTTCCGGTTTAAGCCCCACCCACTTCCGAATACAAATAATTAGCTGTCAAATACAAATAGTGGGCTCCCGGCACCCCCCTAGTAGACACAGTACCTCAGGATAGGGAAAGGATCTCAAAGGCCACTGTCATACCATAATACACCCAAGGCCAGGCCAGCCTGGCTAAATCCTGATGGGCGACATATTTTATCAGAATTAGAATCAGTTGTATTGCCAGGTAGTTCTTACTCATAGCCTACTAGGAATTTGTTCTGGTCAGTTGGTGCATAACACTGATGGACACAACATTAGACGGGGTGCAAGGACTAGAGGGGACAGGGCAAAGACAGGACAGTGCAAATGAATAGTGCAAAATACAAAATGGGGTGCAATGCTTTTATATATACAGTACAATGTGTGTGTCGTTGTGATATGTGTACAGTGAGAGCCTGTTCTTTTGATAGTTCTGGACAAATGTCATTGCCTGTCTTCTCTTTAGGTGATACATTCTTATTGAAATGCAATCACTAGCTAGCTAGACACAATAGCTAGTCAACTGGTGAACACAAATATGTCAATGAACTCTCCCACTTTTATTTAACATCAAATCTGTGTAGATATCCAGATAAGCCACTGTGTCCTGGTCTACTCACTTAACCACCTAAAGGGAAGTGCCTAGGGCAGGCAATGCAATTTGGCCAGAACTATCAAAAGGACAGATAGATATGATCTTTAATAATCCCTGTAGGAGGGAATTTGGCATTTCAGCAGTGGGAAATGTAATACTGGATGTAGTAGTGTAGCCCATCAGCCTTTAGCCAGGCAGGCCTGGTTTTATATATTCATGTACAGGTCTGTGTGGAATGAAAAAGAGACAGTTGATTTACTTGTGAGTTAGCACCATCTTCTTTCAGCAGCTTTCCTTGGAAACCGTTAAGAATTCAAATAATTTTCTTAAGGACCCAGAGAGAGCTTGAATGCATAGGAGAACTATAATGTTAGTGGCACAGGGGTGAAACATGGGTGAAATCCCAAGACAAATTTTCCATTCAGGAAACATTAAAGTTGATCTTGAATCTTGATCTTGACAAGATGCGTGTACATCGGTGTTGTCTCAGCAGGTTTCAGTGTATGTATGCTGGTGCATCGCCTACATTAAAGTACAATAACAGTATACTGTATGTGTAGGGTACACAATTTTGACCAATTTGGTTGCATTTGAACGAGTGATATAAAATTTGAATGGGTCACACTGGTGCCAGTAAAAAAAATAGTTTACAATTCCATTACAAAAATAATGGCAATTACTTTCATCATAAATTCATTGGCTCTTGATGTAGTATTTGAAACGGTTTTAATACACATTTTCCACACTATTGCCAACAGCCAGGCCAGTTGACACACACACCGGGGATGGCCTTGGCCACATAGGCCCAATCCCAATACCCCCCCTTAGCCCTAGCCCTTGGCCCTACCCCTACAATTTGCACGTTCACGCGTGGGGTAGTGTGTCCCATTCCTTTTAGCTTCGAGGGCTAGGGCGCATATCGAGGGCTAGTGGACGTTCAAACAGCCCTCCAAAACGAGGGTTTTCAGATGCTGACTTGAAACCGAGGGGTAGATGAAAATTCACACAATGCTTTGCGAACCGAAGCAGTGATATGAAACATAGCTGCTGGTGCCGTGAAAAACCATGGTGAAAAAGCCCAATATCTTTGCAAATAATCATTAAAAAAAAAAAAAATCCATGGAAAAACTTAGTTTAACGTAGATGCAAAGGAACATGTCATTGGATAGTTATGACACGCATTAAAAAAAAAAAAACACTATTTGCTGGACGATGTCAACGGCATTTCATTGCGTTTTGATGTTCCAGTAAGTTACTTGTAGGCTACGGTGCAATGTTGAATCTAATCTAATCAATATAACATTGTGCAAACAACTATTTTTGAGTGACTGTTGATTCCATGTCCAGTGTATGAAGTCCGAAAAATAATCCAGTAGGCTAGCTTTTTTCTGCTCTTCCCTGCTCATCTAATATCAGTGCATTTCTATGGGCAGGACTAACGTAAACAGCCGATGTGTAAACATGCTTCCTGGCTGTACAAGTGATTAATCTGTTTTGTTTTGTTCTGGAATTTGGTCAGATGTGTCACTATAATAATAGTTATTATACTGTAACATCCCAGGGACTCCACAGAAAATAAGGCAACTCATAAAATTCTGATTGAAGACGTAGCGAAAGCCAAAACTAGGGGCTAGGGCTAAGGGGGAGTATTGGGATTGGGCCTTAGTTCCAGTGAAGGGAAATGTTAATACTTCAGTTTACCAAGACATTTTGGACAATTCTATGCTTCCAACTTTGTGTGAACAGTTTGGGGAAGGCCCTTTTCTGTTCCAGCATGACTGTGCCCCAGTGCACAAAGCAAGGTCCATAAAGGCATGGTTGGGTGAGGTTGGTGTGGAAGAACTTGACTGGCCCGCACAGAGCCCTGACCTCAACCCCATCGAACACCTTTGGGATGAACAAGAACGGATATTGCGAGCTAGGCCCTCTCATCCAACATCAGTGTCTGACCTCACAAATACTCTTCTGGGGGGACCAACTCCATATTAAAGGAGTAGTAAAGGGAAACATCATGTTCAGCCCTGTTTTAAGGTTACTTATGATCATATACAATGGTTCAGATCAAAACGTTGACAAAACTAGCACTTTTGAGAAAGTCTGATAATTGCTCTACCACCGTTTTGGTCATACAATGGATGTGGGCGGGCACCGTGAAAAATCATTCAAAAAACATGTAAAACTCTCAATTTCAAAGACAAGAAACTCACTGAGGTGTTAGTTGGCGTTCTGACATATAATTCGCCATAAAGTAAGATTCTAGTTAATCTGGAAAGGCTTTTTTAAATATTTAGCATATAACTATTTAGTCGCAGCACATACGTGTGTAAACTTCCACAAACTAGGTAGCCTAGCAACATAAACAATAACAATAGCTACCGTAAGTAGTTCCGCTTCCTGAATCCCCTCTGCGGATTGATCTACACATCTACAACGGTCGCGTCAATACAAGTCAATGGATTTCATAAAATGATCAATAAAACCCTACAGGATTCATACTTTGCGGCAAATTTGATGTCAGAACACCAACGGACACCAATTACCCCCTCGTGAGCTTCTTGTCTTTGAAATCGAGAGTTTAACATGTTTTTGAATGATTTTTCACGGTGCCCACCCACATCCATTGTATGACCAAAACAGTGGTAGAGCAATTAACATCATTCTCAAAAGTGCTAGTTTTGTCAACGTTTTGATCTGAACCATTGTATATGATCATAAGTAACCTTAAAAAAAGGCTAAACATGATTTTTCCCTTTACTACTCCTTTAAGGGCTATGCATTTAGAATGGGATGTTATAAAAGCTCCTGTAGGTGTAATGTGTAGGTGGCCCAATATTTTTGTATCCATATAGTGTAGCATAGCCAGCTAGCTTATTTCCGTGGCTACAGCTAATGTTACAGTATGTGGCATTATTGCTAGCTAGCTATTCTCCTCATAGCAGTGGCTTTCAACTAAAGCTCAGTAGCTAACTAGATGTTGCTACAGTATCTTCATTATCTTAATAGTCATACACCGACTGTCATAGCAGCTTGCTTTGCATTCCAATTGCTGTATTTAGCTGATGATAAGGCTATCTTAGAATATTATTTTACATTTATTGCCAGTTTATTCAGCCAGTGGTGCTACCTTAGTTTATGATGGGAAACAGCAGGCAACACTGGTTTAAACTGCATCGGCAATATCATCCACACCTCCCTCTGTGATAAACCTAGTTTGCTTCACTCTAGCCTAGACTCCTCCCTCCACTTCCTCACTATGCTGAAAAGGCAATGTGATGCCCCAGTGCCATAGAGTAGACCTACTCAAACTTAACTCAGAAATTGTATAGCTGTTGATTGTTACACGTTCCTGTGAGGAGGGAAAGGAAATGTCAAAGACGTAGATCGGAGTGTGAGACACTAGGCTACTGTATACGGAGTGAGATATTGGTGCCTATGTTTTAATTTCACACTCCATTAACAGTATTTATGTTTGGCAGTGCAGTAAAGCATACAACGGTGTGGGAACGTTGGAGCGAAATGTCTTCCTCTACTATCTCCACCATGTTAATACTATTTTACTGCAGGGTTTAGATAGAAGCGAGCTGGGGGGAACTACTTATTCACTTCTTCTTTGGTTGGTTGATCTTCCACATCATTCAGTATACATATAAATAACCGTCCAGGAATTTTACTCTTGTCGTGAATTCAAGTTTCAACTTATATGACACAGTTATAGTCATAAATATGGACAAATGGTATCACTCCAAATTCTAGCATGTGGAGCTTCATCAGCTGTTCATCTCATGCCACTCCACCATGTGTTTACTAAGTATATGCCACTCCACCATGTGTTTACTAGGTAATTGCCACTCCACCATGTGTTTACTAGGTATATGCAACTTTAGAATGCTCTGTTATTGGTTCTGTTCTGCTTTACCAGTGGGTTGGGAGAATGCTGTAATTTGATCAACCTGCCACCTTGGAGACCACAGCAGGCACAGTAGCATGGTAAATGTATCATTTTCTAGATGTCTGATCATCAAACCACAAATAAAGGTAAACAGACCAGTTTATTCAGTTGTTTATGACTGAAATATTGTTTGCACTGCACTAGACCAAATCCCCGTCTCTGTTAGAATATGCAACCTGGCACGTAGATCACGGACAGCACCTGACCCCTACTGGCAGAACGGATGTGGCTTTCCTCTCGTACCACCCTCACAAGTCCCTAAACCAATAATACCCAGCTGCTTGTTCTTGGCAGTTTCTCAAACCATTTTAAATTTGTATTCCAAATTTGTATTCCAAAGTTCATATCTTCCGGTCAGATCTGAGTGAGTTTGAGATGAGCCTGTCCGATGCGCTGTTCACCGTCATCCATTATCCGCACTTATCGTGAGGAATATTTAGAACCCTTATTGTTGATACTATAAAAGCTTGTTTTCCTGCCTTGTCTGCTTTAGTTCATCTTGTTTTCCGGTACTGACTCACTATTTGTGCAAAGCCTAAATAGAAATCTCATTGTGAGGGTGTAAATCTCCACTAACAAGGTAAAAGCTGTGCTGTTTAGGACAGCTTATTTCTGTACCTGGCCAGCCAAGTAAAGCTAAATCTTGACATGTTAAACATTACAGTCTCGCTTAAGATGAATTTGACCTTACAAAGATCTCATTAAATCCTCTACAAGTACTACATGAATGTGTCACAATGCATCTATAACCATACAGTATGCCATGCTTTATAACGTGTCTTACTGTATGTCACATTTATGAAATGTAAAACATGACATACTGTTATGGATTCTTTGTGAGACATCTAAGTAGTGCTTATATAGGCTTTATGAAGGCTTTAGAACAGCTTTATAAGCTGCACTCCATGTAAAGCGGGATCTATATTACATTCACCTCAACATATAAGAATGGTACAGCAAATGCTACAGTACAGGCCTAATCGTTCCCTGCAGTGTAACTTTGTGAGGTCCAGGAATACAAACTAAAATAGCATAGTTTCATTTTTTACTTCCCAGAGACTTTCATTGTTCTTTAAGATGATTCATCAAGCTCTCCTGGACATTAATGTTCGTAAGCATTTCCTAATTTTTCATAACGCAGCCATTTCTCACTCTTGCTCTCAGCAGTTTTAACATCTGCTCACCTATCTACTGTGATCTGGCAAGAATAGCCTATTCATAGAAACCCATCTGATGTTTTAATTCTCCTTCTCTCTGATGTCAAAAATAAACCAAGTAATCAATTATATTATTCCACCAATTAGAGCCCACATGCGTGATCAAACATCAAAGAGAATTGACTTATGGGAGGTGTAGTCTTGCCAGTTGAAATGTCCCACATCTGTATCTGGCTCACTGCAGCAGCACCCCCCCCTCGCCACACACACACACACACACACACACACACACACACACACACACACACACACACACTCCCAACAGTGACAGAGATGAAGGGCTTCTACTTCTGGCACTATGATTTTTTATTTATTTATTGGTGGTAGACTGAGCTGCTCTCTGTGGAGGTTTACTACAATACCCTTAACATCGCAAACACACTGATATTTTGTGAAAGTTTGAAATGCATGGCCATGAGTGGCAGCAGAGAAAATTGCAAGCACTGATTTTTCAATCAGTACCGCTAGTGAGTCCATCAGATCCAGGGCTGCATCCATAATGCTGCACAGTGATATCCCAATGGATCAAACTCTCTTGAGATTATAACTGTTTGCAAACCTCTTGGAGGGTGAAAAGGTCTGAGTTAGTGAAGGCAACTATGGAGGCGATGAGTAAGCCCCTGTCTTAAGTCCATATCAGACGATCAGATGAAATCAGCAAACTCCACTGTTGTTCATTCTTCTGAGATATCCTGCCGCTGACTCAGTTATGTCTTCATCTATGGCACTTACTCTCTGTGTTCCTCCACCCAGCCCCTCCCTCCCTCCGTCCCTCCCTCCATCCACCTTCGAGGGCCCTGGCCAGGCCCTAATACCCGCCTCCCCTCTGCTCTGCCCCGCGCTCAGAGAGAGGAGGATGGAGTCAGCCTCTCCCAGAGACAAACAGATTTATCTGCAGTGGTTAGTCTAGCGGAAGCTTCTGACACCAAACCATGGGGGCAAACTATACTGTATCTAAATATACACAGTGGAGATTTAATACGGTACAAATGAGGACGCCAACCCAAGACTGCTGTGGTGCTCGGCTGCGAGCGTCCGACATCGACCATTTATGGACGGAACTGCAGCCAAGATTCAAACCGCCGACCCTGCAGTCACTGGACGACCCGCTCTACCTCCTCAGCCATAGCCACCCTGTACCTTCAGGAGAGGATGAGGAAAACCTACTCGTTCCAGGTGACACCCCCACCCCTCTCTCCCAGCAGAGTCCTTGGATAAACACTATTGATTTACGGGTGACATGTCTTTACAGTGAAGCGGGTACACTATAACAGCATCATTTTTCATTTTTTACATCCATGGTGGATAAGAAGTGGATATACTAAGCACTCTCCCCCGGGCACTGGACCCCCAAAATGCTGGCCAATAGGAACCTCCCTCCCTCCCTGCTGTCTTGTGCCCCTGGCAATCCCCTAGGGTGTGACCCCCCGGCCGAGAAAGGGGGGGAAGGCTCCATCCTCCCCGCCAACACATCTTGGATGTAGGGCTGACTCTCAATAGATGACAGCGTGCGGATGAAGAAGTGGGTGTACTCCGTATACGCTCCACTACACTACTGTTCCTTTCACCTCACGATAAGGGCCTCTTGTCTTGGTTTTTACATCCATCAACCTTTGATGTCTGCTTCCAACATGTCCCCTCTCATCTGATTCACAGGGCCTAGAGATGGACAAACAGATGCTTAAAGGGCACCGCATATGCTGTTTTTACCTACTTAAAATCGGTTTCTGGGGTCTCAGAAAAGTGAATTTTAATGTCCTATGCAGAAAAAAACTCTCACATTTCCCCCATGAGCCCCTGAGCCATGAACCCCTGAGCCCATGAACCCCTGAACCCCTGAGCCCATGAACCCCTGAGCCCATGAACCCCTGAGCCCCTGAGCCCCTGAGCCCCTGAGCCATGAGCCATGAACCCCTGAGCATCTTATTCCATCTGTCTGAATGGATTCCTGTGAAAGCCCCGTTGACCAATGAGATGGAGGGGGAGGGGCGGGGGAGGGGTGCCAATTTCTTCACGAAGAGTTGGGACAAGATGTAGTGATACATGTGGATTTTTGCAGCCGAAAACAGAACAGCGATGCGGCATAATTCCTGATGTGACTTGCACGACTCGGGTGGAAAAAAATGGCGGAGTTCAGAGCGGAAGTAAACCTGGCCGCTGGGATGGGACCTGGGCGGGACTATGATAATGCTCCTCGATCTACGTCACCAAAACGTCAGTAACAACGCGGAAAACTCTGAAAATCCGAATGGCTTGTTGAAGGGTGGAGCTTCCAGGGCAGGAGAAAGTGTGCTGACCATAAACAAACGACTGGGTTGTTTGATATCAACTTTTGTACATTTGTAGGACCATCAGAGACCAACATGTATGATAAACACATTACAAAATTGATTTAGCATGTGCGGTACCCTTTAATGCAGAAGAAGACCCCCCCAGGGAGCCATCCATGAGTTTAGCTGGTATCTCTTTGTGTATGAAATACGTTCCAGTGTTCACAATGTGCATTGGCTTAGACTTGTTGCAACTGATCCATATCAAGATCAATGAACTACTGAGGTGCTGTGTATGTGTGTGTGTGCGTGCATGTGTGTGTGTGTTTAGGCCTGCGTGTGACCCAAGACTAGCACTCACTATTGTGATAGCTAATGGGGGTCCATTAATAGCTAATGGGGATCCAATAAAACAAAAAACAATAAAAGATGATTGGCTGCAAACTACAGCCGACAGTTTAGAGATTTTTTGCCCTCTGACCTGAAGCAAGCCAGCACTTGGTGTGTCAGAGCAAGAAAGGAAATACTGCTTACTCAACCCTTTTCTTCATTTACTGCTGGCCCCTATCAGTCAGTCTGCTGCTCTGTTGTTCCCTGGTCCTTCAATCCTGGTCTTTTACCCAGTAAGATACATTAACACTACATCTGGTGGCTGCCTGGAATTAAATAAGATTTAATGTATATTAGGATTTTTTTTTTTTTTTTCAGAGAAACGATGTTTTGAGCCAATTCACTTTTAATCTAGTTACTTCAGCTAAAGCGCACATACAGCAGGCTTCTATCCTCTATGCATCAATGGAGTGTCATTTTCCACTTTCATATGTATGAGTCTGAGGCTAGCTAAAGCTACAGTAGAGCTCCTCTACAGTTTTTTCTTTCTTGTCTGTAATCATCCCAGCACCAAGGCTGCATGTTTCCAGTTTTGACATATTGCACCAAATATTTCATTAATCCAGCTTTGTGTAGAGCAGAGGACACTGTTTGAACATGAAATACTATTGGGGTGAAGGGGAACAGCTCTTAATGAAGAGGACAGGGTTTCTACTTGGAAAAAAAGAGCACCAGCAAAGTCCTGGAATTACTTCCCGTGTCACTTTGAAGTTAATGTGGGAGACTCAATTAAATAGGAGCAAGGTCTGAATTTCTTCTCTGGCTTTGCTCCCTCAAGGCAGATTCCTCCACTCTGATGCAGAGTTGGCCTTCAAGGGTGTTGGTCTTCAAAGGTGACGCATCATCTCATCTCTTATCATGAGGTTTTCAGGAGTTCCTGCTAAAGCCATTCTCCTGTGTAATTCCGGAGGTTGACTGGAGTGTGTAAATGTATATGGTCATGGCCCATTGCCTCTCTAGTCAGTGGTAGAACTTTCAAGAGAGAAAATTAGTTTTTGGTTCAGTGCAGGAAGATTTTTTTTTCATTGCTCGATGTCTGAGGATAAAAAAAAGAATTGCTCCATGTTTGAGGATAAACACGTTCCTACCACAGGGGTTTGGGTTCAGGATGAGCTTGCCATTATAGTCTGTAGGCTATCAGAGATTTTCATTCTGTTTTTCAATGTCTGTCAGTGGAGAAATACAATAACAGAGGTTTTGGTCAAAGGAGACGTGCTCAGTTTGCAAATGGGGTCCTCTTAAATCAACTATGCGTTAAAATATGGGATTAGCGCCCAGAAATGCATTTCTGTGCATAATTCAGTTGACAGGGGTTAAGCACAGCAATCATTCACACTGTGTTTTCTTTAATGTAAAATAGTATCACCTTAAAAGAGAATTGAGATGAAAGATGACTCTCCTAACGTCCTGCTGTTCCCTTGTTTATACAGTATTGACGCTGATTATGCTTCGTGCTACAGTATGTAATAGCTAGAGGAAATGAAATGGCCCTTTCTCAAAGAAAACATTGTACCATATTAAAACCGGAGACCCAAAAAAATAAACTAATTTTAAATTAATTTAAGCAGGACTGTTTCTGTGATAAGATCATATATGGTGAGATCACACAGCATGATCCCCCAGAGCTAGATCACACAGATCCACCAGCGTTAGATCCACCAGAGCTAGATCACATGATCCACCAGAGCTAGGTTAAGCCCCTGATGGTGAGGTCACACAGCATGGTCCACCAGAGCTAGGTCACACAGATCCACCAGAGCTAGATCCCCCAGAGCTAGATCCACCAGAGCTAGATCACACAGCATGGTCCACCAGAGTGAGGTTAAGCCCCTGTTGTCATTGCCCTTGGTGGAATGGGCTGACTTCTCTGAGCTGCTTCAGGCGCTGTCTTGTGTCTCTGATCTGATCCCACCTCACCCCCAAGACTCAGGCTCCTGCTGCTGCTTTATTTCAGTTAGAGGACCGGGCTGGCTGGCTGGCTGACTGATTAGCTGACTGACTGATTAGCTGGCTGGCTGGCTGGCTGGCTGACTGACTGACTGACCTGACTGGCTGGCTGGCTGGGTGACTGACTGACTGACTGACTGACTGACCTGACTGGCTGGCTGGCTGACTGACTGACTGACTGACTGACTGACCTGACTGGCTGGCTGGCTGACTGACTGACTGACTGACTGACTGACCTGACTGGCTGGCTGACTGACTGACTGACTGACTGACTGACTGACTGGCTGACTGACTGACTGACTGACTGACTGAATGACTGACTGACTGACCTGACTGGCTGGCTGACTGACTGACTGACTGACTGACTGACTGACTGACTGACTGACTGACTGACTGACTGACTGACTGACTGACTGGCTGACCTGACTGGCTGGCTGGCTGGCTGACTGACTGACTGACTGGTTGACTGATAAGCTGGCTGACTGATTAGCTGACTGACTGACTGACTGACTGACTGACTGACTGACTGACTGGCTGGCTGGCTGACTGACTGGTAACTTATTAGCTGACTGATTAGCTGACTGACTGACTGACTGACTGACTGACTGACTGACTGACTGACTGACTGACTGACTGGCTAGCTGGCTGACTAATTAGCTGGCTGGCTGGCTGGCTGGCTGACTGGCTGACTGCAGAGGAATAGTGGGTCTGGGTCTGGCTGGCACCCAGTCTTTTGGTACATAAAAATGCCTGATTCCAGCTGTTAAAACCAGGTAGACTAGATTATATACCATATCAAACATGTTTCTCTTACTGATGCTTAACACCAGAAGAGGCTAAAGAAGACTATAAATAAAGAAAACAAGGTCATTTATTTTCAGTCGCCCATGTCAAGTTTCTTCTTTTTTTTTTCTTTGCTGGCCTTATCAATTAGGCTGTATTCACATTCTTTATTACATAATTGATTTGAGTACAACTTATTCAGGCAGAAATTCTCTGTTCATACTATAGCTATGGAAAGGTGTGGCAAATTATCAATTTCATTTTTTAAAAAGATTTAAAGTGTTTCTGTTAAATGTCATATTTGGGTCTCGGTAGTCCAGATCTGTTCTGTCATGTTTCACTAGACACTGTCTGTCATTATTACATACAGTAATGACACCAGCACAGAGCGAGAGAATCTTGAGTTGATCATACAGTACTGTACTTTCCCTCAAATATCAGATCATTGTTTTTGGTGATAAATCAGAGGCTGCTTCACACAGCTTTCAAACAATCTTTGCAGTGGCCTTCAATCAAATCAAACCAAACTTTATTTATATAGTGCAGTTCATACACAGAGGCAACCTCTAATGTTCCAGAGGGAAGCAAAGAAAAACAACAACACTTCACCCATTTGAGCCAATATCAGAATCAGAATAATTTATTGCCATGCAGTTTTACATACTAGGAATTTGCTTTCGGTCGTGGTGCATATCAGGTCGTCCACAGACGGGCCTCCCATATTCGTCTCCAGTTATACCGATCCTCCATAGACCTGGTGATCTCATCGGTGGTCTCCACTTCCGCATCCATCTTCATAATGTCCACAAATGTTTTGGTAGGACGTCCTCTTGACTTGTGTCCACACCATGAAGATGGCTCCCATAACCAGCTTGCTGGCCAGAAGCTCTCGGTGTCTGTAGCAGTGCCCAGCCAGCCTCATTCTCCTTGCTGCTATCTTCCCACTCACCCTTGGCCTCTCTCCGTACAGATCTTCAATACTGACGTGAGCGTTATGACTTATGTCCAGTGCTGCACGTAGCATTCTGTAGCATCCATCCAGCGACCTCTGCAGGGAGTGGCTCAGGGTCCAGCGACCTCTGCAGGGAGTGGCTCAGGGTCCAGCGACCTCTGCAGGGAGTGGCTCAGGGTCCAGTGACCTCTGCAGGGAGTGGCTCAGGGTCCAGTGACCTCTGCAGGGAGTGGCTCAGGGTCCAGCACTCTCAGACATACAGGAGAACGGCCTCCACAGTGGCGGCAAAGAAGTGGAGCTTAGTTTCACGGGGGAGGTTGGATTTCCACACGTTGCTCATGCCGTTTAGAGCTCTCCACGTGAGCGCCTTCCTCACTCTGAGGTCCTGCTCCGTTGAGTTGACCCAAGAGCCCAGATATTTGAAGTCCTCAACCTCCTTCAGAGCAATACCTTTGCATAACACAGAGACAACATTGGACAGGGTGCAGGGATGAGACAGGACAGTGCAAAGACAGGACAGTGCAAAGAGCAAGTTCAAAATACTAGTGCCAAAAAGGATAAGCTAAGAAAAAGAACAATATACAACAGGTAGTGCAGTCAGTATATATACAGCGAGTATGCAGAGTGTAATGTGTGTGTGATTGTGTGAGTGTGGTGAGTACCATACATTACATTCAGGTCATGTGCAAGTGTGTGTATGTGAATATATATATAAATATTGTGTGTGTATATGTGTGTCCTATACAGCAGATCCAATATACTGTAGCAGAACTTTAATGTTCCCTGACCTCTCTCAGAGAGAAAATCAAACAAGCTCCTGGAGATTTATGACTATTCTATTAGCTATACCATAGATCATATGAACATATTACAGAGCATAGCACAAATACTACCTTATAAGAAACATAACACATAATCAAATATAAATGAGTAAAATAAATAAATACAAGTATTTAGCTGACTGGTCGGCATATGTGTTACGTTTTGCGGGATATCAACACGTGCCCCTCAGCACAAATAAATCACTTTTCAATTTTAGTTAGTTTAGCTGGTTAGTGATATTAAACTCAAACAAACGCAGTGTATTAATATGCAAATCTTTGCCAGACAGTAATCTGGTAAACAACCTATTTTGTTGTGTTGGTTTCTCTTGGCCTGGACACAGCATCTGTTAAACGGAATCATCCGCTATTTAAGACTGACACCTAATCAAACCGTTTGGCAGAACACTCACATTTGCTCCCTTCTAATCCTTCCCACAATGCACCACAATTATCAATTCTCCTGACAACTCCAACAACAACAGACGCCTCAGGACTATTTATACACCAAAACTGCCATTTGCATCTAAAAGCCAGTTGGCACAGCCGGGATTTTAACAACAGGAATCGAGTGTTTGTGAAAGTATTTCTTTGGTCTCTGGACACTGACGTTTATTCAGTGGTCAGGAGGAACATACGGCGGTGGGGGGGGGAGGGTATCGCTGCAGCGCTGCTCGTCAGGGCATCCCGCAGGTGTTCTGGATAATACAACAGCAATTACACACTCGACCACTCATCATCTGCTATTATAACCCAGATGCATGGAGGAAATGAAGCTCTCTCACTCTCTCACTCTCTATCCCTCTCTCTATCTCCCTCCCTCTCTTTCTCTCTCTCCCTTCCTCTCCCTCTCTACTCCCTCTCTCTCTCTCTCTCTCTCAGAATGTATGTAAGCGCAGACAGATAGGTGGGTGGGTAGGTAGGTAGGTAGGTAGGTAGGTAGGTGGGTGGGTAGGTAGGTGGGTGGGTAGGTAGGTAGGTAGGTGGGTGGGTAGATAGGTGGGTAGGTAGGTAGGTAGGTAGGTGGGTGGGTAGATAGGTGGGTGGGTAGGTAGGTAGGTGGGTGGATGGGTAGGTACTGTAGGTAGGTGGGTAGGTAGGTAGGTAGATATGTAGGTGAATAGGTAAGTAGGTAGGTAGGTATGTTGGTAGGGGGTAGGTTGGTGGGTAAGGAGGTAGGTATGTAGGTAGGTAGGTACTGTAGGTAGGTAGGTAGGTAAGTAGGTAGGTAGGTACGTGGGCAGGTAGATACTGTACAGTAGGTAGCTAGGTAGTTAGGTAGGTACTGTAGGTAGGTAGATAGGTAGGTGGGTAGGTAGGTAGATGGGTAGGTAGATAGGTGGGTAGGTAGGTAGGGGGTAGTAGGTGGGTACTGTAGGTAGGTATTTAGGAAGGTAGGTACTTGCCTTTGTATATTCTACTGGTGTTCAGTACAATCGACTTTGGTAAGTACAGCAGTAAGAAAGTGGGCCTGGTTAATTCACCTCAGGTGTTCAATCACCAGGCATCAGGGAGGCTTTCAAAGGCCTTTCCACTTCCTCACCAATCTGGTTGCTGTCTTTTATCCTCAAAGCGTGACATTAGATCAAGGAGCCTGGAGACGAACATTGAAAGATTACATTACTTCTTTAGATACAAACCAAGAATACAAGCTGCGGCCCAGCAGCGTAGCCTTTATCAGAGCCTGTCCAGACGCTGACATTTCACAAAGTGCAGCGTCGGCCTTGTTTCACCGCCCAAGCCCGACAGGCTTCCTCATCGCTACAGGGCTCCTCAACGCTACAGGGTTCATTAACGGACAAGAGATTTTATTGGCACTCAGCAGGAGCACAGTCGTCGTACATGCAAGCTGTGATCTCGGTAAATTAACCGCGAGACGCGGCGCGACGCTGACATCAGCAGGGTGTGGGAGATTAGACGCTCGCTCGCTCTCAGTCCACACAACACTGTCTGGCAGGGAAAGGGTGGTCAGCCACATATTGGGATGGGATTAGATTGAAATTACATTCTCATTAAATGGAATTTGATTAGTTGAGATTGGATAGCCTAAATGGTTATTTCATTTCAGAGGCTTTGTGATTAAACGAAAACCATTCTAATTAGAGTGATAAGGATTCCCGTGGTTGTCATGGTACAGTAGCAGTTTGTTGATTTATCTCCTGCAGGGTAAGCCATAGACTCGGTACCGTATACTCATACATCCTGCTTGACATTCTTGAATCTTTCAAAAAAAACAAACCTGGAGGGCTTTCCGCAGGACACACAATGTACAACTCTAGACATACATATCAAGGCTCTTTGGCTATCCACATATGACCGATTATAAACTAAAGGCATTTCAATGGATGCTACCTTGATATGAAGACAACGTTCACCATGAAAGCAATTTAATGTGCATTCCAATGAAAAGCACTGCAATGGACACCTTTTGCAAACGGCTTTGATATGAACCCAACGTTCACAATGAAGGAAAGGCCGGATTAAAGTATTCCAAAAAATATTGTTTCGGCAAGCTATTGAATGAGCTACCTGAATGAACCATATGACTGCAATGAAGGCCTTCTGCAAATGACGCGCCAGCATCTGTGGTGAATAGCCAGCCGCCACCTCCGGAACAGCGTACCTTCGAGTAGGAATGGAGAAAGACGGGGTAGAAACCTCTGGCCAGACTTTTACAGGTCTAATTGTTACTTTCATAGTCTGACTCAACGGATGTAGGTTTTGGCAATAAACCTTGTCATTCGTACACTGCCCAATCAGTGGCGAGACTGGCGACGCAAATTAATCTGATTCGGGCCGAGAGATTCTCTTGGCACCAATCAGATTCGATCCAGATTATTTTGGAAGAGCACCGTAGCTGCGTTCGGGGCTGGCTCCGCCCAAGACGACTGTGATTGGTTTAAAGAAATACTGTGTTTTTTCCCCCCCTATTGCAGAATGGTAATATGTCCAGCCAGACCTGTCTCCGGCACTGGCACAGCGTAAATGAAGTGTGGAGATAGGTCTGGCTATGAGAAAATACTTTCGGCATAACTTTATTTTTCTCTCCCTGATTATAGAATATGAGAGGTTACCTAGCAACAGTGCACACCACCATTCACTTGAATGTTGCTGTGTAGGTAAACGATTTAATCTCAAAGTGATTTTGTGCATTCATCAAAATGGTGACATTTAGGTTAGGAGGCAAACTGTGACCAAGGAATGTCTCCCGGAGCCCCAGTACAGTACGAGGGCCCAACTCCAGCTCCCCTCTCACGGGCCACAGGGTCTCACCCTCACTGGGATTCTAATGAAGAATTATTCAAATGAGATTGAGTAGATTTGTCCAGCCTCTAACCACATACGTCCCTGCGCCTTCCCCACCTCCACCCCAAACTGCACCCCTCCTGGGACCTGCCTTCCCCACCTCCGCCCCAAACTGCACCCCGCCTGGGACCTGCCTTCCCCACCTCCGCCCCAAACTGCACCCCTCCTGGGACCTGCCTTCCCCACCTCCGCCCCAAACTGCACCCCTCCTGGGACCTGCCTTCCCCACCTCCGCCCCAAACTGCACCCCTCCTGGGACCTGCCTTCCCCACCTCCGCCCCAAACTACACCCCTCCTGGGACCTGCCTTCCCCACCTCCGCCCCAAACTGCACCCCTCCTGTGACCTGCCTTCCCCACCTCCGCCCCAAACTGCACCCCTCCTGGGACCTGATAGGTTGGACACAATTCTGAGACCACATACAGTAGGTTAACTGGGCTTTACTGTTCGAGATGGCTGTTGGTGTGATTGCTAGAAATTAATTTAACAGTTTGTAGCCTATACTTTTACTGTAGGGAGATGTTATTTCTAGAGTCTAGGGTAACCTGTCAGATCCTTAGCTGCATAAACTAACATTTTATCATCAACCAATCACATGCTCACCAAATCCTTGTGATACATTCTGGTACAGGACAATAGCTCAAAAACAATCATCATGACTAAGGGTCTTGTTGATATTGAACAGCATGTTCAGGTGTGTCCCTACTTTAATTAATGTTACAAAGTAGTAAAATACTAATTCTTCATGAATCATGTCTAAATCTTACTTCTAAATATTCCTAGACTCTCAGTACTACAATCACTGTCATATAACATCATCACATAAGTTGGTATTACAAATCAGTACTAAAATCACACTTAACTCAGATAACATCATTAACTGGGCACATAAATCATTCCTAAATTACTTCATCTCACTTCATTCTAATCATTTTCTCCACTTCTCTCAGAGCCTCAAGGCCGAATGTTATGTTTCATTTTTTTTCAGCATGGGGCAATATCATTCAACAGGAACCACTTAGCAATCAATTGTCAGGCAACTTGTCATAACCAGAGCAACATTGACATGATTTAATCTCCTTTTAGACCCTCAAGATCTTCATGTTGACACATGCTGTATCACACTGGTATTAAGTGAGAATCAGAGGTCTTGATATTGATTTCCACTTGGGAGTGGACAACCAGGCCAGGCCCAGCCTGGCTTATGTGCGTGGCTGGCTTGTTTCTGTTCAGGACTGGTAGGACGGAAGCTAGTCATGCCACTGAAATAGCTGTGAATTGAAATTACATGAAATAATGTCTGATAAATTAAGATAGGTCTTGTCACCTGGAAACATCTGTTACAATGCTTCCAATGCTAATCCAGCACAATAAGAGAGGGATAGCCAGTAAGATCATGGGCTCACAACAACTAGCAGCAGCTTCCATAACATTAATGGTAGCGGTCAGTGGCTAAATCAGTTACACTGATGATTCCTGTAATGTTAGCTATTTTGCTGCAATTGGTTCAACTTCTGTTTCTGGACAAAGGTGTAAAGGGATAAACCCAGATAACACAAGGCTAGCGGACCTACAGCGGGTCCCCGATGGACGAGTTGGCGGACCTCCGGTGGAATATAACACAAGGCTAGTGTATGGCATCACATTTATGTCAAAAGTCAAGAGCGTGTAAAACACACTCATGGGCAGATTATGTTATTTCACACGTGCAGATATTAACTGCGCACTCGCACGATATAGGTCCTCGCGAACAAATTTAACAACCGAGAGCGATACAGGCTGCTGCGGGCGTGTGGAGTCACCACGCGCGAGAGTATCTGCTAGTCGAGCACTTTCTCCTCGCGCTCAGTTCAGTTCTGCTCGTATGCACTTGATTTCTGCGCACTTGCAGTGCAGCTCTGCGCGTGCGAACCGGCCTCTCTTGCTCGACGTTAAATTATGCGAGCTCGATGAAGATCTGATCGACAATTTGGGGCGGATACCAAGGGAGGGACTGCCCTCTTGTGATTGGTCAACCAAGCCTACATGAAAATAATGGGTTAGCTGGGAAGAGCTCTCAACATGGTTTGATTCATCATTCATTGATTCTATAGGCAAATCATGTATGAGAAAACAGTTGCTGGCTAGCTAACATCCGCCTGGTAACCGGTAACAGAGGAAAGCAAGCGCATAATGGAACACATTAAGACCTCAATGCATGACTAGTTAATCACATTAAACATTTAAAGAAGTAGAAGTAGAAGATGAGACAGTCTTAGAATAACGTTAATAGATTAGACTAAGTTAGCTTACCTATAACCATCCAAATATATTACCTTTGATTGATATGATATATGATATTACCAATATGATATAGCCTACCATCCAAATATGACTTACCTTTGAGCTGTGTAACGTAGTAATGTTAGTCAACCAAAATCAGAGACAACACGGCTGCTCACAAAAATCTGTCTGGGTTTACCTTATTTAGTTAGTAGGGCAGAGACTGAAATGTATGTGAATAAGCACTGAAACGTTTACATAATAACCTTTAAAATATGTATTTTAGCAGTGATTTGGACCAAACAACAATACCAACAATATTTGAAATGTTTATATGTCACACATAACAGAGACATCACTAATAACTGATAACAGTGGTGATACTGATATTGAACTGTAGGGCGGCGGTATAACTCAGGAGGTAGAGCGGGTCGTTCAGTGATCGTAGGGTCGGTGGTTCGAATCCCGGCTTCTCCTGACTACCTGTCGAAGTGTCCTTGGGCAAGACACTGAACCCCAAAATTGCTCCCAATGAGCAGGCAAGCGCATTGCATGGCAGCTGCCGCCATTGGTGTGTGAATGGCACTCCGGGCCAGTGTAACAACTGGATGGGGAGCGCGTTACAAATGCAGTACCTATCCCTATACCTATCTATTGTAACTGCAGTGAACTGTAGTGAACTGGTGAATGTGACCGAATAAAAGAAGATGAAACTGAAATAAAATGACATGGTTAGGCTACAGCACAAATTGCCATCTAAGTGCTTACTGTACATGCTTCACAAATATCATTAAACACTACATGTTTGTACTTCTTGCACAGGCCTGGTGCACTGGGAACATATAGGCCTAGTGACTCTGTGTATGTCACCTACAGTTACAATGTAGGCTATAGCTAACAGTATTATTATGAATAGTAGCCTACTTAAAATCAATTATGTTAATATAACAATTATACAATAATGATAAAAATAACTACAAGAACAATAATCATCAGAATCAGAATCATAATAAGCCAAAGGAGAATTGCTATGCGCATTACCACCACCATCTGGCCAAACTGTCTGCCTGCCTGTTGTTCAGTTAAATTAAGCTGTCAATCAAGATACAAGGAGAATCGTGTGGGTGTGACCACGTTGAAATTGACCAATCACAAGAGGGCAGTTCCTCCCTTGGTATCCGCCCCAGATTTTCATGGAGCTCGCATAATTTAACGTCGAGCAAGAGAGGCCGAGTCCCACGCACAGAGCTGCACTGTGAGCGCAGAAATCAAGTGCATGTGAGCAGAACTAAACTAAGCGCGAGGAGAAAGTGCGGCAGCCTGTATCGCTCTCGATTGTTGAATTTGTGCGCGAGGATTTATATTGTGCAAGTGCGCAGTTAATATCTGCGCGTGTGAAATAACAATCTGCCCGTGAGTGTGTTTTACCCGCTCTTGACTTTTGACATAAATGTGACGCCATACTAGTGGACCTACAGCGGGTCCCCGATGGACGAGCTGGCGGACCTCCGGCCAAATCCGCTGGTGGGTTCCTGGACATTTGCACATCGAATGGCAAGCGGAACTCTGGTGGATTATTAGCGTCAGGGACAGCGGTCCGCTAGTAATCCAAAATGCTCCCGCTATTGCTCCACCCCCATTCCACCAGTAGTTTGTCTTCCTAGCCCTAGGCCCTAGGCTTATGGGTTTCTATTGCTAAATTAACTTACTCTGAAATTTTTTTGGGTAACCCTTCCTTTCATAGTCCCCCAATTACTAAACATTTACCTGGTAAATACATGCAAAGTTTAGCCTAATATATAATGGGTAATTACTGAGACACCTATACTGTACAGTAGGTATAATTTCAAAACAGGAGTATTTCAAATGTTCAATTACTGCACATGAATTCAATAACTGACATAGCACTATGGCTGAAATTCTTACTTGGTTTTAGGTAGATTTCAAAAACACGCTGAGTGGTCGGTCAAACAAAGACGGTTTATTCTGATGTTACGTTTTGCAAAGCGGACTCTGAACGGAAATGTGTTTCCCACGCACAGAGTGGTGAATGGGATTATAACGTGGGAAAGGAAGTGACGTCAAGCATGACAAACAGGACAGGGAAGTGATGTCACACAGAAACAATTGGTAGTTTTAACAGACTGATTCTATGGCAGAAAAGAACAAATGGTGTGGGTAACACATTAGTGAGACTGAAATTTCATTAACAGCACCACCAGGTAACCACATTTTTACATAGCTTCTATAACATCCAGTGATGAAAATCTCCCTCACCGGGGCTTGAACCCCTGACCTTTGGCATGGGAGGCAGACGCCCTATCCACTATACTACTGAGGAACTTGATACTTTGTGTTGTCATTGTGGTTTTATTTTGGTGTTCTGGGATCACTGCCTCTTGTGGTGGCACAATCAGGTAGACACAGTTAATTAATCTGCAAAACAGACTGTACATTTCCTTAAAGATAAAAAAAAAAAAACTGCTTTGTTCCCATGGGATCTCTCCCGTCTGTCTGAAAAAAACAACATTTACCTGGTAAATACATGCAAAGTATAGAATAATATATAATGGGTAATTACTGAGACACCTATACTGTAGGTATAATTTCAAAACAGGTGTATTTCAAATGTTCAATTATGAATCAATATTTTTTCCATATTGTTTCCATATCAATCATGATCTGGAAAGTGTGCGGTGTCATAGTGTATTTATTTTTGGTGTGCTGAGACCACTGCCTTTTGTGCTGGCAACATAGAACTGCAGGTCAACAACACGACGGAGGGAGGGAGTGACAACCGGACAATGCTATCTATGGTGCGCTGGCTTACAACCACGCACAAAAACACGGGCCTCCTACGGATCAGTGTGAATGTGTCCCCTGGGTTGCTAGGCTCTCAGTCTCCGCTGGGGAGAAGGTGTTTGAGTTCTAGCTCAGCGGTGGCCCGTATGGACTCCCTCCGTGGGAGGAGTGCACTTATTGCTTCAAATATGAGCACCCTGTTAACTCCATCAGGTCACTACAACACTGCAGTGCACCCACACAATCTCTCTCCCTCTCGCTCTTGTAATGTTGTTACTCTGTAAGCACTTTGAATTGCCCTAGTGTATGAAATGTGCTGCACTAAAAATAAAGTTGCCTTGGCTATCTCTATCTCACTTTCCATCTGCCCCACCCCTCTGTCTCATTTAATCTGGATGTTTGGTGTGCACACTTTCTCACTGGAGAGCATCTCAAAGGCTTTTACTGACCATTGAAACATATCAACCCTGACATGTATTATCAACAAGCTTCATAATAGCCACCCTACAAACACCATAAGGCCCTGTGGCAGGCTGAGAGCAACCAAAACCACGCTCATATAATGACAAAGAGAGAGGGAGAAGTTGAGAGAGTTGGAGAGAGAAAGACACATATACCTGTTTTCCATCAAAGGCCTAAAATGCGAAATTCAAGTCTCTCAAATGTGGGGCAAAATGCTGTTATTGTGCACAACGCGCGAGGTGAATGCTGCATTGTCACAGGTGCAATCAATCTGCACACGACTATGAACTAGGAATGGAATGCAGCTAGCCATAGAGAGGCTGTTTTCATGGTTAAAGGAGTAATAAAGGGAACATGCATGTTTAGCCCTGTTTTATGGTTACTTATGATCATATACAAATGTCAAATCAAAACGTTGACAAAACTAGCACTTTTGAGAAAGACTGATAATTGCTCTACCACCGTTTTGGTCATACAATGGATGTGGGTTGACACCGTGAAAAATCATTCAAAAACATGGTGTTAGTTGGCGTTCTGACATATTATTCGCCATAAAGTAAGACTCTAGTTCATCTGGAAAGGCTTTTTTAAATATTTAGCATAGAACTATTTAGTCGCAGCACATACATGTGTAAACGTCCGCAAACTAGGTAGCCTAGCAACTAGGGCTGGGTATCATTTGATAAATTACGATATCAGTACCAATACCAGTACCCTTAAAGCGATACTGATACCAATTGAATACTTCAATCGATACTTTGAATTTCTTTTTTGCATTTTTTCCATTCCATAACCATCATGTGAATGGAAGCATTCAGTTGTGTAAAATGCCATCAATCCTCCCACATTCAAATCATTTTTACAAGAATAAATTTTGAAAGTGTTTAAAAGAGTATCAAACTGCATTTATTACAATATAACTACTGACATTTTGTAGTCATCCGTGACCTTGCAGCTAATGTGAACGGTGTGTCAAGGCTGCTGCTGGGGCAACATCAGCAGTAGCAATTGTGGTGGTAGTAGGCCTAAGGGGGTCTTAACATTAAGCATAACATTAGTTAATAACGTTGGCCTAAACACCTAAACATTTTGCTGCTACAGAAGTTAAAACTACCACTAAGTAATCAATGCACTAAGAAATACATTACAGTAGGGTTGCTAATGCTAGCTAGCTAGCTAGGTAATGGGGGAAATCCGTGTTTTTATGCATTTATGTTTACCATACCCCATAGGCGTGTAGTATAACCATACCTTTGAGCGTTTTGGTGCTAAACTGTGTCAACAACTCGCAGTTGCAGTCGATTTCGGATTGTAGCCGTCTGCCGTAATGGGCCAATCACGCGTCGCATTAAATTGAAGAACGCTTGTGATTGGACCATATTCTGTCTTTTTTTCCTAGATCTCAATACAAAAAGGATCGAATGAAGTACTGGTTTGACTGAAGACGTTTGGATACTACTTGGTATCAATTTGTTTCGATCCAGTACTACAAGGTATCGAGTACCGATACACAGCCCTACTAGCAACATAAACAATAACAATAGCTACCGTAAGTAGTTCCGCTTCCTGAATCCCCTCTGCGGATTGATCTACACATCTACAACGGTCGCTTCAATACAAGTCAATGGATTTCATAAAATGATCAATTAAACCCTACAGGATTCATACTTTGCGGCGAATTTGATGTCAGAACACCAACGGACACCAATTACCCCCTCGGTGAGGTTCTTGTCTTTGAAATCGAGAGTTTGACATGTTTTTGAAAGATTTTTCAAGGTGCCCACCCACATCCACACCCACATTGTATGACCAAAATGGTGGTAGAGCAATTATCAGACTTTACCAAAAGTGCTAGTTTTGTCAACAATTTGATCTGAACCATTGTATATGATCATAAGTAACCTTAAAACAGGACTAAACATGCATTTTCCCTTTTCGTCTCCTTTAACTAACTTTAGGAACACAGACAGTTTCAAGAAAGATGGACATGGCAGTATTTTTTGTGGAGTTCAATGGAAATGCTTCCTGTCTGATATGCAAGAAAAAAGTTTCCGTTCTAAAGGAATATAATGTCAAGCGATATTCATTACTAAATTTCATTACTAAATATGGAGAACAGTGTGAGTCATAGGGAGACGAGAGGAAAAAACAAGCCACACAGCTGAGAGGGCTGATGTCTCAGCAATCTTTCAAAATAAGTGTCTGGCAAGAAATAGAATAGTAGCCTACAGATGTATTCAAGTGTCTGGCAAGAAATGGAAACAAACTTGAATTTTAATAAATGCAAGTACAGGTCCAGGGCAGGCTTACAGTAGTGATGCATCTTGCAGCTAAAATAGAATAAAGTACAAAGGTAGGCTATTCAAGATAAAATAAAAGTAGGGGAAAAAGAATTGCACTAACTGTTAAAATACAACAAAATGTATAGAAACTGGTTTGAATTTGTATGATGAAAATGTTAGTTATGGAATAGTCTTGCAACTTTTAGAGACTGACTTGTGAGTCTAGTTATGGAAATGACCATTTTAATTTTCAGAAATATGGCACTTTCTTATAGCTAGTAGTACTTGAAGTTGACATTGAAGTGGCCTTCCTATGTGTTCACGGTACCAGCAGTGGTCCCAAGCCAATTTGAGTTTGAGACCCCTGCTTCACACCAACACTGCACGCCCAGTCGTAGAGCTCTGGTGTCTAAAACACTGTTCCTGTCATGAATAATATGGATAAAGACTAATTTGATGAAAGGTGTTCAAGAAGCACAGACAAAAAAGAAAGCCTTCATTGTGTGTTGCTGTGCATGCAGACAGGTGTATCCCTCGTTCTGCCCTATGTGCATGCAGACAGGTGTATCCCTCGTTCTGCCCTATGTGCATGCAGACAGGTGTATCCCTCGATCTGCCCTATGTGCATGCAGACAGGTGTATCCCTCGTTCTGCCCTATGTGCATGCAGACAGGTGTATCCCTCGTTCTGCCCTATGTGCATGCAGACAGGTGTATCCCTCGTTCTGCCCTATGTGCATGCAGACAGGTGTATCCCTCGTTCTGCCCTATGTGCATGCAGACAGGTGTATCCCTCGATCTGCCCTATGTGCATG
Organism: Borostomias antarcticus; assembly: GCF_949987555.1. Classification (NCBI taxonomy): domain Eukaryota; kingdom Metazoa; phylum Chordata; class Actinopteri; order Stomiiformes; family Stomiidae; genus Borostomias; species Borostomias antarcticus. The sequence goes on from NC_140258.1 coordinate 660,268, forward strand.
CAGACAGGTGTATCCCTCGATCTGCCCTATGTGCATGCAGACAGGTGTATCCCTCGTTCTGCCCTATGTGCATGCAGACAGGTGTATCCCTCGATCTGCCCTATGTGCATGCAGACAGGTGTATCCCTCGATCTGCCCTATGTGCATGCAGACAGGTGTATCCCTCGTTCTGCCCTATGTGCATGCAGACAGTGTGGACCTGTTGCTCCAGACATCAGTTTGTCCAGGCGACATTCAGCAGAGCAGTAGATAGGAAAAACTTTAAGGTAGGACACATATAATTAGCATAATGCAACATTTGATATGCACTCCTCAAACATTCTGCAGCTGGCAGAGGGGGAGATAAAATGGTCTGAGGTGGCTCCTCTGTTTAAACATCCCTCCAGAGGAAGAAGTTCAACAGAGAGTAATGGAATTATTCCCCATGCTTTTATAAGATTTTTCTTTTCTTTTCAGAAGTTAATGCCTATTTAAGGTATACCTTTAAATTCCACATTTGCATCTCTTTGAGCCCTCAAAGGAGAATGGGTTAACCCTTTGTAACCCTACTGTATTTTGAAAGCTGAGCATCAGTGATATTGCCCAATCCCCCCCCCCCGCAGGTTGGAACCATGGGGCCCCTCACACTGCCCTATCTAATCCCATAATAGAGGGATATGGGATAGACATCACGTTCACGAGTGAGGGAACCATGGAGAGGGAGTTTGGCCGGAGAATTGGAGCAGCGTGTGCGGTTCTGCAGTTGCTTTACCGCACTGTTGTGACGAAAAGAGAGCTGAGCCAAAAGGCAAAGCTCTCGATCTACCGGTCTGTCTTCGTCCCCATCCTCACCTATGGTCATGAAGGATGGGTCATGACCGAAAGAACGAGATCACGGATACAAGTGGCCGAAATGAGTTTTCTCCGGAGGGTGGCTGGGGTCTCCCTGAGAGATCGGGTGAGAAGTTCAGTCATCCGGGAGAGACTCGGAGTAGAGCCGCTGCTCCTTTGCGTCGAAAGGAGCCAGTTGAGGTGGTTCGGGCATCTAGTGAGGATGCCTCCTGGGCGCCTCCCTAGGGAGGTGTTCCAGGCGTGTCCGGCTGGGAGGAGGCCGCGGGGTAGACCCAGGACTAGGTGGCGGGACTACATCTCCGCACTGGCCTGTGAGCGGCTAAAGATTCCCCAGGCAGAGCTGGTTGATGCTGCTAGGGAAAGGGATGTCTGGGGCCCCCTGCTGGAGCTGCTGCCTCCGCGACCCGACCCTGGATAAGCGGATGAAGATGATGATGATGATAATGATGATCACGTTCACTTCATGCTTGAAAACAAAAACATTTGTTTATAGATTAGTTTAGCAACAGACATCAGTGAGAAATGGGTCATTGATATATACGGTTTTCAAAGTAGCAAAAAAATACAACTGAAATTAAACTTCCCTAAAAGGATCTTTATGTTCATTATAGCATCACCTACAGTATGCCCTTAGGTATACTAGTTATATTCAAGAATAAAGCAAATAATTCAAAAAATGTTTTTTCCCAAAAATTAATTGTATGCCCATGTTTAATAATGACAAGTTGATATATCCTTGAGTAGATTGGCAGAGACACATTTTTGATGTGTCATGGCCAATACAACTCAACATTACAAAAACTTTCGGCCTTAAACTGAAAAAAAAAATGCTAACATCTATGCAAATATTTTTCACCTCATCGTTTGAGATTTGTTTTTGTCTCTGAGTCAACAAAACAAGGTTATTGTATTTTAATGATCTTATTATACAGGCTAATATGTTATGTTGTGTGAAATGTTCCGTTGTGTGAACATTTCAAATGATAGGCTACTATGAGACAGTGTCTTTATTAATTGTGAATGAGCATGGTTTGGGCAAGGTCTTTGATTGTGCCATGCTCAATTTCCATTATAGTAAGCCTCAGAGCATTATAGTAAGAAGCCTCAGAGCATTTCAGAGGGAAAGGATCTAGAAAGGAAAGTTGTCTTCATAATGGGCTTCTAAAGCGTTTCCGGACTCCAGCAGATCCATGTCTGTTTGCCCGCAAAAGTTCACAGGGAAGCAGAAAAGAAAACTGCTGTGCAACTTGCAAACGTGCAAAAATGTTAAGTGTATAAATGTTTATTCATAGGGCCTCCTGTCCTCTGGTCTCCGCCACGCCACTGATGAGCACGATAAACACGCTGTTGTTGTGATAGTGTGAAAGTAATGTATGCAATTTACATGCATGCTTGTGTTTTCACTGACATTTAACACTTAATAATGCAATATATTTATAAATAAATATACTGCAGATGTAGGTAGGTAGGTATGTAGGGAGGTAGCTAGGTAGGTAGGTAGGTAGGTATGTAGGGAGGTAGGTAGGTAGGGAGGTAAGTAGGTAGGTAGGTAGGGAGGTAGGTAGGTAGGGAGGTAAGTAGGTAGGTAGGTAGGGAGGTAGCTAGGTAGGGGAGGGAGGGAGGGAGGGAGGGAGGGAGGGAGGGAGGGAGGGAGGTAGGGAGGTAGGGAGGTAGGGAGGTAGGTAGGTAGGGAGGTAGCTAGGTAGGGGAGGGAGGGAGGGAGGGAGGGAGGGAGGGAGGGAGGGAGGGAGGGAGGTCGGTCGGTCGGTCGGTAGGCAGGTAGTCTGTATGAGGCAGGTACTGTCTGTATGAATCCCAGAGGGGAAATTTCATGTGTATATTGTATTGGTGTTCAGCCTATTCAGGTGTGTGTGCTCCAGCGTTAACCATGTGGATCAATGACATGCTCCTGGTTACAGCTGCCAGATCTTCAGCCTGCTCATTAAGAGAAAGGTGTGAGGGGGCACAGCACACCTCATAAGTCTTCATTATGGTGTTGCAGATGCCCACTCTAAAGGAGGTCTCTGTGCTGTGTGCTGTTTTCCTTCTCATCGCCAAAGGTCGGTCACAGTGATTGTGATGAACTCGGATGAACTCAACCTGTGGCTCTATTCATCAACTAAAGAACACTTCCTCATCTGTCAGTCAGCCAACCTGAGCACAGACTACCGACTGCACTCTGATCTGATTGATTATTCATGCAGACAAACAGGATCATTTATATCAGTCACAATTGGCTGATCAACTTTTGGTTGGAGCTGAGCTGGTCTTATTAAGCTGACATGATGACCTGCTTCTTATTAAAGTCAATATGAAATCAGCCAATTGCATTTGAGGCATCCTAGTGGCCTATTAATAGCTGGTGCTGCTTTTCACTGTCCCCACTCCTCTCTGTTACCTCTCCTCTCTCTCCCTCATCTCTTTCACCCTTTCTCTCTCTCCCTCTCCTCTCTCCCTATCCTCTCTCTCCCTCATCTCTTTCACCCTTTCTCTCTCTCCCTCTCCTCTCTCTCCCTCTATCCCTCTTCTCTCTCTTCCTCTCCCTATCCTCTCTCCCTCTTCTTTCTCTCCCTATCCTCTCTATCCCTCTCCTCCCCTCTCTCCTCCTTTGCTCTCATGGTGCCTTCTCTGATGTGCAACACAATGAGAGGGCTGTATTCCATGTGGATCTCTGGGGACTGCAGGCAGACGCAGGACAACCACCTTCCATCCACACTGACTTCAACAAACACCACACAGTCCTTCCATCCACACTGACTTCTAGGAAGCATACAACAAACAATACACTGTCAATGTCTTTCTTTTTCCCTTTTTCTCTACCGAGGCCGTCTCCATCTGGTCACGTTGACACAGCAGTTGTGGGGTAATCATGGAAAGCGTAGATTAATCGATTGGTTTCATTGAAGGACAGCAGACAAACATAGCAGACAATAAAAATCCAAGGGATAACATGTACAAGTGAAACACTTACTTTATTTCCAACCCTGATGTTATAAAACCAGGACAGGCAGTAACACAACATGCATAATCCCCCTAAAAATATGCAACAACTAACTCCCAGGACAACCAATAATGAAAACTACAAGAGATGAAACATCAATTGACAACTACATCCTAGATAGGAGAGACTGTAATTGCTGAATTCAAGTTCATTCTAAGACTCCCTCTCTCCCCCCCCCTCCCCCTCTTTCATGCAAACAAACAAATGCACAAGCACACATGCAGACACACAATGATTAATTCCGTTCATAACGGGAGATGGAAGAGGAAATAAGAATGATTGTTTTGGGCAGCAAGGCGTGAATGTGGATGTACCCTGTGCTCTACTGTGCTCTACTGTGCTCTACTGTGCTCTACTGTGCTACACACACACACACACACACACCATCACATCACACATAACCATACTGCACTGAGCTCCATCAAACAAACAAACACACACACACACACACACACACACACACACACACACCATGTAGTTAATTAATGCAAATGCTTTCCACTTCCGCAACATGCCTATCAGCAACTACGTATGACTCTAGAGTGAGAGGATGACTCTAGAGTGAGAGGATGACTAGAGTGAGAGGATGACTCTAGAGTGAGAGGATGACTCTAGAGTGAGAGGATGACTAGAGTGAGAGGATGACTCTAGAGTGAGAGGATGACTCTAGAGTGTGAGGATGACTCTAGAGTGAGAGGATGACTCTAGAGTGAGAGGATGACTAGAGTGAGAGGATGACTCTAGAGTGAGAGGATGACTCTAGAGTGAGAGGATGACTCTAGAGTGTGAGGATGACTAGAGTGAGAGGATGACTCTAGAGTGAGAGGATGACTAGAGTGAGAGGATGACTCTAGAGTGAGAGGATGACTAGAGTGAGAGGATGACTAGAGTGAGAGGATGACTCTAGAGTGAGAGGATGACTAGAGTGAGAGGATGACTCTAGAGTGAGAGGATGACTAGAGTGAGAGGATGACTCTAGAGTGAGAGGATGACTAGAGTGAGAGGATGACTCTAGAGTGAGAGGATGACTCTAGAGTGAGAGGATGACTAGAGTGAGAGGATGACTAGAGTGAGAGGATGACTCTAGAGTGAGAGGATGACTCTAGAGTGAGAGGATGACTCTAGAGTGTGAGGATGACTCTAGAGTGAGAGGATGACTAGAGTGAGAGGATGACTCTAGAGTGAGAGGATGACTAGAGTGAGAGGATGACTAGAGTGAGAGGATGACTCTAGAGTGAGAGGATGACTAGAGTGAGAGGATGACTCTAGAGTGAGAGGATGACTAGAGTGAGAGGATGACTCTAGAGTGAGAGGATGACTAGAGTGAGAGGATGACTCTAGAGTGAGAGGATGACTAGAGTGAGAGGATGACTCTAGAGTGAGAGGATGACTCTAGAGTGAGAGGATGACTCTAGAGTGTGAGGATGACTCTAGAGTGAGAGGATGACTAGAGTGAGAGGATGACTCTAGAGTGTGAGGATGACTCTAGAGTGAGAGGATGACTCTAGAGTGTGAGGATGACTCTAGAGTGAGAGGATGACTCTAGAGTGAGAGGATGACTAGAGTGAGAGGATGACTCTAGAGTGAGAGGATGACTCTAGAGTGAGAGGATGACTAGAGTGAGAGGATGACTAGAGTGAGAGGATGACTCTAGAGTGAGAGGATGACTCTAGAGTGAGAGGATGACTCTAGAGTGAGAGGATGACTCTAGAGTGTGAGGATGACTCTAGAGTGAGAGGATGACTCTAGAGTGAGAGGATGACTAGAGTGAGAGGATGACTAGAGTGAGAGGATGACTAGAGTGAGAGGATGACTAGAGTGAGAGGATGACTCTAGAGTGAGAGGATGACTAGAGTGAGAGGATGACTAGAGTGAGAGGATGACTCTAGAGTGAGAGGATGACTGACTCTAGAGTGAGAGGATGACTCTAGAGTGAGAGGATGACTAGAGTGAGAGGATGACTAGAGTGAGAGGATGACTCTAGAGTGAGAGGATGACTAGAGTGAGAGGATGACTCTAGAGTGAGAGGATGACTCTAGAGTGAGAGGATGACTAGAGTGAGAGGATGACTCTAGAGTGAGAGGATGACTCTAGAGTGAGAGGATGACTCTAGAGTGAGAGGATGACTAGAGTGAGAGGATGACTCTAGAGTGAGAGGATGACTCTAGAGTGAGAGGATGACTCTAGAGTGTGAGGATGACTAGAGTGAGAGGATGACTCTAGAGTGAGAGGATGACTAGAGTGAGAGGATGACTCTAGAGTGAGAGGATGACTAGAGTGAGAGGATGACTAGAGTGAGAGGATGACTCTAGAGTGAGAGGATGACTAGAGTGAGAGGATGACTCTAGAGTGAGAGGATGACTAGAGTGAGAGGATGACTCTAGAGTGAGAGGATGACTCTAGAGTGAGAGGATGACTAGAGTGAGAGGATGACTAGAGTGAGAGGATGACTCTAGAGTGAGAGGATGACTCTAGAGTGAGAGGATGACTCTAGAGTGTGAGGATGACTCTAGAGTGAGAGGATGACTCTAGAGTGAGAGGATGACTAGAGTGAGAGGATGACTCTAGAGTGAGAGGATGACTAGAGTGAGAGGATGACTAGAGTGAGAGGATGACTCTAGAGTGTGAGGATGACTCTAGAGTGAGAGGATGACTAGAGTGAGAGGATGACTCTAGAGTGAGAGGATGACTCTAGAGTGTGAGGATGACTCTAGAGTGAGAGGATGACTCTAGAGTGTGAGGATGACTAGAGTGAGAGGATGACTCTAGAGTGAGAGGATGACTCTAGAGTGTGAGGATGACTCTAGAGTGAGAGGATGACTCTAGAGTGAGAGGATGACTCTAGAGTGAGAGGATGACTCTAGAGTGAGAGGATGACTAGAGTGAGAGGATGACTAGAGTGAGAGGATGACTAGAGTGAGAGGATGACTCTAGAGTGAGAGGATGACTCTAGAGTGAGAGGATGACTAGAGTGAGAGGATGACTAGAGTGAGAGGATGACTCTAGAGTGAGAGGATGACTCTAGAGTGAGAGGATGACTAGAGTGAGAGGATGACTCTAGAGTGAGAGGATGACTCTAGAGTGAGAGGATGACTCTAGAGTGAGAGGATGACTCTAGAGTGAGAGGATGACTCTAGAGTGAGAGGATGACTCTAGAGTGAGAGGATGACTAACAGGCTCTCAGAAATGGAGGGAACCCTGAAGAGCTCAGCTCAGAAAACTCATCCTTGTGTGTATACACACACACACGCACGCACACACACACGCACGCACGCACGCACGCACGCACGCACGCACGCACGCGCGCGCGCGCGCGCACGCACACACACACACACACACACACACACACACACACACACGCGCACGCACACACACACACACACACACACACATAGTATTATTGTGTGTGTGTGAATCCCGGGGAGGTTGTTTATCTGTATTGGAGGAGCAGAGGGGGGGAAGAGAGAGAGAGAGAGAGAGAGAGAGAGAGAGACTTTCTCAGACCGCAGCAGCAGTGTGCTGATCACTTGAAGCCATCAGATAGGAACATTGGGGAGGGGGGGGGCTCTGGAAAATGTTGATACTTATTTTTTATTTTGTGGAGGGTTCTGCGGGAGTATGAGGTGAGGGGGGGTCCCTGCTCACGGCCATCCAATCTCTGTATACCCAGAGCGAGAGCTGTGTCCGCGTCCTCAGCAGTAAGTCAGATTCTTTTCCGGAGGGGTTGGCCTCCATCAGAGCTGCGCTTTGTCACCAATCTTGTTTGTGATTTTCATGGACAGGATATCGAGGCGCAGCTGTGTAGGGGCGGGGTTGCAGTCCGGTGAGCTGGGGATTGTGTCACTGCTTTTTGCAGATGATGTGGTCCTGATGGCATCATCGGCCTGTGACCTCCAGCAATCTCTGGATCTGTTCACAGTCGAGTGTGAAGCAAGTGGAATGAAAATCAACACCTCCAATTCTGAGGCCATGGTTCTCAGCAGGAAACCGTTTGATTGTCCACTCCGAGTAGGGAATGAGTCCTTACCCCAAGTGAAGGAGTTCAAGTATCTGGGGGTCTTGTTCACGAGTGAGGGAACCATGGAGTGGGAGTTTGCCCGGAGAATCGGAGCAGCAGGAGCGGTTCTGCAATCGCTTTACCGCACTTTTGTGAAAAAAAGAGAGCTGAGCCAAAAAGCAAAGCTCTCGATCTACCGGTCTATCTTCGTTCCTACTCTCACCTAATGGTCTTGAAGGAGTCATGAGCAAAAGAACGAGATCAAGGATACAAGCGGCTGAGATTAGTTTTCTCAGGAGGGTGGCTGGTGTCTCCCTTAGAGACCAGGGGCCTCATTTATAAACGTTGCGTAAGTACAAAAGCGTGCGTAACCCATGCTGAGCAACTTTCTACGCAACTTTCGGAGCTTAACGATAAGTTGGCGGAAGGTGTGCGTAACTCTACGCACACTTCGACCCTCCTTTAACTACGATAAGCACGTTTCTGGAGAAAGGGGAAAACGCGACTCTGATGGCAGAGGGATGAAACTCGGGAAAGTCTGCGAAAGGCATGACATATTGAATAATAAATACATCGGTCGCTGCAAGAAACCCTCCAATGTGTCACACAGTTTAAACAGAATCAATCGCCACCGTAGCCTAATCACGAAATAATGTCGGCATTGCTTTGGATGTGTCTGTGAATTGACCCATTTGTGTCATAATATAATGTTATGTTGTAGGCCTATTCATTTATAGGCTATCCCGTGAAGCATCATGGGCAGTAGCATATGAATAAAAGCCCCATTACGTTGATAACACAACACGACACGAATCTAGGCTTAATGATTCCGTATGTCGATGGCCTACAACTATAATAAGGCCTATACCGCACCAAACAAATGTTGCATTCGGCGTTGAAGTATATTTATTCAGTTAATAATTTATTTAGTTAATTATTTTTATGTTTAATTATCCACCTATTCATTCGTTAGTGTATTTATTTGTATTATATTTGATTAGGCTTTTATGTAAACCCGAATGACCACTGAGGCAAGCCGCAATTACAATGATGTTGAGCGGTGAATGGAAATGTCCTACTTGAGGCAGCTGTAGGCTACATTAGGCTATATTGTACATCATCATATATCCTCATATTGCCATATGATTGTCATGTAGCAGGCATGCGAGGAATGGGGGCCTAAAAATGCATGTCATTCCAATGCTCACATGCCACTTTGGAAGAATTAGCTGTGCGCAAAACAGCGCATGGAGGTGATGCGTCTCCAAGTTGTAAGAACACTGTCACAACGGGCTTGAAAAAGTGCAATTGCGGACAACGGTGTGGAGCAAAAATCAGAGGGCTTTAATAACAAAAATCAGAAGTCAAAATAACAATCCAGCTCAAAGAGCAAAGAGAAACAAAAACTTCACCAGTACAACTCCCGGCAGCATAATTCAAGATCCAGCACAGAATATCAGATCACTGGGGTTTAAATAGGCCACACACCCAAACTGACACAGGTGTGGTAAATCACAGGTAATGATCAGTCAATTGTCCGAGACCGGAGGCCTCGGCGCCCTCTGTTGGCTCCTGTGGGTATGGCCGGCACTCCAGTCCTGACAGTACCCCCCCCTCTACGGCCACCTCCAGGTGGCCCCGGCAGGCGTGGATTCACCCGGTGGAAGTCACGGATGAGGGTCGGGCACAGCACCCAGCGAGAGGGAACCCAGGATCGCTCCTCCGGGCCGTAGCCCTCCCAATCAACCAGATATTGAAGACCGCGACCCACCCGGCGAGAATCCAGCAGCCGACGAACCGTGTACACAGGGCCACCTGCAACAATACGAGGAGGAGGAGGGAGTGGGACGGGGCGAGATAAGGGAGAGCTTGAGAAAGGCTTCAACAGGGACACATGAAAAACAGGATTCACCCGAAGAGACCTAGGCAAGCGCAGTTTATATGCCACGGGATTGACCCTCCCTACCACCACGAACGGCCCAATGAACCGGGGTGTGAACTTGGTCTTCGTGCGCAGGGGGAGATTCCTGGTGGAAAGCCACACCTTCTGCCCAGGATGAAACGTGGGCGTGGGTCGCCTACGACGGTTGGCCTGGGAGCGGTGGCGGTCAGACGTGCGGATAAGAGCAGAGCGGGCCTTGTCCCATGCCCGACGGCATCTGGCCATTGACGCATCAGCTGACGGCACCGCTGACTCAGCCTGCTGACAGGGAAAAAATGGGGGAACGTACCCCAACTGGGCTTCAAATGGTGACATACCAGTGGACGAGCTTCTCAATTGGTTGTGGGTTATCTCCGCCCACACCAGCCTCTGGCTCCAGGACTCTGGGTTGGAGGAGACCATGCAACGCAGGTAGGTCTCCAGCTCTTGATTTACCCGCTCAGTCTGGCCATTGCTTTGCGGGTGATGACCTGAGGACAGACTAACTGCAGTCTCAAACAGGGACCAAAAAGCTTTCCAGTACTTGGACGCGAACTGTGGACCTCTGTCCGATACTATGTCACTGGGTACACCATGATACCTGACCACTTCACGGACTACTAGGTCCGCAGTCTCCTTTGCCGAGGGCAGCTTGGGCAGTGGAACAAAATGTGCTGCTTTAGAAAAACGGTCCACAATGACAAAAATAACAGTGTTACCTGCCGATGGCGGTAGGCCAGTAATGAAGTCCATAGAGATGTGTGACCATGGTCTATGTGGCACTGGTAGTGGAAGCAAATGTCCAGCAGGAGCCTGATTACTCGCCTTCTGAGCAGCACAGATGGTACAGGCGTGGACGTACTCCTCCACATCAGCCCTCAGGCGTGGCCACCAGAAGCGACGGCTGATGAGCTCGGCTGTCCGGGAAGTTCCGGGATGACCTGCCACAGGTGAGTCATGGCCCCACCGCAGGACGTCAGGACGGACCTCGAGAGGAACATACAGGCAGTTAGGGGGGCCCCCTCCCGGACCGGGCTCCACCTGTTGGGCCCGCTGGACTGTCTCCTCCAAGGCAAGAATGACCTGGCCCACAATGCACCTGGGGGGTATGATGCTCTCAGGCAAAGAGTCAGTGACATCCGTGTCAAATTGACGTGATAATGCATCAGCTTTCACGTTCTTGCTTCCTGGTCGGAAAGTCACAATGAAATTGAAACGGGAAAAGAACAGGGCCCACCTGGCTTGTCTTGGATTCAGGCGCCGAGCCTCCCGGAGGTATTGGAGGTTCTTGTGGTCGGTGATGACTTGGAACGGATGGTACGCGCCCTCCAGCCAATGTCTCCATTCCTCCAAGGCCTGTTTGATGGCTAGTAGTTCTCGGTCTCCAGCGTCGTAGTTCCTCTCCGTGGGGCTGAGTTTACGAGAAAAGAAAGCACATGGATGAGTCTTCTTGTCGGCCTCAGCTCTTTGGGAGAGGACAGCTCCTACCCCAGTGTTGGAGGCATCCACCTCAACGACAAAGGGGAGGGTAGGATCTGGGTGAGCGAGAATGGGAGCTGTGGTGAATCGGGCCTTGAGGTCCTCAAACGCCCTCTGGGTCTCAGAAGTCCATTTCACTCTGGCAGGGGCTCCCCGGGTCAATGCAGTGAGGGGTGCTGCAACAGAACTGAAGTTTCTGATAAAACGTCTGAAAAAGTTAGAAAACCCCAGGAAACTCTGTACCTGTCTCAATGTCGACGGGACCGGCCAGTTGACCACGGCCAGAACCCGTCCAGTGTCCATCGCGACTCCAGCAGGAGAGATCACCAGTCCCAGATAAGTAGTTCTAGGCACATGGAACTCACACTTCTCCTGCTTTACAAACAGCTGATGGTCAAGCAGCTTCTGGAGGACCAGCCGGACCTGTTTCTGGTGTTCTTCAAGAGACTTGGAAAAAATTAACACATCATCCAGATAGACAAACACAAACCGATTGATGTACTCCCTCAAGACATCATTTACTAGTGCTTGGAACACTGCTGGGGCATTGGACAAACCGAAAGGCATGACTGAATATTCGTAGTGTCCACTAGGGGTGCTAAAAGCAGTCTTCCATTCATCACCCTTTCTGATTCGGACTAGATGATAGGCATTGCGTAAATCCAGTCGGGTGAAAATAGTGGAACCACGGAGCAGATCATAGGCAGTGGACATTAGTGGCAAGGGGTACTTGTTCTTAATAGTTATTTTGTTCAATGCTCGATAGTCGATACATGGGCGCAAGCCCCCGTCCTTCTTAGGTACGAAAAAGAATCCTGCAGACATAGGAGAGGTGGAAGGTGTAATCAAACCGTTCTTTACTGACACGTTGATGTAGTCCTCCATGGCCTTGGTCTCAGGAACTGACAATGGGTATAGCCGGCCTCTGGGCGGCGTGGCTCCTGATAACAACTCAATAGCACAGTCATAAGGTCTATGTGGTGGTAACGCGGCAGCTTGTGACTTACTGAAGACCTCAGCCAAGTCATGATACACAGAGGGAACCTGACTGAGGTCACAATCTGGATCAGCATTGAGAGGAAACTTAACCTTGTGTGGAGGGCTACTATACACAGAGCTGACCTGAGTGGGAGATAAATGTCCTGACCGGTTACATTCGGGACTCCACATCCTGATTCTCCCAGTGTCCCAATCGATCTGTGGGTTGTGCCTCCGTAACCAGGGATAGCCTAGGATTACGCTTTCCTGCTGGGACTCAATCAAAGAGAACTGGACCTGCTCGTTATGGTCACCAATGCACATATACAGGGGGCCTGTGATGTAGTCCACTCTACCCGACCCTAGGGGTCTACCATCAAGAGCTTGAATGTTCATGGGGTTAGGGCTTACCTGGATAGGCAGGAGAAGGCGTTTGGCCAGGCTAATGTCCATCAGGTTACCCTCGGCACCGGAGTCAACCAAGGCAGAGACCCGCGCTTTACCGGGTTGTACAGAAGTCCACGTTAGCAGTACATCCAACTGAAGGCGTCTTGTGGTTGAGGGAAACTGTGCTGCGGCGCTCACAAGGTGGTCCCCTGCCCCTCGTGAGCCAGGGCGTTTCCCTGTAGCTTAGTGCATCGATCCCGGAAATGGCCTGCGGCCCCGCAGTACAGGCAGAGCTTCTCCCGGCGCCGCCGTTCCTTCTCTGTGGGGTTTAGGCGATAGCGGTCCACCTCCATGGGCTCCTCCTGGGCCTGTGCTGAGGAAGGAGATGGCGAAGTGGACACTGTAGCCGGGCGGCCAGGATGGTGCTGTCGGCGCTCCCTTCTCCTCTCCTGGATGCGCTGGTCTAGGCAGATGGCGATGGTGATCAGACCGTCCAGTGTAGGTCCCCACTCACGACTGGCGAGCTCATCCTTCACCGCCTCAGACAGCCCAGAGTAAAACGCTGACATTAGAGCCTCGTCATTCCACTTGCTCTCGGCAGCCAACGTGCGAAACTCGATAGAAAACTCAGACACTGACCGTGACCCCTGTTTGAGGGAATTCAGGCGACGAGAAGCCTCCCGGCCGCTCACCGGATGGTTGAACACCCGGAGTAAAGACGCAGAGAATGTGTCTGCTCGGGCACAGTCTGGTGATTCGGCCTCCCATTGAGCGGTTGCCCATGAGAGCGCTCGCCCAGTCAGTAGTGAGATCATAAAAGCCACCTTCGACTTCTCGGTGGGAAATTGTCCTGGTTGCATTTCAAAAAAGAGAGAACATTGAGTCAAAAACCCTCGACATGAATCTGGGGATCCATCATACCTCTGGGGTTTATGGAGACATGCAATGGAAACGGGGTTGGCCGCCGGTGGAGCTGGGGCTGGGGTTCCAGTTGCTGGGGCTGGGGTTGGTGGAGAGGCCTGGAGAAAAGTCCGGATCTCATTGACGGCGCTGGTCACTTGGTTGATTGCCTCACCCATTTCATCCATTACCGTCTTCTGTTGAGCCAGTCTTTTTCCCTGTTCGGAAACCGCACGGATTACGTCCTCCGCTGCACTCATCGTCTGGCTGGATCTTGCTGTCACAACGGGCTTGAAAAAGTGCAATTGCGGACAACGGTGTGGAGCAAAAATCAGAGGGCTTTAATAACAAAAATCAGAAGTCAAAATAACAATCCAGCTCAAAGAGCAAAGAGAAACAAAAACTTCACCAGTACAACTCCCGGCAGCATAATTCAAGATCCAGCACAGAATATCAGATCACTGGGGTTTAAATAGGCCACACACCCAAACTGACACAGGTGTGGTAAATCACAGGTAATGATCAGTCAATTGTCCGAGACCGGAGGCCTCGGCGCCCTCTGTTGGCTCCTGTGGGTATGGCCGGCACTCCAGTCCTGACAAACACAAGGGAGCAAGTTAGATTATTAATTTGCCAAATCGTCAGCTATAGTTAAGCTTTATAGAATCACATGAAACCCATCCATGGACCCCATATATTTACAAGACCTCGATACAGGCAGTGATATAGCTGGATTATAGTAGGCCATGACGCACGGGGCCTTGGATATGCCGGGACTTGGCACAGATGTTCTATGTGCTTGGCTATCCCGCAACATCCATTAGAACATGCAGCTTCTATATGCCTACAGAATGTTTTGAGAAAGTATGTGAAATGCACGATATCCCAGAAAATACACAAATTGGCTGCTGCAAAGAACCCTCAGATCTGTCGTACAGTTAAATTGGGGATAATTGCCTTAAGTAGTCACTATAGGCCTACATGTTTGCATTGCTATGGATGTCATTGTAAATTGACCCGTTTATACGTTGATAAGTTAGGCCTTTTATTCATGGGCCACCCTGTGAAGCATTAGGCTACGTGCCATATAGATCCAAACCCCATTACCCATGCAACAACACTATAGGCTTATAATGATTATCAGTTTGGATATAAGCAGCCACCTAATAAGGCCTACCGCACTAAACGAATGCCAATATAGCCTGCATGATAGATAATTATTTATTATCTAATTGGGACCACTCAGTCGTGCACATGTGAAATCATCGTTCCGAAAAGATCCTTTTGCGGCGTCTCTACCTCCAATACCTCCACCTCGCACTCATTAAAATGTATCTTTCTCTTTCTGCCTTTTGCACTTGGCTCCATTGTCGTTGCATATGTTTTAGGGGCGTATCACTGACCATTTATAGGCAATTGTGGGCGTTAATTGGGGTGTGATCAGAACGCGCGTTCACGTGCGCCATGTTAAGTGTTGATTGTGATTTATAAAGGGCAGCTGGCGTAGGCGTGCCTGAGTGAACATGGGTTGTGATACGCAGCGTTTTATAAATTGGAGATTTTTTGTGCGTATATTTTCGTACTTACTTAGCTAAGCTAACTTAGTTATGTGGATTCTACACAACGTTTATAAATGAGGCCCCAGGGCCCTGTACTACGAAACAGGATTACGGGGTTAGCGCGATAACTTCAGGTTCAGCCCTGGCTAGTCCATGCTATGAAGGTGGATTACTTTTCACCATGTTATATTGCCATGGTAATGTATGCTGCCGAGCTAACCTGCTCCGGGGCAGGTTAAATTCCAGATTATGGATCAAAACGTATGAAGCACTTCGCTGACCGATCAATTCACTTGGAAAAAGGCATATGGATGTGCATATGGAAGATTCTATATGGAACTTCAGTGTGCAAATTAAAAAATAATCTGCAGTGCGCAGACAGTGAGAGGTTCTTTTAAGAAGACTTTTTACAAATCGACAAAACCCTCTTTAGCTTTCCCCGATATCATATGAAAAATTGCAGAATGACAGCTGCTTGAGCCATATTTTGCCTTGTGCATTTACAGTCCCGTAGACTGTAGACTATGCTCTTTCTTGCGTTTTATTAGCCTACCTGCAGTTTCATGTAGGCTGTGGGTGATGCGGCGAACCAAGTAAAAACACTAATTTTTATTCAAATTTCAAGTCTTTAATGTTGATTTATTAGACTAGCCTCCCGTTCCTAGAAACAAAGAGAAGTGGGCTACATTTTAATTAAATTATGATAGCACTAATGCCTGATAATCAATGCTTATATAATATCTTTATAGTGTTCATATTGGTGCACAATAATTGTCTGTTTCTCCTGGGTGAAATAAGCGGCTGTAGATTTCTCCATGTTTGTGATTGGCCATACCGGCAAACATCGGCTCTTTATATGTGCACACGCTCATAGCTAGATTGGACCAGGTGGGTAGACTTAACGAGTTGATAGCTACCGTAGTAGTACCATTTATCCGTGATTGCGGTTTTCCGGTTTACTCAAGCGAGCTAGCGAAAAGTTATCCTGGATATGTTGAACGAGCTTTGTATTACGAGGCTCAGGTGGGAAGTATAGTCATCCATGATAGATTCTGAGTAGAGCTGCTGCTTCTTGAGAGTGGAACACGTCACACACTCAAGTTATCAAATCATTTATTGCCAACGCTTAGCTTAATAAAGTACAGCAGGAATTCAATTAAATGCCTTCATGCTGCTTGATGCACTTATTTTATAATAAAATGCTACAATTTACTAACCTGGCTTCGCCAGACCTAATTCGCAAAAATGCACCAGTGACCAGACTGATCTGCAGAGAGAAACAGAATGTGAGCTCACATGATCAGGATGGTGAAGCCAGACTAACAATTTACATCTTATAGGCCTACTAGGCTATGCAGTATGATGCATGAGAGATTATCTTTCTGTATTTTTTAGAATGTCACGGGGCATTTATATTTGTATACGAGGAAATCTATGCAATGTCGTTTCGCTGCATGTTGCATGTTGTGTTATCATCCAGTCACTGGATTATGTTGTGTGAATGCTGATAGTGGTAGGGCAGGCGGTAGAGTGAGCTCCTAAACCTACCTTGAAAAAGTGTATTTGCACTCAAATTAATGACAAAAAATGTAGGCTTGGCGACTTCATGGGCTTGACAGGTCTCCTATTGGCACACTGCGCAGCAGGCTTCCTCCTCAGGGGTTTTAATGTGTCTACTTTAATGTGTCTCTACTTAGCTACTCTCGGGTGCTGATTGGGACACCCAGTGGAGTGGGAGGGGCCTGAAGGCCAATCGAAGGACGCTGGTCTGAGGTCTGCTGTAGCGTGGGACCGAACCTCTAGACCAGGGGTCAGCAAACTTTTTCACATGAAGTTTGAAATGTTCTTGTCAATTAGTGTGCCATATCAACATTAAGTGTCAAAAAGGGAGACTAAGAGATGGATATCAGCTTTATTTAAAAAAGCTTGCGCGACACCATCTTGAAAACAAAGTGTATCCACCAGAAATAGCTACAAGAAACAGATGCTATAAAGCCATGTGTAGGCTACAAGAAACAGATGCTATAAAGCCATGTGTAGGCTACAAGAAACAGATGCTATAAAGCCATGTGTAGGCTACAAGAAACAGATGCTATAAAGCCATGTGTAGGCTACAATAAATAAACAGATGCCTACCAGTCAGTGTGATCCCTGGCCTTCCCTCCCGTTTGTGGCGCAATACCGGTCGAAAATTTCTCCATAATACAGTAGGCCTATATTTCATGGATGCAAGCCAAGACAATGAGTCTATAGCCTACACACCGCACACGTGCGCGCACACACACACACACGTCAGCAGGGCTCAGTGCTAGGGTGGGCCAATGAACTGCAACGGGGGGCACAATTATTACTAACCATTTTTGATAATCCGATATGCTAGTATTCGTAATGCAACACTGACATGCATAGGAGGTTGCACTGGCTACAGTTGTTTGAATGCAACTTAGTTTATAACAAGGAGAGGCAAAGTGGTGCATTAAAATGCAGCCACCACAATAATGGGCACCAATCTGGCGCACAAGAGCAACAAGTGAATAAATGCCAGGGATAGCCTACCGGTAACTAAAATGAAGAGACTGGCACGCAATCAGTGCACTTGCAAATGGGATAGCCTACAGTATGACCGATCATGTGATATTAAACCATCCATCTACAGCAAATACGATCAGACAGATACATCATCATTGAACACGTTATACACAAAGCACATTAGCCTAGCCGTGCTAACAGGCCGTCTCTCCAATTGAAAAAGTATCGGCGGATGCTGACACGGATAGGCCTACAACAAGCAAAACATCACCACGGCGGGTGCTCTCTCTCTCTCTCTCTCTCTCTCACACAAACACACACACACACACACACACACACAATCACTCCAACTTGGAACACCAAGGCTAGGCTATTCTGCTTCACTATAAGACCACAACCAACTAGGCCTACACAACCATGCTTAGGCCAAAGCTCGGAATCTACACAGGGCACACGCACAGTCGCACACTCATCTTACAGTATGAACAGCAATCAGTTCTATCCTCACAATTCAGTCACTGCAAAGATCGAAAAAATAGCCTCTTACCTGTTGTGTGCTCTATGGTAACAGAGAGAATACTGCAGCCTACTCTGCCCTCGTGAGCTCGCTTGCAACGTGAACCGCGGATGCTTTTTGCAGAGCTTTATCAACACAACCATGCCCACAAATCAGCCACAAATTATAAAAAAAAGTAGCTAGATTTGTCGCTGGTAGCTTAAGTCTCACTTGTGGAGGTTTCATAATGTGGGAGCGACTCACTCTCACACTCCAGGATCATGAGAAGTCAAATGCACACCGTGCCAACATGGATAGCTGGCGCTAGCTGGAAACACGTGTGAGAACGCACAGCACAATTGACAACACATACCAAGCAATGCAAATGCTTGAAAAAAAACAAACTGGAATGATTACCCGAATTCTAGTCGGGGGCCCTAGCGAGGGCGGGGCCCGTTTCGGTGTGAAGAGTCCCCTACACCCCTAATGCTACAGTTCATATAACGTTAGATAAGACGGTCATGTTGGCATGGTAACATTGTGATGAAAGTAGGCAGAGTGAGCCTGCTGTTTGATGGACACAGTTGTGTCGGCATGGAAACCGTTGTGTCTTGTGCCCTAGGTGTGGCTAGTCGTAGGTAGAGGTGTGCAGCATATCAGCATGGACAGGTAGGCTTTCTCAACCCTTCATTTGCATGCTTGTGTGTGTGAGTTAGTGTGTGTGTGTGCTTGCGTGCATAGGAGTGTATGTGTGTGGGTGGGTGCGTGCGTGTGTATGTGGCTGGTGAGTGTGTGCGCGTTAGTGTGTGTGTGGTGTGCTTGTATGTGTGTGTTGGAGAGTGAGTGTGCATGTGGGTGGTGTTTGTGTGTGCGCGTGTGTTTGTGTGTATGTGGGAGACTGTGTGTGTGTGTGTGTGCATTCTAAATCTAACATCTAATGCTCTGAAGTCACCATGTAGCCCTGGTACAAACGGACTCAGACATGGTCGGGTGAGAGTTAGTTTTATACAGTGATGTTTGAAAGTATGACTTTATGCCCTCTGTTTTCTTTTAATTATACCCCCTTTTATTTATAGATGATTCCCAGTGACCCCTGTCTCGTGAAGCTCACTTGCCATCATAAAACTGCTTGTCCAGGGTCCACATGGTGAATATCTGAGGTATCCTGCTCCTTCCTGGAACATAAAGGTTTTCCTCAGACTGAAACTGCTGACAAGCCGCCTCCTCCTCCTCTGAAGCTGCCCAGCCCTGCCATCTGCTGCCAAGAAGCCTGCTTCCAGGATGCAGTTCTTACCCTAATCACACTATGGAGGCACTCAATGAAGACATTCATTGATCAAGTTTCTTGCGCTCAGCGTTTTAGATATTCTCATCCGTTGGACTGGGCTGAGCGGTGGTGGATGAGTGCTGGTCCGCTGGGGGGCTGCCTGTCTGGCTGTCAGACTAAGGGAAGGAAAGGAAGTCCACTTTATTATCATACAGCAGTTGACACACACACACACACACAATGCGGTCAGACGAGATTTGATCTCTGCTTTTGAGCCATCCATGCTGTCCTTCCTCCAATGGCAGGAGGCAGCTTTCAGTTCCCGGGGACCAAGTCCAAGAGCTCAGTCCAAGTCTTGGTCAGGGACAGGACTGAGGAGCATCTGTTCTTGCACGTTTTTCATATTGGGTTCTTGGGAGGAAACCCTTGTGAACACGGGGAGAACATGCAAACTCCACACCGATAGGCCCGGTACCTGACAACCCTGGGGAGAACTTGCCCCCCAGTGCTAACAGCGTCCTAAGCGGGAATCGTATGGAGTTACTGTATATTGATGTCATAAATACATATATACTTAGTATACTTATACTTGTATACTGACAAATGCAGTTACAACAGATTTGCAAACTTGCATATTCAGAGTTGTAGTTGCAAAAAAAGATTTACAAACTTACTTACGTACAAGTTTACAACTCGGTCTGCGCACTCTCAGAATTTTGACACAAATATCACGTTATGGTTATATTGACATCATAAACTTGTACATGAAAGTTGTAGTTGCAAAAAAAAAATTGCAAACTTGTATATTCAGAGTTGTAGTTGCAAAAAATGATTTGCGCGCCTGTAGTTATTTCACAAGGTTGTACAAAGATACAGCATTGCATATTTACGGCTACGAATCCCAAGTTCAAGCTTACAACTTTTTGACACTACCGTCACGTCTTGGCTCAAACAGAGTTGCAGACTTGCAAAGGTGGGAGGGCGTTCAGCTGGGCTACATCTCCACAGCCAATCAAACGCTGTCTATTATTGCACAAGTATCATTGGCTGGCTTGTTCTATCAATCAGGCTAGCAATCGCAATCAACATTCTACATTGCAGATGGAAGATGGAGGCTTCTGGCCATGCTCCTCGACCTCAAGTGAGTGATCGAAATTGTGTGATATTACGAGTACATCTAGCTAGCCCAGGGGTTCCCAAACGTTTCCATGCCAAGGACCCCCAAAGAACCGTAGCCTCTGGCTGCGACCCCCTAGCCTGGCAACGCCATCCTGATGACCTGAGCTCACATTGTTTCTCTACGCATTTGCGAATAGCGAATAGGGTCTGGCGATGCCAGGCTAGCGGCCCCCTATTACAAGATGGCAAAAATCCAAAACGAAAAAACTGGCATCGGCTAGGATATATAAGACGAGTTCTGTGGTCGTGTATTGTTTGTATCCGGTAAAGATAACGTGAGCTAGCTAGCACAAGCAGTTGTAGGCTGATGTTTTGAATTTTTGTCAGGCAGACGCGTAGATTGGGCACGACTGAAAGGACAGGGCCTCATTTCGATATGAATGGATTTTACAGTATTCAATTCATATTTTATTTTAAACCGGTACAATAATATTATGAATTGATTTTTAATTGAAGTTGATTTTGTTTATATATATATATATATATATATATATATATATATATATATATATATATATTATTTTTACTCCTTGGCGGCCTCCCTGGGGGCCCCGGCCCCCACTTGGAAAACCACTGAGCTAGCCTACTATATTATGATGCGTATAATCATATCAACAATTATAGTTAGATCTCATTCATGCATCACCTTAGATCGTGATTTCCCTCAAGTTATCGTAGACACACTGAGACAATTATCAGTTCTTGTTTAAGCTAAAATTGAACCAAATCCCACAACATCAATACAACTGAGAGCAAGAGCCGCTCAAATGGTTATATTAAAAGAACAACTGAAGAATATGCTAGATACTTGCCTTTCTGCATGCATTGCAGAGCTATTCAGAGTCTAGAGTACTATATTTAGAAGGATGCAGGAATATGGCCTATCTGTGAAGGAGTTGTAAAGCAGTATTTCTGATGAAGATCTTGACAACATAATGATTAGAACTATCAAAGCCCAGATGCCAAATGCTGTCTATCGAATGGTTAAAGGTCAGCTGAGATAAAGAAAGCACATGTCCACATACAGTAGGCTATACTATGTCTCCTTCAGACTCCCATGGATGGGATCTGTATATCCATGCCCTGCAACACCTGCAGCAATTTTAATTGTAACTTCTAGAACATTACTGGTTTAATGAATGTTGGATTAATGTGTCTGATATATAAATATAGAAAAGACAAATCTGTGTTTCAGTTGCAGCCAGTTACTCTCCAGCCAAACATCCCAGCAGCCATTTTAAACATCACAACAGACAGTTCAAACATCCCAACAGACATCGCAAGCATCAACAGAATGGAGCAAGATGACTCAAATCAGTAGGGGGGGGGGGGGGGGATAAAGATGAGAAACTATAACTAAGTATACAGAGGAATAGTGGTCCCAGACATTAAGTGACCCCCTATCACAGTTTGAGATGACAACACTTCAGTCTGTGGTGAACCCTCTGTCTCCTTCAGATTCCCATGGACGGGAACTTTACATCCACATTAAACAAGCCCAAAAGCCTGTATCACAAGTAGCTTTGCAGGCTTCCAGTGCCATGTGGAACTCGTCATAGTCATCATAGTGAGGAGGAAGCCGTAGAGACTGGAAACAGGTGGATGACTTTGGAAATGTGCCATTCACCACCTCCACCTGCAAATGTCCTGTTGCCATCTCCCACCCTGTCCAAAACTTAAGCAGCTGCTTAAGACACTGGTGGTGCTACTGTAGGAATGAAGAAAACAAGTTACTTGTAAGTGCATGAAACAGTTAATGTGCGACATCCCTCATCCCTACATGTTTTGTGCAAATGAGGCTGATTATCCTGGTGACAGACCGACACGCTGAGGCTGATTATCCTGGTGACAGACCGACACGCTGAGGCTGATTATCCTGGTGACAGACCGACACGCTGAGGCTGATTATCCTGGTGACAGACCGACATGCTGAGGCTGATTATCCTGGTGACAGACAGACACGCTGAGGCTGATTATCCTGGTGACAGACAGACACGCTGAGGCTGATTATCCTGGTGACAGACAGACACGCTGAGGCTGATTATCCTGGTGACAGACCGACACGCTGAGGCTGATTATCCTGGTGACAGACCGACACGCTGAGGCTGATTATCCTGGTGACAGACCGACACGCTGAGGCTGATTATCCTGGTGACAGACCGACACGCTGAGGCTGATTATCCTGGTGACAGACAGACATGCTGAGGCTGATTATCCTGGTGACAGACCGACACGCTGAGGCTGATTATCCTGGTGACAGACAGACACGCTGAGGCTGATTATCCTGGTGACAGACAGACACGCTGAGGCTGATTATCCTGGTGACAGACCGACACGCTGAGGCTGATTATCCTGGTGACAGACAGACACGCTGAGGCTGATTATCCTGGTGACAGACCGACACGCTGAGGCTGATTATCCTGGTGACAGACAGACACGCTGAGGCGAAGCATATACTCTGCCCTGACATCAATATAGCAATAAGGCGTGATATTTGTGTCAAAAATCAGAGTGCGCGCAGGCCGAGTTGTAAAAATGTACAAGTCTGCAAATCTGTATTGCAACTACAACCAGGGCTGTTGCTAGGAATTCTGGGCCCCCTTAAAGAATATTGGTGTGGGCCCCTACCCCTCCAACTTTTCGTCACCACTTTTTTTCAACCCCTTTTTTTTTATATATATTTTTTATTATGTATCATTTTGTATTTATTTTTCTGTTTCTCTATGTTCTTTTTCAAATTAACCTCTCCATAGATACTGGGTATAATTATATACATAAATTATGCATTGTGTATTATCTGTGCTTGGACTGTCCCTGTCATGCAGTTTCATGACTGGAACTCTGAGCCT
Organism: Borostomias antarcticus; assembly: GCF_949987555.1. Classification (NCBI taxonomy): domain Eukaryota; kingdom Metazoa; phylum Chordata; class Actinopteri; order Stomiiformes; family Stomiidae; genus Borostomias; species Borostomias antarcticus. The sequence continues at coordinate 683,641 of NC_140258.1, forward strand.
CTTCACTCTCTGTTTCTGACTGGCTAGGACCTGGCTCTGTAGACAGGAAGAACAGAACAGTGTCTTCTTAAGACATGGGAATAAATCTATGTAGCACTGGATAGAGTTTTCAGGAAGCTGGCTAGGGGGCTGTTGATTGGCTAATAAACGCCTCTCTTATTTCAAGAGCAAATACCCTCTCTAAAATAAAATAAAAAATAAACTGAACAAATCAGCATTTAAACTGAAATCAACTCTATATGAATTTCTATGAATTACCCCACTATTTATTTAGTTATTAACCATTAATTTATTTATGTAATGTAACTGTTTCATATGTAGGCTATTTTAACCTGGATTACATCTACATGTTGCTATTCAGTACATTAGTTCAGTAATAAGTTTAACTAGCCAACCAGTGTCTACCTCACTCACTCACCATCTAAAGCATCTTCTGGGGGCTGGGGGTGGGTGTCTAGGTCAGACGAGGCCACAGCTGATTCTGTGAGTAGCAGCACATAAAGGTTTTACAAAGAAATCAACTCTATATGAATTTCTATTAATTAACTTAACACTATTTATTTATTTATTGGCGATTAATTTCTTTATGTAATGTAACTGTTTCATATGTAGGCTATCTTAACCTGGGTTCTACAATCTACATTTTGCTATTCATAGCAGTACAGTAGTTTAGTAATAAGTTTAATAGCCAACCAGTGTCTACCAGTCACTCACTCACCATCTAAAGCATCTTCTGGGGGCTGGGAGTGGGTGTCTAGATCAGAGGGGCCACAGCTGATTCTGTGCACATAAAGGTTTTAAAAAGACATGTCAACAGGACCGGCTGGCTAGCATAGCACATTATAATATAAGCATTCATAAGAATGGAAACTGGAAAAATGTGTCCTGGCTGCTGCTACTGGATTTGTATTAGATTTAATATTAGAACTGTAGTAGCTGTCTAGTTAATGGTAACTAACGGTTTCTAGCAGCTAACTTACTGGAACAGTAGTTGGCTGGTTGCTAGAACTGTATCTAGCTGTCTAGTTAATGGTAGCTAACGTTATCTAGCAGCTAGCTAACCAGATCGAGTTGTTACCAGAACATAAGCTTACTAGCGTTAGCTACCTAGCTTAGCACTTTCTAACACACTAGGCTAACGGCTCTCGTTGTCATGGTTATGTGAGACCGCGGGCAACTGACCGACCGTCTGAACAGAGCTACTCTCAGCTTTCTTGTGGAAAAAAATGCTTATATGCTCCCGCTCTGCTGCCTTTTCTCCTGGTCTCTCTCCACTCTTTTCTGGTGCCCGGATTTATGTATGGGCTTGATGTTTATGATTTAACGTTAGGCTATTAGTGCTAGTATTTGACAGCCAGCTGGTATAGTGACGTTAATGTCAAAAGAGGTGAGACTTGCCAGCGTGATGGCATGGACTAAACTATTTAAGAAGGGGGATATTGCTCAGGAAATTAAACGTTTTTTCATCTGTATTGCATTATTTGTGGCTTAATTTGAATTCTGATGCAGCATTAGTGACTGATCTACATGCAGAATAATTTCGTCATAGAAAGAGGGACCTCTTTTTTTGTGGGCCCTGCTTGCTTGTGGGCCCTTATAATCATCATCACCTTTCACCGCTAAACAACGGCCCTGACTACAACTGTCAATATACAAGTTTACATGACATCACTATAACTCCATAGAATCTAACCAGGAGGTTCTTGCTGTGAGACAGTGCTTAGTACTATGGTACCGTGCCACCCACCAACTACAGGTTGGGTACTTCTGCTCTGGCTTTGTGTCTCTTTGATCCACCAGAAGAAAACACACCCTGCTTAGTAGGCATAGAGGTCACACACATTTGCATCCATGCAACAGAGTTCAGACGAGTCAGTTGTAGTTTTAGCGGTCATGCATGGTCAGCCACAGGCCCAGACAGAGGTGTTGGAAGAATTGTCTCTGTTCCTTGAGTACGTTAGGTGAAAATATGTCATTTCAACAGAGACAAATTGGATTTGTTGCCGTAATTTTGGTCTCTGTGCTAAAGGATGTATTTGACCACCCTCCTAACAGGTCCTCCCAGGCTGGCTGCTAACAGATACTCACAGGCTCCTAACAGGTCCTCACAGGCTGCTAACAGATCCTCACAGGCTGCTAACAGATCCTCCCAGGCTGCTAACAGATCCTCACAGGCTGCTAACAGATCCTCCCAGGATGCTAACAGATCCTCCCAGGCTGCTAACAGATCCTCACAGGATGCTAACAGATCCTCCCAGGCTGCTAACAGATCCTCACAGGATGCTAACAGATCCTCCCAGGATGCTGCGCTCCAGTTGCATCGGACACTGGGATTTTCCGCCCGGGATGATGTCATACGCTGTCTCACAAACAAAAGGCAAAAACCCCACTTTAGCCTCATCTTTGTAGTTCTAGCCAAGTTAGCTGTTGTTAGAAATGCCAGTTGCTATTGCAACGCACTATGCACTATTTTGCACATACGAACACCATAGCAACATTGTCCACTGGTAGAAGTTGGACAGTACTGTGTGTACGACTGATTTAATGAGACACAAAAAAGACAGACGTTTATTACCGCTTTCACTTATTCTTGATGCGCGGAGTAGCCATCTTGATGGCATCAGCAGCTGTGGTTGGATCAGGTTGGGGTATATAAAATAGAGGAAATCCAAGTTTGGGTGATGTATTTGATGATGATTTTGACGGCGAACGCAAAAAATCCGATGTCCACAATGCCACTGGAACGCAGCAAGAGTCTCTCTGATACAACTGATCCTCCCAGGCTCCTAACAAAGTCTATCTGATGCAGCGGCAGTCATCATGCAGCATGGTCTCTCTACCTTTTCTGGCCACTTAATGAGCTGAACTGTCTCTGTCCCGTTGAGTGGCGTCCTGGGCGGGGAGCTGTCCAGTAGGAGCAGCATAATTAGCAGCCTTCCTGTGTCCTGCTTCCAGATTACCTGGAATCAGCCTGAGTGGAGCCAGGCTCTGGCATTGTTCTGACAACAATAGGCAGGCGCACACATGCACGCACACACACAGGCACTGCACACACACGTGCGCGCACGCACACACACACACACACACAGATAAACCCACAAGCACACACACAAGCACACACAACCCGCCCGATAAACACATGGGGTTGGGCTGGCACACAGTATGGGGGGTGGGAAGTTCCACGTTTCGCAGGTCTGCGTGTGAGTGTGTGTGTGTGTGTGTCTGTGTGTGCGTCTTTGTGGAACTTAGTGAAAAATTAGACACACTTACGCACACACACACTCACACCTTAACCTTGCAAAGACATAGTTAGGGAATCAGCCAATCAGATCGCTGGGATTTGCATAAATCTTTAGCAAAGATAAGGTGTGCATGTGAGCGTGTGCGTATCTGTGTGCAGATACACACTCACACACAGACCTGCGAAACGTGGCACTTCCCACCCCCCATACACAGGGGTTCATGTTGTCTGGAATAACGGTGTGTGTGTGTGTGTGTGTGTGTGTGTGTGTGTGTGTGTGTGTATGTGGGCTGAGTGAAGGTCTACATTCCGACCATTCCTCTACCCAACATAGTTCTATTCATCTGTTCAGTGTTATTTGGACATAGAGGAGTTCCAATGTCATCGCCGCAAGAACACTGTAGTTGATGTGTGAATAGGAGGCAGAAGGAGTACTGGCAGGGACTGGAGGGTTTGCTACATCTGCCTTGATGAGACCTGGCAGAGAGTGGGTGTAAAATACCTCAAGGCATGCTACTTCACATGAATTAGTCATACAGGCACTCTGTTATCAGGGTGTGTGTGTGTGTGTGTACGCACGTGTGTGTGCCTGTGTGTTTGTCTGCCTGACGGTATTTGTTAAGGGTAGAGAGTGCGGCAATCGACACGCCTCGTGAAGAGATCACATCCACACAATCTGATATTGATGAGGTAGTCTATACCAGTAGATATGTTGATGAGGTAGTCTATGCCAGTACATACCGTGAAGGGGTAGTCTATACCAGTAGATAGATGTATGAGGTAGTCTATACCACTGCATACAGTGAATATGTAGTCTATACCAGTAGATATGTTGATGAGGTAGTCTATATCTGTACATACATTGACAGGGTAGTCTGTATCAGTAGATACAGTGATGGGGTAGTCTATACTAGTAGATATGTTGATGAGGTAGTCTATACCAGTAGATACAGTGGTGGGGTAGTCTATACTAGCAGATATGTTGATGAGGTAATCTATACCAGTAGATACAGTGAAGGGGTAGTCTGTACCAGTAGATACAGTGAGTGGGTAGTCTATACCAGTAGAAACAGTGATGAGGTCGTCTATACCAGTAGATACAGTGATGGGGTAGTCTATACTAGCAGATATGTTGATGAGGTATTCTATTCCAGTGGATGCAGTGACAGGGTAGTCTATATGAGTAGATATGTTGATGAGGTAGTCTATACCAGTAGATACAGTGATGGGGTAGTCTATACTAGTAGATATGTTGATGAGGTAGTCTATACCAGTAGATACAGTGAAGGGGTTTTCTCCCAGACATGACACCAACACACTTTCAAAGAAAGATCTGAGGCGGTTCATTGTCTGTCAGTGCAGTGTCCCCGTCTGTCTGTCTGTCTGTCTGTCTGTCTGTCTGTCTGTCTGTCTGTCTGTCTGTCTGTCTGTCTGTCTGTCTGCCTGTCAGTGTAACTCAGGTAAAGGGGAAGCACCAGTGATGCAGCATTTGACAGATGAGAGATCGGAGGCCTGATGGCCCTCAGGGCCTGACGGCTGTATGATCAGAGCTGCGCTCTAATGCGTCTGCTTTGCTGCTCCTCAGTCATCTGTCGCTCTCTTTGGGAAACGGGCCCAGTAAAACACCTGCAATAACAATCTCCATCATGTCACCTTCGCCTGAACGGCCTGTGTAAAAGGTGTTTATGAATGTCTGAGATCACACACGCACACACACGTACGCGCACACACACTTACAAAGGGAACTAGAGGATTAGGAACAAAAGAAATACTACCTGCTGTCAATATCACTGCAATTCAATTGTAGAATTTTGCACTGCCCCAGAATACAGGTGGTGGATTGAGGTCGTGGTGAGTCCAGCTGGGACAGAGTCGTGTGTTGAATTAAACATTAGGTTTGGGATTCAGCTACGCTCTTTAGTGACTCTATCTCAGTCCTATCTCATCTCTAACTCATCTCTTTCTTATCTCTATCTCATCTCTATCTCATCTATATATCTCATCTCTATATCTCATCTCTGTATCTCACCTCTATCTCATCTCTATCTCAGTCCTATCTCGTCTCTTTCTCATCTCTATCTCATCTCTATTTCATCTCTCTCATCGTTATCTCATCTATATATCTCCTCTATCTCATCTCTCTATCTCATCTCTATCTCATCTCTTTCTCATCTCTTTCTCATGTCTATCTCATCTCTAACTCAGTCCTAGCGGGAGATGACAAGGGCCTGGATTAGCATCTGCACCATTTTGTCAGTGAGGAAAGGACTAATCCTCCTGATATTATAGAGCAGGAATCTGCAAGAGCGTGTGATGGATGTGATGTGTGCGGAGAACGACAGTTGGTTGTTCAGGGTCACACCCAGATTCCTTGCAGTCCGAGTCGGGGACCACTGTATCTTCAATGGTGATGGCCAGATCCCGGTGTGGGCAGCCCTTCCCCAAGAGGAACAGCAGCACAGTCTTATCCAAGTTAAGCTTGAGGTGGTGTGTCGCCATCCACTCTGAGATGTCAGCCAAGCACCCAGCTATACATGCCTCCACTTGTCAGAAGGGGGAAAGGACAGGATCAGTTGGGTGTCATCGGCATAGCAGTGATAGGAGAAGCCATGCGAGTGAATGACAGAGCCCAGAGATGTAGTGTAGAGGGAAAAAAGGAGAGGACTCAGGACCGACCCTTGTGGAACCCCCGTAGTCAGACTACGTGGTTCCAACATCGACCCTCTCTATGTCACCTGGTAGTAGCGGCCCGTCAGGTAGGGAACGTGCAGAGACAGTGATGCCTTTCTTCTCGAGGGTGGAGAGGAGGATCTGGTGATCTACTGTATCAAATGCTGCCGACAGATCTAGGCGTATCAGGACAGAAGAGAGAGAGTTCACTCTCGCGGCATGGAGTGACTACATCACTGCAAACAGGGCGGTCTCTGTCGAGTGGCCAACCTTGAACTCGGACTGGTGGGGGTCTAGGAGGTTATGGTGGAGATACAAAGATAGTTGCTTAAAAGGCATATGGGAGGTTGGAGACCCCTGTGAGTCAATGTGTAGGAACTAGAATTTCATTTAAAATATATATATATAATATACTGTACACTACAGTGATCTCTGGAGGTGTTTTGTTACTACCGTGTCTAAAAAATCCCCAAACCGGAAGTGACGTAGCAGAAGGGAGTCCGGTCAAGTTCGGCAACAGTAGAACAGCAAATCAATGGCTACATTTGAGACTGAAGAGGTTGTAAATGTTTATGCAGACGCATATGATGGACCACAGCCTTATAATTATGAGCCAGCTAGGCGTCAAAGAGAGCAGGATCAACCTAGGGTTAGAAGAAATAACGGCCAGAGAGAGATTGAGTTGTGGTGTGAGGAGAACCAGAGGAGAACAGGGCAGGTGTCTTGGTGAGTGACCAGCGTTAGCTAGCTAACCGTATCTGACGCTGTGTTCACATAGCTATAGGCCTAACAATAAAAGACTTATTTATGAATTTAAGCTATAACAATCATGGGTATATTTGTGGATAGTATCAATTTGGAAATAAGAATAACAACGCGGATAATAGGCTAGGATGGACTTCAACTGAAGGCCTAGTGCACCAGCCATGGAACACAAATGGAGATTAATGTATTTGTTGGTGTTGTTGGTTCGGTAGGCTACTGTACATGGACCGCTGCGCTCATTGGAGAGGACAAAGATGGATGAATGGATGGACTTAATTTGGAATCCTGGAAATTGTTGATTGCTCTCTAAAAGCATGAGATGGTGTTTTAAATTAAATGTTCAGTGAAGAGGGAAATCCTCATGCGGACGTATCAAATAAATTAAGGCTGATGATGAATGCTGATAATCTAACTGGCTGTTCATGGTTACAACCATTCATCTCTTATACATGGGCCTACACAATACATGCAAGTAGGTCCATAACATTATCATAGTCTAAATAACAAGATTAATAGTGGACAATTTGCGATTTAAGGGGTCGGGTCGCGGAGGCAGCAGTTCCAGCAGGGGGCCCCAGACATCCCTTTCCCTGGCAGCATCAACCAGCTCTGCCTGGGGAATCTTTAGCCGCTCCCAGGCCAGTGTGGAGATGTAATCCCGCCACCTAGTCCTGGGTCTGCCTCCTCCCAGCCAGACACGCATGGAACACCTCCCTAGGGAGGCGCCCAGGAGGCATCCTCACTAGATGCCCGAACCACCTCAACTGGCTCCTTTCGATGCAAAGGAGCAGCGGCTCTACTCCGAGTCTCTCCCGGATGACTGAACTTCTCACCCAATATCTCAGGGAGACCCCAACCACCCTCCGGAGAAAACTCATTTCGGCCGCTTGTATCCGTGATCTCGTTCTTTCGGTCGTGACCCATCCTTCATGACCATAGGTGAGGGTGGGGATGGAGATAGACCGGAAGATCGAGAGCTTTGCCTTTTGGCTCAGCTCTATTTTCGTCACAACAGTGCGGTAAAGCGACTGCAGAACCACACCAGCTGCTCCGATTCTCCGGCCAAACTCCCTCTCCATGGTTCCCTCACTCGTGAACAAGACCCCCAGATACTTGAACTCCTTCACTTGGGGTAAGGACTCATTTCCTACTCGGAGCGGACAGACCACCGGTTTCCTGCTGAGAACCATGGCCTCAGATTTAGAAGTGCTGATTCTCATCCCGGCCGCTTCACACTCAGTTGCGAACCTATCCAGAGAGTGCTGGAGGTCGCAGGCAGATGATGCCATCAGGACCACATCATCTGCAAATAGCAGCGACGTGATCCCCATATCACCGAACTGCAAACCCACCTCCGCACGACTACGTCTCGATATCCTTATCCATGAAAATCACAAACAGGATTGGTGACAAAGTGCAGCCCTGGCGGAGCCTCCTTCCAACGCTCAACAACCTCCTCAGTTGAGGTCAGCAGTGTCCCTTCCTTGCTGTATACAGCTTGGATGGTTCCCCGCTTTCCCTTCCTGAGGTGTCTGATGGTCTTCCAGAAACACTTTGGTGCCGACTGAAAGTCCTTCTCCATGGTTTCTCCGAACTCCTCCCACACCCGCTGCTTTGCCTTGGTCACGGCCGAAGCCGCCGCCCTCCGGGCCAGTCGATACCCTGCAACTGCTTCTGGAGTCCCCCGGGCTAACATATCCCGGAAGGCCTCCTTCTTCAGTCGGACGGCTTCCCTGACCACCGCTGTCCACCACGGTGTCCTAGGGTTACCGCCCCTTGAGGTACCTATGGCCCTCAGGCCGCAGCTCCCAGCCGCAGCTTCAGCAATGGAGGCTTTGAACACCAATCACTCATGCTCGATGTCCCCAACCTCCACAGGGATGCCAGAGAAGCTCCGCCGGAGGTGGCAATTGAAATCTCCGGACAGGCTCTTCCTCCAGATGTTCCCAGTTCACCCTCACTACACGCTTGGGTTTTCCAGGTCTAACCAGAGGTTTCCCCCGCCATCGAAACCAGCTCACCACCAGATGGTGATCAGTGGACAGCTCTGCCCCTCTCTTTACCCGAGTGTCCAAAACACATGGCCTCAGATCAGATGATACGATAACAAAATCTATCATTGACCTTCGGCCTAAGGTGTTCTGATGCCAGGTGTACTTGTGGGCATCCTTGTGTTCGAACATGGTGTTTGTTATGGCCAAACCGTGACTAGCACAGAAGTCCAACAACAAAACACCACTCGGGTTCAGATCGTGGTGACCATGCCTCCCAATCACGCCCCTCCAAGTTTCTCCATCATTGCCCATGTGTGCATTGAAGTCCCCCAATAGGACAGTGGAGTCCCCTGCAGGAGCCCCAAATAGGACTCCACTTAGGGTCTGCAAGAAGGCCGAGTACTCCGAACTGCTGTTCGGTGCATAAGCACAAACCACAGTCAGAGTCCCCCCCTCACAGTCCTAAGGCGCAGGGAGGCGACCCTCTCGTCCACTGGGGTGAACTCCAGCACAGAGGCGCTCAGCTGGGGGCTAGCTAGTATAGCCACACCTGCCTTACGCCTCATACCGTGAGCAACTCCGGAGAAGAACAGGGTCCAACCCCTATCCAGGAGTTTGGTTCCGGTGCCGGTGCTTTGCGTGGAGGTTAGCCCCACCAGGTGTAATTGGTATCACTCCACTTCCCTCACAAGCTCCGGCTCCTTCCCCCCCAGCGAGGTCACGTTCCATGTCCCCAGAACCAGCCTTTGCCGCCCGGGTCCGGTCCGTCGGTGCCCACCGCTTTCACTGCCACCTAGTTGGCAGCGCACCCGACCCCGACAGTTCCTCCCGCGGGTGGTGGGTCCACGGGATGTTTCATCCTATGATAGCCTATTGTCATCACAGTGGTGTGGATTGAGATTGAACTAGAGAAATAGCCTAAATAGTAAATAGCCTTTTTGAATTTGTCAGAAAAAAAGACTCAAAAAGAGATTACAGTATTTTAAAAGCAACAAAAAAAAAAACAGGCCTAACTGTTTAGCTACACTGTAGGCTAGATCTATTTGAAGCTAGCCTACATGTCATGTCTAAACTTGAACTGGCTTATATAGATAAGGCTTATATAAAAACCTTGAAGCTGATTGCTATAAGCCTAGCTCAAACTCGTAAATCAACTGTTTGTTAGGCTAACGTTATGTGAAGACAGCATTAGCCTTCGCCGTTAGCCTATGTGAAGACAGCATTACGCCGTTAGCCTATGTGAAAACAGCATTAAGCTGCTATCTTTCAGATGCAACACATTAGGATAGCAGTGTGAGTGGTTTACCACAGCAAAAATGTCTGGATGAATTTGCCTTTTCTAGTTAAAGAAATACATAGCGTTTTTTTCCGGTTTTCTCTGAACTGTGCCCCCACAGGCTCTGCGAGTAAGTGCACTGTCATACTGTCATAACGTTATCCGATTGTCTTTTTCTTTTTCTGGCTTCCTCCGTGATGTTTCACTTCGGTTTTCTCACCTCCGCCATGATATCATTGAGCTAAAAAACCAGGCCCCCAGGATTCAAAATCTAAAGTGAAGCCCTATTGAACCGCGCCATCTTGGCAAATTTGTAGTCATTTGGCTATTTCCGGTGACTTTTGTACTTGAGCAGTTGTGCTTTTCTGTCCTACGCACGTCCACGAACAAGTTCACGTTTATGTGAAATGCAATGAAATGAAAACCGGCTTGCATATTAACCTGTATTTGTCAAATATATCCATTGGAGACATTATTTTTTTTATCCAGGCATCTTAGTTTTAAAAGGTTAATTATAGCTGAACATGTTTTGTTTGCTAGTAGATGGTATTCATTCCGTTCGCGATAACGTTATTGCAGCCAGGCTAAATTCATCCAGGGAGCCAATGACTGGCGAGTTGAAAAGCTTCACTCCCTGCCAGCAGGAGCTTTGGCCGCTGCTACCGCATCTCGGATAACCCGCTGAGTTCGTGGCTGCTATTTCGCATTCGCCTTTGATCAATCCCAATACCGATACCTTTCTGTGTCTCAAGGTCCTGGCTAGTGATTGTAGGCTAGGTCGAAAAGGTACGTCTTGAGATCTCGCTTGAAGACCTCCGTTGTTTCGGCCCTTCTTAGGCACTCCGGCAGGGTGTTCCAGAGTTTGGGGGCATAGAAACTAAAAGCTGCCTCTCCGTGTTTCTTGGTCCTGGCTTTTGGAACTGTTAAAAGTTCAGTACCTGAGGATCTGAGTGGTCTGTTGGGCATGTACCTAACAAGCATGTCTGAAATATATTCTGGTGAGTGACTGTGGAGTGGTGAGTGACTGTGGAGTGATTTATAGACTAGTAATAGTATTTTAAAGTCTATTCTAGAGTTGACAGGTAACCAGTGTAGTGATTTTAAGTGATTTTCCCTTTTTTACTCAAAAAGGGAAGGTTGGAGATTGGTCTAAAATTGCTAATAACTGAAGTGTCTAAGTTGTTTTTCTTCAGCACAGGTCTCACCAAAGCAGTTTTAAGTATTGGTGGGAAGACACCTGTAGATAGGGAGTCATTAACAATAGATGAAATGTCATAGGATACAGAGTTAAAAATAGTTTTGAAAAAATCGGTGGGGATGGGATCCAGCAGGCATGTGGACGATTTGAGTTTGGATACTACTTTTCTCAACATTTCTGTGTCCATCAGTGTAAACAAGCTCATATGTCCATTACATGGAGGGAGAGGATCTGTGAACGGGATGCATGGCCTTTCCTGGGTGATATTAATTAATATAATCTTATCTCTGAAGTAAGCTGCAAATTCCTCACATTTGGAGGTAGAGAGCAGATTATCTGGTGTTTTTACACCGGGGTATATTAGGCTATCAATTGTTGAGAAGAGCACTCTTGAATTATTTCGGTTGAAAGATATCAATTTTGAGAAGTGGTCTTTCCTTGCATTTCTTATTGCTTTATTAAAGGCAGAGAGATGTTCTTTGAGAATATCATGGTGGACCTGTAGCTTGGTTTTACGCTCAGATCTTCTGCCGGTTCTCTAGTTGATTTGTTTCCTCATTTCGCCATGGAGCTTTATGATTGGCTTTGATCCTTTTCAGTTTAATAGGTGCTACAGAATCCAAGGCTGCCCTTACTCTGGTGTTAAAGGTTGCTAAGTCTTCAATAGTTCCTAACGGCCCCACTTCTGGAGTTGATAAATTGTTTGTGGTCATTATTTCTCTAAAACTATCGGCTACTGCGGAGGTAAGATAACGTTTCTTGATAAAGCGCCCAGTACTACTTTTGACTTTAGGAACCAATGCAGTGAAGAAGATACAGAAATGGTCGGAGAGAGCGAGGTCACTAATAGAGGAGACAGTGATAGTCAGGCCCTTAGTAATCACTAGATCAAGGGTGTGGCCGCGGTTGTGGGTTGGCTCAGTGATATGTTGGGTAAAATCCATGGAGTTTAGGAGGTTGATAAAGTCCCTGGCTTTCGAGTCCGCCTCAGTGTCCACGTGTATGTTGAAATCTCCAATGATGATAATCTTATCATAATTTGTATGGATGATGGACAGGAGTTCTGAAAATTCTGTAGGGAAAACAGGGCATTGTTTGGGAGGCCTATATACGGTTACTGCCAGAAATGGGGGCTGGCATTTTAAGACAATAGCGTGGTATTCAAAAGAGGTAAAATCATCAAAGGAGATGATCCTGCAGCTGAGGGCATCTGTAGCTATGGTGGCTGTTCCTCACCCTTTTTTCCCGCTTCTGATAGATTGAAAAAAGCTGTAGTTAGGAGGAGAGGCTTCAATGAGGGCTGCTGGTCCATTTATATTTAGCCAGGTTTCAGTTAGGAACATACAGTCTAATTTACGTTCACATATAAGATCATTAATGAGAAAAGTTTTGCTTGGTGGGGACCTGACATTCAGGATCGCCATTGAAATAGCTTCCGGAGAAAAGGGCTGGTTCGCCTGTCTAGTAGGCCTGGATGGTATATTCACTGGAACAGATATCAGGTTTTTCATATGAGATCCACCTGACTGATTCCTTATGGTAATAGGGGTGCGGTGGGAGATAATTCGCTGAATGGCATATTCAGGTGGGCAAAATTTGTTTATAGAAATATAAACGTTGCTGTGCCAGGTCTCAGTGAGGGGCAGGGAGTCCAGGTCTATGGTGATGGGGCGCTGGTGAGATGGAGCTGGTGTAGCCCGACCCGTGGGTACAGGGGGTAATTGGTGTCCGCTGGTGTTCTGACATCAAATTCGCCGCAAAGTATGAATCCTGTAGGGTTTTATTGATCATTTTATGAAATCCATTGACTTGTATTGACGCGACCGTTGTAGATGTGTAGATCAATCCGCAGAGGGGATTCAGGAAGCGGAACTACTTACGGTAGCTATTGTTATTGCTTATGTTGCTAGTTTGCGGATGTTTACCCACGTATGTGCTGCGACTAAATAGTTCTATGCTAAATATTTAAAAAAGCCTTTCCAGATGAACTAGAATCTTACTTTATGGCGAATTATATGTCAGAACGCCAACTAACACCTCGGTGAGTTTCTTGTCTTTGAAATTGAGAGTTTAACATGTTTTTTGAAAGATTTTTCACCGTGCCCACCCACATCCATTGTATGACCAAAACGGTGGTAGAGCAATTATCAGACTTTCTCAAAAGTGCTAGTTTTGTCAACGTTTTGATCTGAACCATTGTATATGATCATAAGTAACCGTAAAACAGGGCTAAACATGCATTTTCCCTTTACTACTCTTAAGTACTTTAAGCACAACGGCTCCGATTGGAAGCGGAGGTTAGGAATTTTAGAGCTGGAGAAAGCAGCTTAAGCAGCAGATAGGGAGGAGGAGAATGTGGAGTCTGCCTTTTCTCTATTTACGGTCAGTTATTCCCAGGCTCTGTCTATCAGTACACACTGAGTCCGACAGCCAAGGGGCAGGTAGAGTTGGTCGTGCTGGCCTGGAGTTGAGGGGACAGAGATTGTCCAGAGAAGAGAAAAGGGTGGAGAGGAGAAGATCAGTAGCAGTATCAGAGGGTAGGAGAGAGAAGGATTCAGGGGCAGGGAGGGCAGAGGTAACAGAAGAGGAAAGGTCAGTAGGGGAGAGTGAGTGGAGGTGGCTACAGGTGGGTAGGAGGAGGAATTACGGGGGAAGTCAGACACATAGGAATGGTAGGGCAAAGGAGAGCAAGACAGGGAGAGAGAGAGTCACGTGTGTGTGTGTGTGTGAGAGAGAGAGAGAGAGAGAGAGAGAGAGAGAAAGAGGGGAGGGGAGAGAGAGGGAGAGAGTGTTGTCTGTTATGCTTGTGAGTGTGAAAGAGCTTGTGTGTGCATAGAGAGTGAAGCATAACCTTCTGCAATCACAGTATGTTCAGACACCTGAGACTATTGCATGACTTTGGTCGATGTTTTCACCCAACAAATGTGTGTATGCCTGCGTGCGTGCGTGTGTGTGGTGTGTGTGTGTATGTTTGTGTGTTCATACAGTATGTGTCTCTATAGGGAATAGATTACCATAGATCTCTATGTGTACTTTGTTCTCCACTGCCCAGCAGGATGAAGAGGACAGACAGACAGACAGACAGACAGACAGACAGACAGACAGACAGACAGACAGACAGACAGAGACAGACAGACAGACAGACAGACAGACAGACAGACAGACAGACAGACAGACAGACAGACAGATAGACAGACAGGCATCCCACTGAATCCCCGTGTGGAGGCGTTGGTCAGACCGGTCCATCGCCCTGCCGAGGCAGTCATCGGCTCTCTGGAGTGCTAATGGACTCTCCAGAGATGTGTCAGCCCCCGCGGGGGGTCAGAGAGGAACAGCTGCTGGGAGCTGTCACAGAGCTGGCTGGCTGTACTCTGAAGAGAGCACAGAGATGAAGTGTGGAAACATAGAGGAAGGACATTTCCATTATGGGCCTGGTGTTGCCGGTTTCCCTCCTGCTCTGGCTTGGCCCCATGTGTTCTAATTATCCAGCTCTGCCAGTCATGCCTGAGATCAGCCCGAAGCTAGGACAATCGCATTAACCGTCCCTCCCACTGTCCCACAGGGCCTATTTAAAGAGACATGATCGCAAACACACACACACAAGAAAACCCAGGCCCTCTCAAGGTGAGCTGGGTCAATTGTTTCCTGTCAAGAGAAGTAATGTCGTATGTCGGAATGGAAAGATACTGTAGAAACCAGATCTGACTGCTGAGCGGACGAAAACGTGTATCTCTGTGGCTTTAGGTGAGGGACTCGCGTCTCTCTTAATCACGTCTTTATTCATTTGTACATTTTTACCTCCACCCAAGGGGCAAAGCCCCACAGGGCGGAAGGTAATGTTTTCACCCCTGTCTGTCTGTGTGTGTGTGTGTCTGTCTGCATGCGGACAGGATTAAACAAAAACTACCGGCCCGATATGCATGAAACACGGTGGAGGGGTGCAGCATGGGCCAAGGAACTCACCATTCAATTTTGACCATGATTCATTCATAGGTGGCTCTACAGTACCCATATTACTGTAACTTCAGTGTAGTGGGGGATTTAGGTTTCAGTTTCCTCATAGGTTTTCAGGTTCTTGGCGCCACTTGCAATACCGAGCTTGGCCACTACGCCAAAAACTGGCTGCTCCTGGCCATGGGCTTGCTTCATGCGCCACTGAGCAACTTTCATTGGATTGAATGGGCCGCCATCTTTGCATGCCTTATCCACTTCTTATAATACATCCATGATCCAGCCATGATCAGTTATGCTCGTGTCAACAGGCTGGTGTCTATTTACTTTTTCAGCTCGATCCGGAAGGTAGAACGCTAGAGCCCGCCTACCATCATTTTTCCGTCCGGCGGATGGAAGATGATGCTGCAGCAGTGTTATTATTTATATCAGCAATATTTACATTTCGCCTTGCGCCTGACGAGACTACTGGCTGCAGTGTAGAGAGCGACAAACAAGCTGCTAAAGCTATTGCTGATTATGGTGTTTTGTGCGCACAATACCACTTAGTGCGTTGTTATCAACTTGTTTGCTAACAAAGGCTAGAGCTCCTAGTTAGCTGTTGATAACGAGATCAGCTGTTGCAACTGGAACGCTGACCTCGGGAGTGACCATTGCCAGTTCCCACTCGCACCTCCCGAGACAAATGGAATGCACCACAATTTATATTTCTCATTCATGTGGATAGTTGAAGCGATGCATTCTGTAGGCTACCTCAATAGAGTCCGGTAAATTACCATGTTTAATGCTTTATGTATACTATCTGTTAGTGTGAAGTGTGATGATTTCTGTACAGCCAAGATCGAACCCAGCATGGGCAAGTGAGTGTAAAGGCAATACTGCCAAGCAACACAGTGACACCTGTTATATGATATATGTAGTGTCTCAACTTGCATTTAAACGATAATGTAAACTTGAGGCATTCAAAGTAAACTGCAGACACTTTCAGGTGGATGAAAATAAAGTGTCTGCACATTAAAATGATTGACTTCATTGAAAACTATATCTAGCCTATATATTTAACATGTCATTGGCTGTATAACTCCCATCTCAAATGTACATCTTGTAAACTACTGTCTGCAGACTAACCAGCCCACTCCTCCCTCCACTACTGCTGCAGACTAACCAGCCCACTCCTCCCTCCACTACTGCCCTGCTGGGCTGCACCAGCCCACTCCTCCCTCCACTACTGCCCTGCTGGGCTGAACCAGCCCACTCCTCCCTCCACTACTGCTGCAGACTAACCAGCCCACTCCTCCTCCACTACTGCCCTGCTGGGCTGTTCAGAATGTGAATGGGAAGTCTCAACGTCGCAACGTTTTGGAAATTGGAGAGGAAAGATGTGAAGCAGAAAGAGGAAACTACAGGTGGTGCTACAGTAACCAATTCAAAAAGCCAGGAAAGCACAGCACATGAGAGGTGGTGGTGGGAGGAAAGGTAGAGGAAAGGTAGGGGGGGGGCGTGGAAGGGGGAGAGCAGTTGAGGGTGGCCCATACCGATGTTTAAAATAACAATCCGGCCGATGCAGATGTTTATTTAATTAAATTTTTATTCCCCCTTTTGTGCCAGGAAAACAAAGAAATACATTTTTATTTCACTTTAATTTGAAAGCAAGCTACACATGCGTTTGCGGCGTTACATCACAGATCTTCTCTGAATCTGCAGCTGGGTAGAATACATTTTGCAACACAAAAAGCCATAATTGTTGTGACATCACATTGGCCACTACCATCGGTGAATGTATTTGTATTTGCCGATGGGCCAATGGCATTCAAGAAGGCCAACATTGGCCGATGCCGATGTTCGGCCGATGCATCCTTAGTTTGCCGGGATGGAGCGGTTCGGTAGGCCTTCACTTTTGAGTTCGAACCCTGGGTGCTTGGTGAAACAGCATGTTTGTTGGTATGGGCTCCCCCTGCTCAGGTTCTTACAGGCTGCTTGCCCATCCTAGTCGGAGCGCTCTCCGTCGACCTCTTCATGTGGCATGAGGGCCTCGACGCTGCGGTGTGTGTTCATTTTGGGGGGTATTTACCGCATTCTTCTGGTATTCCACTATGCGTCGGCTAGTGGAAACCAGGGAACTCAACTCGCTTAGTCTCTGTGGCTCCGTGGGCCGAAACATCTCCGAAGGGCCATCCTAGCGGTCCCTCCGGTCACCATGGAGGCAGAGGCTTTAGGCTGTACTCCTTCAGAACTCTACGAAGCGCTGGCCCATGGAGACCAGGGACTATAATGTACAGCAGTCCCCCTGTGGCTCTCTTGGCGGTCCTAGTGGCCTGAGTTACCTCCGAGCGACTACCCGATCGCAGCCCACTCTGATCGTCATAGAGGCAGGGGGCTAAATCGATGCCGTTCCCTCTTCCGGCAATCTGGGCCAAGCTGGCCCGGGGGGGGGGGGCATAAATTAGCCCCCCCCTCTCTCCTTGACGGTCTTAGTGGGCTGAGTTACCTCCGAGCGACTTTCCGATCGCGGCCCACTCTGATCGTCATAGAGGCAGGGAGCTAAATCGATGCCGTTCCCTCTTCCGGCACTCTGGGCCAAGCTGGCCCAGAGGGGGGGAACATCTAGATTTTGCCTCCCCCTACTATCGCGCTTTCCATGAACTAATCCATTATTCTGTGTAGTTTTCCGGTGGTAGCTTGAGGAGTCAGTTGTGGTTCCTTGGCCTGGACCCTGTTTGTGAAGAGCCTCTACCAGCCAATGAAACATATCATCACACTTTAATGTGCTCTGTAAAGTGTAGGACCTGGATCTAAAAATAGGCTATCTTTGCAGAGATGTCTATTTGGAGATTTGGAGAATCTAACTGTTGGATTGTAACCTTTTGATTCTTTGATTGATGAACAGTTTTTCATTGTGGGCACGAGGGTGATTATGACTGGACAAAGTTGTGTGATCTTAGAAAAAATAAACACCTGGCCTGTGCTGCGATCTGACATGCTCCCTCTCTCTCTCTCTCTCTCTTTCTCTTTTTGTTGGATGGCTGGAAGCCAGCACACCTAGTATAGCGTTTGTCGGGTTATCACTCCCTCCCTCCCTCCCTCCCTCCCTCCCTCCCTCCCTTACTCACAAGAGGCAGTAGTCCCAACACACCAAAATCGAGAAGGACCCCAAAATCAACCCGTGATCTCCACTGCACAAGTAGAGTAGTGGTGAGAGCATTGGACTCCCACCCGGGAGACCGGGGTTCAAGACCCGGTGGGGATGACTTTATGGGATTATACCCCAAACCTTCACACGTTCATCCTTTCACTCCAACCTTTTTACCCCTTACCTAAATTCCACAAGTAGTGGTCAGAGCATTGGACTCCCACGTGGGACATTTTCAGAGATTTCGTCTACTTACTTCACCACCTAAAGGGAAGTGCATACAGCAGGTAATGACTTTTGTCCAGAAACAGAAGTTGAACCAATTGCAGCAAAATAGCTAATGTTACAGGAATCATCAGTGTAACTGCTTTAGCCACTGACCGTTACCATTAATGTTATGGAAGATGCTGCTAGTTTTTGTGAGCTCATGAGCTAACTGGCTATCCTGCTCTTATTGTGCTGGATTAGCATTGGAACTGATGTGTCCAGGCGACAAGACCTATCTTAATTTATCAGACATTATTTCATGTATTTTCAATTCACAGCTATTTCAGTGGCATGACTAGCTTCCGTCCTACCAGTCCTGAACAGAAACAAGCCAGCCACGCACATAAGCCAGGCTGGACCTGGCCTGGTTAATGATTCTCTCACCTACTCAGTCTATCTCTTTCTCTCCACCTGTTTCTCCCTGTCATATCATCAGCCATCAGTGACAGATCATCCTTTTCCCCCATGTATAAGCTCTCATCAGCAATTCCATTTGTACAGGCCATTTCAATTTTCATACAGGGTAGCTGAGGGCAGGATGGGACAGGAGGGGGTAGAGAGGGGGCAGGAGAAAGCAGGAGAGTGTAAGAGGGGGCAGGGGAGGGCAGGCGAGGGCAGGGGAGAGCAGGAGGGGGCAGGAGAGGGCAGGAGAGGGCAGGGGAGGGCAGGGAGACCAGGAGAGGGCAGGGGAGAGCAGGAGAGGGCAGGAGGGGGCAGGGGAGAGCAGGAGGGGGCAGGGGAGAGCAGAAGGGGGCAGGAGAGGGCAGGGGAGAGCAGGAGAGGGAAGGGGAGAGCAGGAGAGGGTAAGAGGGGGCAGGGGAGGGCAGGGGAGAGCAGGAGAGGGCAGGAGAGGGTAAGAGGGGGCAGGGGAGGGCAGGGGAGAGCAGGAGGGGGCAGGGGAGGGCAGGGAGACCAGGAGAGGGCAGGGGAGAGCAGGGGAGGGCAGGGGGGGGCAGGGGAGGGCAGGGGAGAGCAGGAGGGGGCAGGGGAGAGCAGGAGGGGGCAGGAGAGGGCAGGGGAGAGCAGGAGAGGGCAGGAGAGGGCAGGGGAGAGCAGGAGGGGGCAGGAGAGGGCAGGAGAGGGCAGGGGAGGGCAGGGGAGAGCAGGAGAGGGCAGGGGAGGGCAGGGGAGGGCAGGAGAGGGCAGGGAGAGCAGGAGGGGGCAGGAGAGGGCAGGAGAGGGCAGGGGAGAGCAGGAGAGGGCAGGGAGAGCAGGAGAGGGCAGGGGAGAGGAGGAGATGGAGGGGAGAGGAGGAGAGGGAGGGGAGAGGAGGAGATGGAGGGGAGAGGAGGAGAGGGAGGGGAGAGAGGGCAGGAGGGGGTTGGAGGGGGCACGAGAGGGCAGAAACGGGTAGGAGAGGGCAGGAGGGGGACAGAGGATGACCCAGTGTTGGCAGGTCTGCTGTGAAATGTCCCGACTGCTGCTCTCTACAGTGTCAGAAATCAACTTCAACTACTCAGTCCATGTAGGACACAGGGAAGCAAACGCCCAATGGACCTGCACTTACAGTACGTGAGTGTGTGTGTGTGTGTTTGTGTATATTTGTGTGTATGATTGATTGATTGAGTGTTTGTGTGTGTGTTTCTCTCTGTGTATGTGTGTGTGTGTGTGTGTGTTTCTCTGTGTGTCTGAGTGTGTCTCTAAGCTCACTTTGAAACCAGACACATGCCTAGTGCTTCCTCTGTCTCACAAAGAAAAGAAAAATCAATATTGACCGGACGTGTCTGTTATCAGAAGCCACAGAACAGTCTTGTCTCAATTACTTTCATTCATGTTCCAGTGCTAAAAATGCAGCTGGAATGCTAATATTCTCTCCATTAAGCTCCAGTAAAAACAGTGGTGAACTGAAAGCAGCAGAGAGCGCCTGAGCTGTCTGACGCCACGCCTGTGCTCAGCACCATGGACACACCCTCCGTAGACCAGCGCTACTGGTGCCTTTCAGGAACTGCTGCGGACAAACTCTTCAGCACCACAGACAGCTCCTGGTGTGTGTGTGTGTGTGTGCGTGTGTGTGTGTGTGTGTATCCAAACAAAGGCATCATGTTTCTTTGACATCTCCGTGGCCAGACTGTTGCGTGTTCGTCTAGGGGAGGAACCCCCATCCTGCAACTGTAAGTGAGGCATTCATACCTTAGCTGGTGAACAGAGCTGCCAGTGTCTCACGCAGGGATACATACCGCTGGTCATATCTCTACACAGAGAGAGACCTCACGCAGGGATACATACCGCTGGTCATATCTCTACACAGAGAGAGACCTCACGCAGGGATACATACCGCTGGTCATATCTCTACACAGAGAGAGACCTCACGCAGGGATACATACCGCTGGTCATATCTCTACACAGAGAGAGACCTCACGCAGGGATACATACCGCTGGTCATATCTCTACACAGAGAGAGACCTCACGCAGGGATACATACCGCTGGTCATATCTCTACACAGAGAGAGACCTCACGCAGGGATACATACCGCTGGTCATATCTCTACACAGAGAGATACCTCACGCAGGGATACATACCGCTGGTCATATCTCTACACAGAGAGAGACCTCACGCAGGGATACATACCGCTGGTCATATCACTACACAGAGAGAGACCTCACGCAGGGATACATACCGCTGGTCATATCACTACACAGAGAGAGACCTCACGCAGGGATACATACCGCTGGTCATATCTCTACACAGAGAGAGACCTCACACAGGGATACATACCGCTGGTCATATCACTACACAGAGAGAGACCTCACGCAGGGATACATACCGCTGGTCATATCACTACACAGAGAGAGACCTCACGCAGGGATACATACCGCTGGTCATATCACTACACAGAGAGAGACCTCACGCAGGGATACATACCGCTGGTCATATCACTACACAGAGAGAGACCTCACGCAGGGATACATACCGCTGGTCATATCTCTACACAGAGAGAGACCTCACGCAGGGATACATACCGCTGGTCATATCACTACACAGAGAGAGACCTCACGCAGGGATACATACCGCTGGTCATATCACTACACAGAGAGAGACCTCACGCAGGGATACATACCGCTGGTCATATCACTACACAGAGAGAGACCTCACGCAGGGCTACATACCGCTGGTCATATCACTACACAGAGAGAGACCTCACGCAGGGATACATACCGCTGGTCATATCTCTACACAGAGAGAGACCTCACGCAGGGATACATACCGCTGGTCATATCTCTACACAGAGAGAGACAAGGCCCTGACACACAGACAAGCTGTTTATATTTCTGCAGAAAGAGAGAGACAGGCAGATGAGGAGCATGGGAGAGAGAGACAGGCAGATGAGGAGCATGGGAGAGAGAGACAGGCAGATGAGGAGCATGGGAGAGAGAGACAGGCAGATGAGGAGCATGGGAGAGAGAGACAGGCAGATGAGGAGCATGGGAGAGAGAGACAGGCAGATGAGGAGCATGGGAGAGAGAGACAGGCAGATGAGGAGCATGGGAGAGAGAGACAGGCAGATGAGGAGCATGGGAGAGAGAGACAGGCAGATGAGGAGCATGGGAGAGAGAGACAGGCAGATGAGGAGCATGGGAGAGAGAGACAGGCAGATGAGCATGGGAGAGAGAGACAGGCAGATGAGGAGCATGGGAGAGAGAGACAGGCAGATGAGGAGCATGGGAGAGAGAGACAGGCAGATGAGGAGCATGGGAGAGAGAGAAGGGCAGATGAGGAGCATGGGAGAGAGAGACAGGCAGATGAGGAGCATGGGAGAGAGAGACAGGCAGATGAGGAGCATGGGAGAGAGAGACAGGCAGATGAGGAGCATGGGAGAGAGAGACAGGCAGATGAGGAGCATGGGAGAGAGAGACAGGCAGATGAGGAGCATGGGAGAGAGAGAAGGGCAGATGAGGAGCATGGGAGAGAGAGACAGGCAGATGAGGAGCATGGGAGAGAGAGAAGGGCTGTTCTGTGTAAAAGTAATTTATTCATGCATATTCACAAGAGCGACCAAGCCCAAAGCAATCCAGTCTGATATGGTGTTTTTGCTGTTTAGAGAACCAGTAGAAGAAACACTTCAATTTTTGGCCTGGATTTCAAGTGACTTCCTGTTTATTGACTACCAGTGTGTGCGTGTGTGTGTGTGTGTGTGTGTGAGAGAGAGAGAGAGAGAGAGAGAGAGAGAGGGGGGGGGTGGGTGAGAGTGCATGCGTGTATCTGACAGGGAGCTCTCAGGAGGAGAATTTCAGGGCTGAGCACACAGACACGTCCTGGAAAACGATGCTTCAAGAAGAGGAATTGTTCAATTTGTCCCACAACGAAAACAGTATTGTAGATGAACTTTTTTCTTTCTGACTATTTTTTTGACTGGGTGCTTGGCGGCGCGTGCAGCGGAGGCGCTGTCTGATGCAGCGTTCTGGATGTTTGGTGATGTGGGAGGTGCTGCAGAGGGCAGGCGTGGGAGGAGTTCTGGATGTTTGGTGATGTGGGAGGTGCTGCAGAGGGCAGGCGTGGAAGGAGTGGTTCATTCTCCTCTCATCTGCGTCCCGGCGGTGAAACAGGCCTCTGCATCATTTATTGTGTGATTGATTCAAAGAGCCGAGAGGAACATGGCTAGTGAACTAAATCTCATCACAAGGGAATGTTGTCTGAGCTTGAACCTCCGTTCTAGAACATCAGCGCTTCCTCGTGTAGATGTGGACCCCGCAGGGGCCGACGGAGCGCAGGGGCCGGGCTGGGAGTGAATACTGCAGATGGCACACCAGCAATTACCCCAGCAGTGTTCGTCAGAGTCTGAGAACAAACTGAGTCACGACACATCAAGTCAGACTCACACGTTTTAATGACCTGAAAGCAATTTTACGGGTCAGCCACACACACACACACACACACCCGCGCACACACACACACACACACAAAGAGCAATGCTGGGCCTTTACAGATTTCTGGAGTTATTATACTATGACTGACAGTGACTGCAGGAAGTTGACATGCGCCCAGATAGAGTCACTCTGTGGAGCCTGAAGGAATGTGAGACGGCACTGTTAATAAATCATCACTAATATGATTTTTTTTTTTGTCCCCGTAAATGCTTTGCATGCTCTGTGATTGGGCCCTCAGCTAGCTGCAGGCAGGCAGGTAGATCCTGAGGCTGCCTGACAGACATACTGGAGATAAAACTACTTTGGTAACAACACAGGGAAGTTCAGAGTCAAAACTAACGGAACGTGACAATGTGTCCAGTAAATACTGTTTCTGTTCATGCTTGCCTATCGTTATCACCAACAATTAATGAATGTGGGTTAATATGGGATCGTGTGTCGTCCCTGGCTTGTTGTTGGGACATACCCTGTATCCTGTTGCCTCTGGAACATTACAGGCTTTGAGACCAGATTGTATGGACTCTTGTGGTGAGGTAAACCAGGTTTTGTTGATCAATTTATCTCTCTCTCTCCTCTATCTCTCCCTCTCTCTCACACACACACACACACACACACACACACTCACTCACGTGTTAGTTTAGTGAATCCTCATTCCTGAAAATGATGTGTTCCTGCCCAAATCCTGAACCCGCCCTGCTCCTCTCGAACACAGAGAGAGGAGGCCAGATGAGAGGAGCATTAGCACACAGGCAGGCCTGATTACCAGAGAGTTTTCACACAAAGCCTGTTTGATATCAAAAAGCTGGAGCTTTATATGACTTAACCTGGATTAGCTGGGTGCGGAGGGGCGGCAGATGAATGGAGGATGTAGGATGAAGGATGGAAACGGTAAATAAGCGGAATAGACGTGGCTCGTTAAAGGAGTAGTAAAGGGAAAATGCATGTTTAGCCCTGTTTTAAGGTTACTTATGATCATATACAATGGTTCAGATCAAAACGTTGACAAAACTAGCATTTTCGAGAAAGTTGATAATTGCTCTACCACCGTTTAGGTCATACAATGGATGTGGGTGGGCACCTTGAAAAATCATTCAAAAACATGTTAAACCCTCGATTTAAAAGATAAGAAGCTCACCGAGGGGGTAATTGGTGTCCGTTGGTGTTCCGACATCAAATTCGCCGCAAAGTATGAATCCTGTAGGGTTTTATTGTGCATTTTATGAAATCCAATGACTTGTATTGACGCGACCGTTGTAGATGTGTAGATCAATCCGCAGAGGTGATTCAGGAAGCGGAACTACTTACGGTAGCTATTGTTTATGTTAGCTAGGCTAGCTAGTTTGCTCACTGCTCACGCTACTCTTTAGCTCACAGACAAGGAAGCCCTAGGCTACAGTTCAGAAAACGCTTATCAAAATGGTTGATCTAGAAGAGTATGAACTTGATCGCGAGGAATTAGACTTTGACGGCAGCGCTTATCGTTTCGAGCCTGAATATACTGAGGAGGAACTACAGCAAATAGAAGAGATGGAGGCTCGCCGAACAGCAGAGCCAGAGACAGTCGATGAAGCTGTCGCTATACAGTACCACGAACCACGGGTGTTTGGTGGTGTGCTTGCAAACATTGCCGACAGATGCCCACCGAAGAGGAAAGTTTGTGCTGTACCGAGTGGGACCTGTTGCTAACAGCTGACATGGCAAACCTTTCAGTCCATGAGTCTGACTCCTTGCCTGTTGAAAGTGAGTCCTGCTTTTACCACTAGTATTAATGTCCCAGCGAATAAATCTACAGTTTTGATAATTTCATGCTATAAGACCAATTCTTACAATTCTATTTTTCTAAAGTTAGTCTTAGCAAAGGGATTATTATTATTATTATGCTTCAACACACACACACACACGGGCGCACACACACACACACACACACAGCTGGCAATAAGAACTTACCTCAAGTTCTTCCATTCGTTCGTCTTCTGTCGTTCCTCTTTGTAAAGTCGGAACAGCATCAAGTTTGAGGAAGACCCTTTTGGGAGATTTCTTCGAGAATAGCCTAGACTTACTGTATAACGTTTGTCCTCAAAATGCAAAGCGCACACACGGTGATCTAAGACCCTAAGAATACCACGGGTGTGTTTACGTCCAAGTAAAGAGATTCTAGCCACAACTTCAATCTTGTGGGATCGTTGTAGGGAAGTCTATAACAAGTTACAGATGAACGGATTTTGCCACAATTGGCAACGGCACAATAGCGTGTCATTGTTGAGATCCCAAACAAATGCTTCGCACGAGCCTGTCTTGTTGTCTAGCTTTTCAAATAAGAAAGATGAGCCGGAATCCACATACGTCGCCTACCGCAAGATCAAGGCATTGCGCAAGATCGGAATCAGTTAAAGCGGAAGTTTACACACGTATGTGCTGCGACTAAATAGTTTGATGCTAAATATTTTTAAAAAGCCTTTCCAGATGAACTAGAATCTTACTTTATGGCGAATTATATGCCAGAACGCCAACTAACACCTAGGTTTTTGAATGATTTTTCAAGATGCCCATCCACATCCATTGTATGACCAAAACGGTGGTAGAGCAATTATCAACTTTCTCAAAAGTGCTAGTTTTGTCAATGTTTTGATCTGAATCATTGTATATGATCACAAGTAACCCTAAAACAGGGCTAAACATGCATTTTCCCTTTACTACTCCTTTAACACAGAGTAACATGCTATTATGTAGAGCAATCTGTGTTTGATCAAGGCTGATCACATAATACTAACAACAAAACCGTGTCTATTGTGTTACACAAACCACTGGGTTGAAATAGTCCTCCACAAGTACCCATCTTTTTTGAAATCCGTCTTTATTTGATCAGTGCTTTTGTTTCATTTGCCAAACATACTATACAACTGAAAATCAGAGAAATAGTATCATAGTATATTTGATAATAGTTTCAAATAGTAGAACACACATCTGCCTGCTGAGTGCTGAATGAATGATTTGTGTTCCTAGACGGTTTCACTTGACTCCCCATTATGCTAACTCAGTGAGCCTCAGATCTGGGATGGCGCAGGTATTTAAATCGCATTGGTTAGATGGTGCTCATTTGCATCTATCTTTGGGATTTTCCTGCCTATATTTTTGTCAGCCGATGAGGCTACATATCCGAGCACACAGCTTCTTAGCTTTTTTGACAGTGTGGGCAGAAGTTATTTTTTGCTTTAGGAGGTTTATGCCTATGCCTAAACGTGTTGTGGAGGCAAACTGCATTGGGGAAACATTTTTTGATACTGTTCGTTCCTCTATGTATTCAATTTGTGTATTTGGAGTATCATAACAAAAGGGTGCGGACCTCAGCACAAGTTTCGGCTAATTAGACCAACTATTTCTGAGAGGATTTTGTTGTTAGTGAGCTTGGGGGAGAGAGGGTCTGTGATCCTAGAGGCCTGACTGGTAAATCACCATTAGAAGCTGCAGCTGCTGCTTGAATCCCCAAATCCTTTGTGTTACCAGAGCGCAGACTGAAAAAGGCTAATTGGCAACATACATAAAATGGTCATTGACAGCAGCCTAAACCTCGAGAGGAATATTGAGAGATAAAAACGAAACCTATTTCTTCACTTACTGCGTTCGATGACTGCATTAATACTTTCACTTCGCTTTAGTAAAAACCTGACAAACTGGGAACTGTTTCTTATTGTTTGTTATGGGGGAAATAGCCTCTCTAATGGTGGTATGTTATTGGACTACTCCCTCATTGTCACACACCTCCCGCAGGTGGCCAGCCATGCTCATAGCTGTACCTGAGCTGTACCTCCTCCTACTGGGTTAGGTGCTGGGCAGGTGCTCTCCTAAGTTCCCGTTCCAGACAGGAGGGTTGGGGGGAGGGTGGGGAGGGTTAGTGGCAGGGGCAGTGTGGAGACAGGAGGGTTGGGGGGGGGGGGGGGGAGGGTTAGTGGCAGGGGCAGTGTGGAGACAGGAGGGTTGGGGGGGGGGGGGGTGGGGAGGGTTAGTGGCAGGGGCAGTGTGGAGACAGGAGGGTTGGGGGGAGGGTGGGGAGGGTTAGTGGCAGGGGCAGTGTGGAGACAGGAGGGTGGGGAGGGTGGGGAGGGGCAGTGTGGAGACGGGAGGGTTGGGGGGAGGGTGGGGAGGGTTAGTGGCAGGGGAGGGTGGGGAGGGGCAGTGTGGAGATTCGATTTCACCTTTACTGCCCGGGGCAATACGCTTACCGCTCTTCACGTCAAGGCCAGTTACCTCAGCTGACAGAGAAGAGAGAGAGAGAGAGAGAGAGAGAGAGAGAGAGAGAGAGAACATCTAGCTGGTTACTAGTCAATTGTTTTTTTCTTTCACCAAACGGGTCTCTTTAAATAGTTATCTTTCCACTGATCGGGTCTCTCTCCTCTCCGGAGTGTAATCGGAGGAACGGGGGTGGAGGGTGATGTTGTAGCAGCGTAGCAGCCTGTGGCGTCTGTGGTCCGGGGAGGATCGTGTTCTTTTGAGCCAACATGGTAAGCCGTTTTTGAGAATTTATTTTGTCCCTTTCATCTTGGAATATTCGGGGTGCTGGAAATTGATTATTGTTGTTCATCGAAATGTATTGAAATGTAGTCCTACAGTATATGTTAGGCTACTCTGTGAAGGCTGTGCATCACGCTGCTGTTATGATATGAAGCAGCCTTATCATTGTGGTATCCAGCAATGCCACTTATTGTAGGCTGTGGAATAACTATTGGAACGAGCCCACAGTATATTGGGAAGTCATGTGTTTTTGTCCACAATCTACGTTCAAATCTGCCCAGAGTCTGTTACTCTCTAGAGAAAGTTCTAAAACACTGATCCTTTCAGCGCATTGGATTAAGGGGGATAAAGAGACTTATTTTACCGTTATGCGCTCCGTTTGCGGCAGACTCTGTCGATGTCAATATCTACTTAATGAGATTATTTTGTTAGTTTGTTAAAAATGTGTGCACATTTAATGGTGTTACTCATTTCATTCTCGGGTTATTCAGATCAGGGCTTGAAAACAAAATCATTTTTCAATCGGTTCCTTTCGAGCAAAATAGGCTATTTTAACATTTATGTTCTTACCTCTCCCCTCCCTCCCTCCCTCCCTCCCTACCTACCCACCTCCCTCCCTACCTACCTACCTACCTACCTACTTACCTACCTCTCTACCTACCTACCTACCTACCTACCTACCCCCCTCCCTACCTACCTCTCTACCTCTCTACCTACCTACTCACCTACCTCTCTACCTACCTCTCTACCTACCTACCTACCTACCTACCTACCTACCTACCTACCTACCTACCTACCTACCTACCTACCTACCTATCTACCTACCTACCTACCTACCTCTCTACCTACCTACTCACCTTCTCACCTACCTCTCTACCTACCTACCTACCTACCTACCTCTCTACCTACCTACTCACCTTCTCACCTACCCACTCCTCTACCTCTCTACCTCTCTACCTACCTACTCACCTACCTCTCTACCTCTCTACCTACCTACCCACCCACCTCCCTCCCTCCCTCCCTCCCTAGCTACCTACCTCTCTACCTACCTACTCACCTACCCACTCCTCTACCTACCTACCTACCTAACTACCTACCTACCTACCTACCTACCTACCTACCTACCTACCTGCCTGCCTGCCTGCCTGCCTGCCTGCCTGCCTGCCAGCCAGCCTGTCTACATACCTATCTAACTACCTATCTACATATCAGTTTGGTGTAATGGTAAACATGTCCTTTGGTGTAATGGGAAACATATCCATTTGGTCTAATGGTAAATATGTCCTTTTGGTCTCATGGTAAAGTGTGCTGAAGTGAGGGATCAAACCCTCTCTGATATCTGAGCCCAGTGAACAGGTAGAGAGTCCTGTGTTGCATAGCGCGGATCCCAGCGATTGATGGCCGGTCTTTAATACATAACATATGAGGACAGCTCTACTAGTCGTCTATCTTGAGGATGAGAAAAGTTCTAAGGGATCTGAAGCTGACTTATTAAGACGGTGCACCGAAGAGGTTATAAAGTACTGTGATAACTGAACACAAGCAGAGGTTATAAATGAGACATGAGTGAGTTCTGCTCTGAAGGGCTTCCTCTTCCACGGGTAGGCAGGCTTGCCTGGTGGGCCTGTGGGAATGCAGTGCAGGCATATAAGGACATGTTAGTGCATATCAGTTTAGTGGATGCTGGTTCCTTTCTGTACGGATTACTGCAGGTGCTGGATCTTAAACAGCTCCTCACCCCTCATATGAAACGCTAATATAGGCACAGCACAATGCCCGGCTCTGGGCCGGGTGGCTTGTAATTGTCCTGGGTGATAGCTTTACGCTTGTGATGCATTGCCTTTTCATTAGAGTGGCAGACGGCGGTGTGTGTGTTTGTGTGTGTGTGTGTGTGTGTGTGATAGAACACTAATTAAACAGGGTTCCAGCACCCCCTGTGATGGACTAATGATGATCCGACCGATGTGGTCGCCTGCACAGCGTCACAGCAGGGGCCGTGGTTGGCTGGTGACAAGTCTTGAGTGGATGAGGAAATCAAGCAGATTTGTTGGAGTGCTGTGAGTGACTGGATGGGCTTGTTGTTATGTTAGCGCGGGATGTGTTTATGTTTTTTTCAGCTATTTGAATGCTCTGGGAAGCTGTTGCAGTGTTTGCATGATCACTGTAGGATTTCGATGGGGGTCATTGATCTTTTGGGCGGTAATGCTGGAAGTTTGGTAATCGCATGACAACAAAGACCACAAGGTCACAGAAGCAATTATATTGAGGGTCAAATGGTGAAACTCTAAAGTGAATCGGCTCATAGAGCTAGAATTCCACAATGCACACTGGGTTCAGAAGGTGATGGCCTGCAATTGTGCTATTCTGAATGAGATTTTGCCAAGTACAAGAACGCTTAGACAACCCTCCACTGTAAGCTACTTATCAGCTGGCAAATATGACTGCATTTGTATGCACAATGGACAGCTCAGGGAAACCATGTTGTATCCAACGTGGTTCAGCCATTCTTCAGCCACTCATGGGCAGCGGCGCCTGAAAGGATTTCAGTCCGTCCGAATGAGAGATAGACAGAGAAGAGGCAGATCTCTCTCTCTCCCTGCGTTCAATTTTCCCACATGGTGTTTCCCCACAGACAAGTCTATCTCTATCTCTCTGCCTCTCTCTCTCTCCTCCTCTCTCTCTCCCTCTCTCTCTCTCTGTACCTCTCTCTCTCTCTCTCTGTCCCTCTCTCTCTATCCCTCCCTCTCTTTCTCTCTGTCTCTCTCTCTCCCTCTCTCTCTCTCCTCCTCTCTCTCTCTCCCTCTCTCTCTCTCCTCCTCTCTCTCTCTCCCTCTCTGTCCCTCTCTCTCTGTCCCTCTCTCTCTATCCCTCCCTCTCTTTCTCTCTGTCTCTCTCTCCCTCTCTCTCTCTCTCTCTCTCCTCCTCTCTCTCTCTCCCTCTCTCTCTCCCTCTCTGTCCCTCTCTCTCTCTCTCTCTCCCTCCTCCTCTCTCTCTCTCCCTCTCTCTCTCCCTCTCTGTCCCTCTCTCTCTCTCTCTCTTTCTGTCCCCTCCCCTATCTCTCAAACTGTTGCTGTCTTCTCTCTGTATATGTCCATATCTCCGTGTGGAGGTGGAGTGGTCCGTTTCTGAGAGGAGCCAGAGGTTAGGTATAAATAATTCACTGGGCGGTAACTCTACCCTTCCAGGACGGCACGGCATCAGATCCTCTCCTCTCTCGCCCTGGTCTTGGCCTCACCATTCAAGAGTACGAGGTTCAGAGAGCTGACGTCTCTCTGCTTGTGGTTAGTGTGGTTGTATTGAGGCAGCCCGAGGGTATCTTCCAGCTCCGTCAGTGAGGAGTAGTATGAATGAGCTTTAAGTAATCATTGTGATATCCTCCATACTGTAATTATTAATTGAGACGCTTTTTGAAAACAACAGAAGGTAGACTTACCAGTTAATTGGAGGTGCTGGATAACTCTTCAGAGATGCTGGCTTTTCTTTTCACATAACCGGCTTTCAGTTGTTTATTGATGAAATTACCTCAATTATGACAGCACATGGCCTGTTTTACACATTTAGCACTTTTAATTGTGGTTTCATTTTGCTACAGTACTTTTCAATTTCCAGTCTTCTCAGTGTTAGCCCGGGGCCTCGTTGCCTCCCATTGGCTTGTCCATACTGTTTTATAGAGCAATTAAAAGCCAATCTGTGTAGTGTGATGAAGAAATGATGTAAGTTTCAATTGACTCAATTGTTCTGGATAATGAAAACATGAGGCATCTTCATTTTGTGCTCATTGGGTTGGAGCTCTGCCAGATCCGTTCGTCTTTTCCACCTCATCTCTGTCAGTTTATCTAAATCAGCTGCCTTCCTCACTCAATGTCCCTCCACAACCTGATCACAGGTCCTTCCTCACTCAATGTCCCTCCACAACCTGATCACAGGTCCTTCCTCACTCAATGTCCCTCCACAACCTGATCACAGGTCCTTCCTCACTCAATGTCCCTCCACAACCTGATCACAGGTCCTTCCTCACTCAATGTCCCTCCACAACCTGATCACAGGTCCTTCCTCACTCAATGTCCCTCCACAACCTGATCACAGGTCCTTCCTCACTCAATGTCCCTCCACAACCTGATCACAGGTCCTTCCTCACTCAATGTCCCTCCACAACCTGATCACAGGTCCTTCCTCACTCAATGACCCATGGAGCAGGGTTCCGAGCATGTTGTGCCTTGGGCTCTGCCTGAGCTTGCCGTTGTCAGATCTCTTTAATAAATAGTTAAACAGCTTTGAGATACTGCCTTTGCATGGTTAGTCACACCCACACACACAAACACACGCACGCACACACACACACACACACACACACACACACACACACACACACACACACACACACACACACACAGACTAGAGCCATCATTGGCTTATTTAGAGACCAGCCTAACGAGACGAGAGGGATCAAAGAGTCATGGACTTGTCTGTGAGCCTCCGACCATGGTGAGATATCTGGCGTTAATTTAATAGGGGCTAGTGCTGGCCATTTCACTTCCTGCTTCGAGCAAACACTCAAGAGGCAGGCCTGGGGTTATTGAGGAATTACTGTGACGCGTTTGAAATGGAATGCTACTCCCAGGTTTAAAGTGGGCGAAAGCTATTTCATCTCCAAAGGCTGGGACGTTTCTCTACTACTCACTGTTGGTGGCTGGGATGTTTCATTGCTACTCAACGTTAGTGGATCCATTGTGGTGTTTGAAGTGCCGCTAGCGGGTGAGTGAACTACAGAGAGTCTATTAAGGCCTGGCTGTTTTCAGCTGAGATTGAACATCAAGATTTATGTGGACAAGGTTTTGATTGATTCTGTGCTTGGCCCCTTTTATGAGATATCATGACTTTTTTGTATCATGCGGGTTGAATCCCCAGTATATTCAGTGGCGGCTGGTCAATAAAGGGCGATGGCGCGCAGCCCCGTGGTGGTGAAAAGTGATTTTTTTTAAATTGTTTAAAATATATATATACATAATAATTACTAATTTACAAAAAGTTGTGGCCATCAAAGTTATGGTCTGGTGGTTTAAAAAGTACAATACCATGTAATATATAAAATATAAACCATTATCTCTCTTCTGTGAATGAGACCTTAGCCCAGGGGCGATAGATTCTCAGCCCTTTCCAGGGCATTCAACAAAGCGAGAACATGACAACGGGATAGTAACCCTTAGCCAATCAAAAATATCTCATGGGGCTGAAGATATTATCGCCCCGAGCCAATCAGCGTTCAAGAAATAATATCCCCCAAGCTGGATGTGTTCTGTCTCATTGGGCCTCAAACACAGTCAGCTGAGGCTGCTTGATCCGTCTCACTATTTAGCAATGGTGATGAAATAGTACTTGTTGTAAAATAATGTGTTAGTTAGCTACATATTGTAAGATTAGTGTAGCTTTTGGTCATAAAAACTGTAAGGTTCTTTATTCTGATCTCCATATCTGATAAATGAGCAGGTGATGCAGCTCACGTTAGTTAACAAGTGCTAGCTAGTAACATTAGCTATGCTAGCTAACGTTAGTGCAACACGTTAGCTAGTATATGATTAGTTGTAATTGCCAGAAAGATCGGAAGGTTTTTTGTTAGCTATGATCTCCATCCTTAATAAATAGATGACTAGCAAGCAGGTGACGTTTGCTAGCTAATGTTAGTTAGACAGTGCTAGCTAGTAGTAGTTAGCTAGCTAGTGCAGCACATATAGCTTACGTTTTACATCTGCTACGAAGTTAGCTCCATAACCTAACATGATAGGATTCACTAGCATTAATAGCAACTAGTTCGCTTTCTAAAATGACCAACATTTTTTTTTTAATGTTTGGATGCCAGCTAACTAATCAGCAAACTAGACTCATGTAACTCTACACTAGTTTGTCGGTGTGCTGCTTTGCCATTTCGTCATTCACAGGCAATCCTGCAAAGTCTACAACCACCAGTCTCTGTCCCAGGCTCTCTCCATCAACATCATCTGTCCCAGGCTCTCTCCATCACCAGACTGCCCCAAGCCTCTCCATCACCAGCCTCTGTCCCAAGCTCTCTCCATCACCAGACTCTGTCCCAGGCTCTCTCCATCACCAGCCTCTGTCCCAAGCTCTCTCCATCACCAGACTCTGTCCCAGGCTCTCTCCATCACCAGCCTCTGTCCCAAGCTCTCTCCATCACCAGACTCTGTCCCAAGCTCTCTCCATCACCAGTCTCTGTCCCAGGCTCTCTCCATCAACATCATCTGTCCCAGGCTCTCTCCATCACCAGACTGCCCCAAGCCTCTCCTCACCAGACTCCTATGCCAAAGTCATATGCCCTCTTTAATGAAATACTGTTAGATAAAATGTGTTGGTGTTTTACCACACCTCAGTACCATAGCTTAAATACTGTAGGGGATGATTTTTTTTTAAAGAACAGGATAGTACACGGAATTACATTTTCATGTATGTGAAAATGGAGCTACCTGTCGTCCAGGTCACAGAGATGCTATTTTAATGGCACTCTATCAAACAGTAGATTTAAACTGCGGTGTTCCACAGGGGAGCTGTCTTGGCCCGCTCCTTTATTCCATATTCACAAATGATTTGCCATCTGCTATTAGGAAAGCATCCCTGACGATGTACCCGGGGGATTCTACTCTTCATTATGCCGCTCCCACATGTTTTGATCTCAACCAGGTTTTGACTAAGGAGCTTAGCATCATATAAAATAGGATTAAGGTAAATAAACTTGTGCTGAACACATCAAAAAGGGTTACCAAAGCATAAACTAGCCCAAGATCCTAAGTCTAATCTTGTCATTGCGGGTGAAGTCATTCAACAAGTAAAGAAAATCAAGCTATTTGGACTCAGGCTTGACAGTACTCTGTCTTGGTCCGACCATATTGATATTGTTTGCAGAATGGGTGTAGCGGTAGCTGCGGTGAGAAAATGTGCACCATTTCTTCCATCATCTTTGCGAAATCAAATTGTTTGCTCATTGGTTCTCTGTCATCTGGATTATTGCTCAGGGTGTGGTGGTCATCTGCCTCTAAAAGCCTTCTCAGGAAGTTACAAATAATACACAATAAGGTAGCTCGACTGTGCTGCTCATCTGGGGCTAATGTGGCTGAAATGCATGTGAAACTAAAATGACTGAGTGTGGAGAAAAGGTTGGCAGCCAGTTTGCTTGTTTTCATTCATAAGGTCATTCACACCCAGACACCTGAATTCATGTTTAAGACAATAAAATACTGTATTGTTCAAATACACACGCATGCTACCAGAGCGGCCAGCAGAGGGCAGATGACTACCTAGAACAAACTCTTTGAAAAACACTATTACAGGGCTGTGATGCATGGAACAGTTTTCCAAGTGACATCTGTTTAATTAGTAGTAAGGCTTGTTTAAAAAAAAAAAGACTGAGTATTTGAGTTGCGTACAGTCTGACTTCAGAAACTTGTTTTGTCAGGTTTGTTATTCATAGTCATTCTAGTCAAAAAGCTTGTTCAATAACATTCAACATAACAGTTGCAAATTTGCTTTTTTCAATTAAATCAAGTTAAAAGTCAGTTCTCCCACCCCAATTGTCTTTGTAAATAGGGAAATGTTGCATTTTGCCTTTATTTTCTCAGAATGCACCAGAATGCTTGATTTACATGTGAAAATCACAAAACAATCTTCTGGGGTGGGGGGGGGGGATGCCCCCGGACCCCCCAACAGGGGTTTGGTTTCCAAACTTTCAGCACCACCTACTATTTTTTTCACCAGCCGCCACTGAGTATATTGTATGACTAAACTACTGAACTTCAGATAAATTGATTTGTATTTATATAGCACAGTTTAAAATACAAAGAAATATGAAGTGATTTTGTATGTCAGATGTTACTTCTAGCTATGCATGCTGTTACTTCTAGCTACATTCGCTAGCTAGACAACACCAGGCTATATGACACCATTCGACTACAAACAATAAAAGTGTAGTAGATTCTGTAGGCCGAGGGGAATCCAGCTCTAGCTCGATGAACTAGAAGTCTACCAATTTCATTCCACTAACGTTACTCTAACATATGATGAGACGAGCATCCGGGTTGAGGCAAAAGGGGAGTTTGTTCGTGTTAGCTAGCTAGCGTTAGTACAATATGCAAACAAACACACAGTATAATTACTTACAGTTTCTGCATAATTTCCACAGACAGCTTGATCATTCAGTAAGAGTACATCTGAAAATCCTGCATTGTACTGACCCAGGTGGGAAAAGAAATCGGGGAAAAAATGGCTAGCACACACTGCCAGGGTTTTGCCATCAAAAATAAAATGTATCCAATCAGCTCTTCTGTCCTTTGAGTTTGGGAGACGATCTGTGCTGCTTAGTACATCCAAGAACAGAACATTTTCCGTGTGAAGACATTATGCTAGCTTGCGGGACCTGCAAATAATGTCAGCCTTTATAGTTAGGTAAACAAACGCAGGTGATTGGAGGTATTCAGATGGGGGCGGGATTATTATAATAGGTCCCCGACTGTGACTGTGATTTAAATTGACATGGGAGATTTGAATGGCTTGCTGGGACTGACTTTTTACATAATGTTTTCATTTCGGTTGACCACAAAAAAAATGACTGGGTTGTTTCACTTCATGCGTTGTGTGTTAGTAGACCCATCAGAGACTCAAATGTACATGTGAAAACAATGAAAAAGTTAGTTTTGCAAATGTGGACCCCTTTAAGACATCAGGGACCATGTTGGAAACAAGTGTTTACACTTTTACATGTTATCCCTTGGATTCAGTGTCAGCAATACCCATGAATAAAATCAATCAACCAATCAATCAATCAACCAAAATACCTACACACAACAGTTAGTATACAATTATGGCGATTGAATAAATAAAAATGAACAATCTGCCTGGACATAGTGTCATATAGATTTTTGATATGGATTAGATGGTGAACAGGAAGCACAGCTGTAGCTGGTGAAATTGTTTCAGCCTCAGATTGTGACAGGCTAGCAGCTGATATATGATTTATCATATAGAGTACATTGTAACCAACACTAGTCAGCTGGTTAGTCATGGTTCCCAGCTTCCCAGAGAAAGCTGGCTCGCCATTGTCCTAGAACAAGGCTGTGCTGTGTTCTAGTGCTCAAGGGATTATCACACTACCTGTTGTATTATCACATCTTGGCTCAGAATCCCATTCCTTCTATAGCAGGATTAGTGACTCAAGCATGTGTCTGAACTTAAAGACCGTTCCCTATGTGACTGCACAGCTAGCACAGAGGAAGGGGAAGGCCAGATTAAGGAAATCTCACCCAAAGTCAAAAGTTATTTGTCTGGTGTGTCAGCTGTTTGTATTTAAAACCAGTCTGCCCATGTGTCCAGCTGTGGGCCTTGCGGCATCTTATTAATGCGTGGCTCCACTGCAGCCGTCTGCAGCAGTTGGACGAGTTTACAGATTAATTGTACTTAATGACAGCGGCTCCACTGTAGCCATCACGTCAGTTCAGATGGCAGCGTCAGAGTAAGAGGATCACCAAGGTGCATTTATCGATGGTTGACTCATGCATTCATTCCCATATAGTGAATTGATTTTAATGTGAAATGTAGTTGTTTTTTTCAACTCGGTTAGATATATCATAAGTCGGTGCTTATGTCTATTCACGTCAGCTACATGTTTCCTGCCATCCATCCATCCAACCAGCCAGCCAGCCAGCCAACAACCCATCAATCCATCCATCCATCCACCAACCCACCTACTTAATTATCCATCCATCCATCCATCCATCCATCCATCCATCCATCCATCCATCCATCCATCCATCCATCCACCAACCCACCTACTTAATTATCCATCCATCCATCCATCCATCCATCCATCCATCCATCCATCCATCCATCCATCCATCCATCCATCCATCCATCCACCTACTTAATTATCCATCCATCCATCCATCCATCCATCCATCCATCCATCCATCCATCCATCCACCAACCCATCTACTTAATCATCCATCCATCCATATCCATCCATCCATCCAGAAACATGGAATGGGGGTGTGATATATCATATACGTATGTGGTGGGATATATAATATATGATAATATCCCATCCCCATTCCATGTGTCTGTATATCACCCTAGGGCGGCACGTAGCTCGGGAGGTAGAGCGGCCAACTGGGTAGGCAGAGCGGCTGCAAGTTCCCCGGTTCGATCCCAGCTTCCGGAGTGTGCTGAAGTATCCTTCAGCAAGACACTGAACCCCAAAATCGCTCACGTGCGGCATGGTGGCTAGTACTGTCATCTCACAACAAGAAGGTCTCCGGGTCTTTCTGCGCAGAGTTATGAAAAACATGCAGAAAATCTGATCGCTAACGTTGTCTCTCCTTGGTGAAGACGGAGCAATTGGTTGGCCCGGGCATGTCCCATGCACACTGCCTACTGTCTGTTCCCGGCTGCTCTTGGGGGAAGGACATCGGGATGGGTTAAGAGCAGAGAGAAGTTTCATCGGTGAATGCTCCAGCCATTTAATGTGTGTGTGTGTGTTTCGCTGCCTACACCGTGTGATGTGCGTGTGTCTCACCGTGTTACAATAAAGATGTTGTTAGAGCTGCACCAGAGAGGCTCATAACATGGCCTGTCAAGATAAAAAATACATACACACAAACACACACACACACACAAACAAGCCTCCATCCATTTGGCCACATTACAGTAATGGTGAGAGTATTAATATTATATGACAGTATTAATGTTAAAGACTCCATTGGGTGCTCTGAGGACTGGAAGGCGTGGGTAATGGTGTTTATTTAGTCACTACTCTGGGTCATTGGTCTAAGCAGAGCTAGGCCATATCAAGGAGAGACTTTCGGCATCCACAGTCACCACCACTCATAGTCACAACGCCACACAGACCAGCAGGATCACTTTTGATACCTTGTAGTCATGAGGAGTAGCAATTAAACTTGATTAGGCTAACCAAATCACATAACAGAGGCTCAGAAACTGTTTGAAATCCTTGGCCATGTATTTAGTATGTGTTACAGAGGTACAGAGACACCGTTGGGCCTCAATCAGACACATTAGCGATTTATTGATGAATCAACTCAGGAATCTGGCAAGAGACAACAGGGCTATACAGGTGAACAGAGAGGAGGCAGAGATAAGAACATCACAGCTGCTGGCCTGCCGAGGACTGATTACAACCTGGTGTGTGTGTGTGTGTGTGTGTGTGTGTGTGTGTGTGTGTGTGTGTGTGTGTGTGTGTGTGTGTGTGTGTGTGTGTGTGTGTGTGAAAGGAAACTGGCTGCTCTTTGCGACGCTTTCGCATCCAGTCTGAACTCATTACTAGGGCTGGGAGAAAAAATCGATTCTGTTCGATATTTAGGTGTGTGTGTGTGGGGGGGGGGGGGTTGAAAAAGGGGGGAGGGCATGGTGATTTTTTTTGAGTGCTGGGGAGGGTAAAGTATTTTATTTTGAGATGGGGGGGAGGGCATATAAAGTTTTTGGCATCTGCCTCGCAAAATGCCTCGGGGGTCCTTCATTATGCTTCAGCTGGCACAGCTCGAAGCGAGATGGGTCTGGCCAGCCGTGGCGCTACTATTCCATTTTGACCCAGGCCCACCCAATCAGAAGACTTAAAGGAGTAGTAAAGTGAAAATGCATGTTTAGCCCTGTTTTAAGGTTACTTATGATCATATACAATGGTTCAGATCAAAACGTTGACAAAACTAACACTTTTGAGAAAGTCTGACAATTGCTCTACCACCGTTTAGGTCATACAATGGATGTGGGTGGGCACCGTGAAAAAGAAGTTTCTACTTTTTTAAATATTTAACATATTACTATTTAGTCGCAGCACATACGTGTGTAAACTTCCGCAAACTAGGTAGCCTAGCAACATAAACAATAGCTACCGTAAGTAGTTCCGCTTCCAGAATCCCCTCTGTGGATTGATCTACACATATACAATGGTCGCTTCAATACAAGTCAATGGATTTCATAAAATTATCAATAAAACCCTACAGGATTCATACTTTGCGGCGAATTTGATGTCAGAACACCAACGGACACCAATTACCCCCTTGGTGAGCTTCTTGTCTTTGAAATCGGGAGTGTAACATGTTTTTGAATGATTTTTCAAGGTGCCCACCCACATCCATTGTATGACCTAAATGGTGGTAGAGCAATTATCAGACTTTCTCAAAAGTGCTAGTTTTGTCAACATTTTGATCTGAACCATTGTATATGATCATGAGTAACCTTAAAACAGGGCTAAACATGCATTTTCCCTTTACTACTCCTTTAATTTACATTCTAGCTGTTCACCTAATAGGCAGCCTGAGGAAAGCTTTGAGTGAAAGCTTCCCAGCCAATCAGCGGCTTCTACCCCACGTGTGGACTCTTAAGCCTGCCCACAGGCTGCATCGTCACCAGCATGTGATCCAATGAAATTAATGAGTTAGTTGGCGCGCAAGCTGTCAAATTCAAGCAGTAAGTTCAAGGAGACAGACAGTAGCTGGCTAATATGAAAAGTAAACATGGCGAAGCAAAGCAGTTTGTTAACATTTCAATTCACCAAGAAACACTGCGAGGAGCAGGAGGAGGAAACTCCTGGGTCCATAAGTAACGTTACGAGTTTTCCATCCAGCTCAGCTGCCCTCTCTCCATCAAGTCCTCCTCTGTTAGAAACCTGGGTGTCTTCTTTGATCAAGCTATGCACTTGGACAAACATGTCAAATCCCTAACACGTTCCTGTTTTTTCCACCTCAGAAATATTGCCAAACTCCGGTCCATTGTATCACATACTGAATTAGAAATGTCTGTCCATGCATTTATTTCATCACGACTTGACTACTGTAATTCACTGTTTACCTGCCTCAACAAATCCTCTGTGGGACAACTTCAGCTAGTCCAAAATGCCGCTGCAAGACTACTCACTAGGTCAAAGAAGACATGCCTCGTCACCCCCATCCTGGCCTCCCTGCACTGGCTCCCAGTTCACCTCCGGATCCAGTTCAAAGTCCTGGTGTTTACCCACCGAGCTCTCCACGGACGGACCCCGGCCTACATCTCAGAACTTTTACACCCCCACTCTCTGAGTCGGTCTCTGAGGTCATCCGACCAGGGTCTCCTGGCGGTGCCCCGGACCAGACTAAAAACCCAGGGTGACAGAGCATTTGAGGCGGTGGCGCCAAGACTCTGGAACGCTCTTCCCCAGGCCCTGAGAGAGCCATCCACTGAACTCATGTTCAAAACACTTCTTAAGACATACATGTTCAGACAGGCCTTCGGCCATCTATAACTCCTTGCTGCTCGCAATGTTGTTTTTTCTGTTCTGTGTCGTTTTAATATTGTCTCATGTTGTATTGCACTTGCTCCAGCACGCATGCGCACAGCGTGCTGGAGCAACGCTTGCGCGCTGTGCGCATGCGTGCTGGAGCAAGTGGGGAAGCTATTTCATTTCTAACGTTTCTAAAGATCATATTACAGAGGCATGTGAAAAACCACAACAAGCCCTCGCTCTATGTAAGCACAACTAGCGATTCATAAAGACAGATTGATGAAAACAACCGTTTCGCGGCAGAAAATAGATTTTTTAGAAACTGCATTCTCAGTGTCCCGTCCGCCGTCATTACATGGATATATTGGCTCACGCTGGATTTTAAATTTCTTCTACAGGCCTCCGAATTACACCAGTTATCTCGGTGAGTCAAACGTCTTATAATATGCCGTAAATAAGGTCCAGGGGCCTCATTTATAAACGTTGCGTAAGTACAAAAGCGTGCGTAACCCATGCTGAGCAACTTTCTACGCAACTTTCGGTATTTATAAAAAACGAGCTGAGCGATAAGTTGGCGGAAGGTGTGCGTAACTCTACGCACACTCCGACCCTCCCGTCACTACGATAAGCACGTTTCTGGAGAAAGGGGAAAACGCGACTCCGATGGCAGAAGGATGAAACTCGGGAAAGTCTGCGAAACGCATGACATATTGAATAATAAATACATCGGTCGCTGCAAGAAACCCTCCAATGTGTCACACAGTTTAAACAGAATCAATCGCCACCGTAGCCTAATCACGAAATAATGTCTGCATTGCTTTGGATGTGTCTGTGAATTGACCCATTTGTGTCATAATATAATGTTATGTTGTAGACCTATATTCATTTATAGGCTATCCCGAGAAGCATCACGGGCAGTAGCCTATAAATAAAAGCCACATTACGTTGATAACACAACACGACACGAGCCTATAGGCTTATCATAGTAATGATTCCGTATGTCGATAGCCTACAACTATAATAAGGCCTATACCGCACCAAACAAATGTTGCATTCGGCGTTGAAGTATATTTATTCAGTTAAGAATTTATTTAGTTAATTATTCGTACGTTAAATTATCCACCTATTCATTCGTCAATGTATTTATGTATTTATAGCCTATATTTGATTAGGCTTTTATGTAAACCCGAATGACCACTGAGGCAAGCCGCAATTACAATGATGTTGAGCGGTGAATGGAAATGTCCTACTTGAGGCAACTGTAGGCTACATTAGGCTATATTGTACATCATCATATATCCTCATATTGTCTTATGATTGTCATGTAGCAGGCATGCGAGGAATGTGGGCCTAAAAACGCATGTCATCCCAATGCTCACATGCCACTTTGGTAGAATTAGCTGTGCGCAAAACAGCGCATGGAGGTGATGCGTCTCCAAGTTGTAAGAACACAAGGGAGCAAGTTAGATTATTAATTTACCGAATCGTCATGTGTGTAGCTATAATTACGCTTTATAGAATCACATAAAATTCATCCATGGACCCCATATATTTACAAGACCTCGATACAGGCACTGATATAGCGGGATTATAGTAGGCCATGACGCACGGGGCCTTGGATATGCCGGGACTTGGCACAGATGTTATAATATGTGCTTGGCTATCCCGCAACATCCATTAGAACACGCAGCTTCTATATGCCTACAGAATGTTTTGAGAAAGTATGTGAAATGCATGATATCCCGGAAAATACACAAATTGGCTGCTGCAAAGAACCCTCAGATCTGTCGTACAGTTAAATTGGGGATACTTGCCTTAAGTAGTCACTATAGGCCTACATGTTTGCATTGTTATGGATGTCATTGTAAATTGACCCGTTTATACGTTGATAAGTTAGGCCTTTTATTCAAGGCCACCCTGTGAAGCATTAGATTACGTGCAATATAGATCCAAACCCCATTACCCATGCAACAACACTATAGGCTTATAATGATTATCAGTTTGGATATAAGCAGCCACCTAATAATGCCTACCGCACTAATATAATACTAATATAATACTAATACTAATAACTATAAATGAGGCCCCAGGTTGTGAAAAACGAGCATTCTCCTTTAAGAATGAGCCTTATTTCTGAGTTGGGTCGAGGCAGTGTGTCGGGGCAGTGTGCCTCTCTCTCCCTCTCTGCTACTCTGTCCCTCTGGGGCAGTGTGTGTGTGAGTGTGTGTGTGTGTGTGTGTGTGTGTGTGTGTGTGTGTGTGTGTGTGTGTGTGTGTGTGTGTAGCGATCTGCTTCTCTCTGTCCCTCTGCTACTTCCTTTCCTCTCTGCTCCTCTCTAAGCTGAGTGTGCGTGCCCACATGCCAACCATCTGTCCAGCTCACCAAACTACTTTCAGACCATTCACTTATTTCTGCAAATGTTTGGGGCAAACACAAATCTAACGGACAAAAGTTGTAAAATAGTTTGCAAAGACCGTTAGCGAAGGAAAGTGAAAGGGCTTAGGGCTGCTCAGTTGGTTACTCTAGACGGTGGCGGAGGATTACCAAAAGCAAAAACGCCTATTCGGTAATATTTCGGATTTAAACCCAATGCTACTAGCTGGGGAACCTCATAACATCAATGAGTCAATCTGTGAACTCTGGAGCTCGTCATGCTGTAACGTGAACACCGTTGCTCTGTGCTGCGAGGCTGCGACCCACTCTGCTGCTCTGTGACCCACTCTGCTGCTCTGTGACCCGCTCTGCTGCTCTGTGACCCGCTCTGCTGCTCTGTGACCCTCTCTGCTGCTCTGTGACCCACTCTGCTGCTCTGTGACCCTCTCTGCTGCTCTGTGACCCGCTCTGCTGCTCTGTGACCCTCTCTGCTGCTCTGTGACCCGCTCTGCTGCTCTGTGACCCTCTCTGCTGCTCTGTGACCCACTCTGCTGCTCTGTGACCCACTCTGCTGCTCTGTGACCCGCTCTGCTGCTCTGTGACCCGCTCTGCTGCTCTGTGACCCTCTCTGCTGCTCTGTGACCCACTCTGCTGCTCTGTGACCCTCTCTGCTGCTCTGTGACCCGCTCTGCTGCTCTGTGACCCTCTCTGCTGCTCTGTGACCCGCTCTGCTGCTCTGTGACCCTCTCTGCTGCTCTGTGACCCACTCTGCTGCTCTGTGACCCACTCTGCTGCTCTGTGACCCGCTCTGCTGCTCTGTGACCCGCTCTGCTGCTCTGTGACCCTCTCTGCTGCTCTGTGACCCTCTCTGCTGCTCTGTGACCCTCTCTGCTGCTCTGTGACCCACTCTGCTGCGCGCGGACAGAGTGAAGGAGAGGATCTATCTGCTATCTGAATAGCAATTCAATCTGAGTGTCAGACTAGTGGAGCAGAGCAGACACTTTCAGCTTATGTAGCATCCCAAGCTT
This sequence comes from Borostomias antarcticus, assembly GCF_949987555.1. Taxonomy (NCBI): domain Eukaryota; kingdom Metazoa; phylum Chordata; class Actinopteri; order Stomiiformes; family Stomiidae; genus Borostomias; species Borostomias antarcticus. Next base: position 728,179 of record NC_140258.1, read on the forward strand.
ATTATTATTTATCAAAGTAGAGATTCTTTTCATTTAATAAATAAAATAATAAAATAAATATATATGTAATTTATTTAGTTTAGTTTAGTTGACATTCTTGCTCCGCCTCTGCAGACAGCAAACACAGACCAGTAGGCTACACCTGCCATTCTATTATTCCATTAGCCTACTTTTCCTGATGTTTCAGGTTTTTGCCCTGGTATTGTTTCAGTATCAGTGGTATCATGACAACACTAGTCAGAAGAACACTAGTCAGAAGAACACTAGAACACTAGTCAGAAGAACACTAGAACACTAGTCAGAAGAACACTAGAACACTAGTCAGAAGAACACTAGTCAGAAGAGGCAGCAAACATGTCGGATGACGATCAGAAGATTCTTGCTGCACCTTCACAATTCAAATCGCACATCTGGAAGAAATTCAGCTTTCATAACTTGCTAGGTAAAAAAAAATCGCAATAAATCGTCATATCGAATCGCAATATTACAGAATCGCAATATAAATCGAATCTGCACCTAAGTATCGTGATAAAATCTAATCAGGAGGTCCCTGCCAATCCCCGTCCCTAATCAATACAGTGGGTAATGAATACAGTAGCTGTGCTCTCTCCTGGCACGCCTCTCTCTCTCTCTCTCTCTCTCTCACACACACACACACACACACACACACACACACACACACACACACACACACACACGCCAGCTCACTCCCCAGCTCCACTTCAGATGGGCCCATAGTAGTCTCATCCATCTGTCCATGCGTGTGTGTCTCCTGGCGTTGCATGCGGGGGGAGGGGAGGGGAGGTTAACGGCTTGTAGGAGCAGCGCCAGCTCGGGTTCCACCAGGGTTCCACCAGGGTTCCACCAGGGTGCCACGGCGGCGGCCGGTTGCGTGAGGACAGGTCGTATTTGTGTGACGTAAAGACTAAGAACACTTGAATGTCCTCAGAGAAGTTTTTTTTTATCTTGAGGCATACTTAAAAAAAATTATATACACATTTAAACCTAAAATACAGGTAACCTGTCAAAGTCAGGTACCGTAGTGGTCATTGTTCAAAGTGTATGATTTGAAAAGTGCCTTCCAGTTAATAGTCCCCCAGACCGCAAGAAAATAAAGATTTGTTAGTTGTGTTATTGATGTCTGCAGGTAAATCCTGACCTTGAGCCTGGAGCAGACCTGGGTTGAAACAGTATTTCAATTCAATTCCTCTCAATTACTTCAGCGTCTGCCTTGAGGGTAAGGAGGGCGGGGTTTGCATTACTGTATTGGTTCCATAACTCCAGAAAAGAGCAGTCAAACACCGATGAGTAATTGAAATGATGTGAGTTTGGAGCCGGGGCTGTTGTGGAGGTTTGATGAGGGTTATTGCCCGGCAGGCCTGAACACGGTGCTTCTAAGAGCTGTTACCTCCGGCTCATTGCTTTTCAATCGTCCATGACTGTCAGCGAGGGCAAGCATGTTGTAGAGTTACTGTCTCCGATCATGGAGAGCAGCTCGGTGTTGACGTGCAGACGTGTGGTCTTACAGAGTGAGTGATAACTGGCTGGTGATCTGGCCTGGCGTCTGTTTGGAGTTACTATGTGTGTTGTGTCTCTTTCTAGCCACTGTTAATATGGTGTGTCAGACCTGGGCTAACAGGTCTCTCCAGACACCTCTCACTAAACACCCTAAACACTGCTCCCGCTTTTCACACACACATGCGCACACACACACACACACCTGCAGCAGGCTGGTTGATTAGAAAGCCCAGGGGCACAAACATTATTGAAGGAGGTGTCTTCACCGCCGCCAACTGACCATTTGTGATTTTACTCTGACTGTAAATAAAATGGCAGGCCAAAGAAGGAAGGAAGTAAGACGGGCTGTCCTCAGGATGGATGTTGTTACTGCGGGTAGGACAATCTACGACAATTAGAACCTTAGCCAGGCTGTAAAAGTGTTGTACACATGCTGATTTACAAAACTGCCCTGATGTTGCAATCTGTTCATTGGCGCCAGCGTAGTGAGGCCGGTTTCATGACTCGCGTATCGATGTGATTTAGAGGCTTTGTGTTTCACTGCCTCTTTTATTAAGTCCGATGACACAGCACTGTGTGAAGCATCACTCACTATATATATCACTCACTATGCTATAGGAAGCATCACTCACTATATATATCACTCACTATGCTATAGGAAGCATCACTCACTATATATATCACTCACTATGCTATAGGAAGCATCACTCACTATATATATCACTCACTATGCTATAGGAAGCATCACTCACTATGCTATAGGAAGCATCACTCACTATGCTATAGGAAGCATCACTCACTATGCTATAGGAAGCATCACTCACTATATATATCACTCACTATGCTATAGGAAGCATCACTCACTATGCTATAGGAAGCATCACTCACTATGCTATAGGAAGCATCCCTCACTATGCTATAGGAAGCATCACTCACTATGCTATGGGAAGCATCACTCACTATGCTATAGGAAGCATCACTCACTATATATATCACTCACTATGCTATAGGAAGCATCACTCACTATGCTATGGGAAGCATCACTCACTATGCTATAGGAAGCATCACTCACTATGCTATGGGAAGCATCACTCACTATGCTATAGGAAGCATCACTCACTATGCTATAGGAAGCATCCCTCACTATGCTATAGGAAGCATCACTCACTATGCTATAGGAAGCATCCCTCACTATGCTATAGGAAGCATCACTCACTATGCTATAGGAAGCATCACTCACTATGCTATAGGAAGCATCCCTCACTATGCTATAGGAAGCATCACTCACTATGCTATAGGAAGCATCACTCACTATGCTATGGGAAGCATCACTCACTATGCTATGGGAAGGAGCTACTCCTTATGCTGCTTTATTTATTTATTTATTTGTAGTTTTTTATTTATGTATTTATTTAATTGTTTTACTGATGATCTGGTGCAGTTTTCATCAGGCTCTCTGAGGGAAAGTCTATGATGAGAGATAAAGGAGAGTGACTAACTGATGAGAAATGTCTCCAGTGGAGACAGGTACCAGATGAGTCTGTCTGAATGTCTCCAGTGGAGACAGGTACCAGGTGAGTCTGTCTGAATGTCTCCAGTGGAGACAGGTACCAGATGAGTCTGTCTGAATGTCTCCAGTGGAGACAGGTACCAGGTGAGTCTGTCTGAATGTCTCCAGTGGAGACAGGTACCAGATGAGTCTGTCTGAATGTCTCCAGTGGAGACAGGTACCAGATGAGTCTGGCTGATTGCATGTCTGAAACAATGAGTCAAACATTTGGTTCCGGGGGTCGGCGCTTCTCACTCAATCAAGCGTCACCTAGTAAGAGTTTATGGGGGATAAACAAAATGCACAACAATCAAACAAACAAACACATTTAAAACAAGCAAGCTACAGCTCAGGTTGTCCTTAAAAGGACAATGCTAGTTTTTGACAACCTGGACCTTATTTACGACATATTATAAGATGTTTGACTCACCGAGATCACTTTGGTGTAGTTCGGAGGCATGTAGAAGAAATAAAAAATCCAGCGCGAGCCATATCCATGTAATGGCGGTGGTCGGGGCACTTAGAATGCAGTTTCTAAAAATCTATTTTCTGCCGCGAAACGGTTGTTTTCATCAATCTGTCTTCATGAATCGCAAGTTGTGCTTACATAGAGCATAACTGTTGTGGTTTTCACATGCCTCTGTAATAAGATCTTTAGAAACGTCTTTCGAAACGAAATAGCTTCCTCGCACAGCGCGCAATCGTTGCTCCAGCACGCTGTGCGCATGCGTGCTGGAGCAAGTGAGGAATCTATTTCGTTTCGAAAGACGTTTCTAAAGATCATATTACAGAGGCATGTGAAAAACCACCACAGGATTATGCTCTATGTAAGCACAACTAGCGATTCATGAAGACAGATTGAGGAAAACAACCGTTTCGCGGCAGAAAATCGATTTTTTGAAACTGCATTCTAAGTGCCCCGTCCACCGCCATTACATGGATATACTGGCCTGCGCTGGATTTTTAATTTCTTCTACATGCCTCCGAACTACACCAAAGTGATCTCGGTGAGTCAAACGTCTTATAATATGTCGTAAATAAGGTCCAGGTTGTCAAAAACGAGCATTGTCCTTTAAGCAGTTGGCGAGCATGTTTGCTTCTCCGCCATGTTCCATATGCAGTGGTTTTATTGTCCACCATGTTTTATTTGCGGGCAAGCATGACAGACTGTTGCCGTCTTGGATGAATGGAATAACATCATTGAACCTCCAAGGCCAAGTCCGATAGTCCAGCGTGCTCTGCAACACTGTAGGTCTGCATGGGTCCTTGCCTTGCTGCGTTAGACTGGCCTAGACATCCTCTACTCACCAGGATCTAAGAGACGCTTGGGGGTCACAAGCTCCGCCCAGCGACTGGGACGGCACAGACAGCACCACCTAGCTACAGACACAGACAGCATCACCTAGCTACAGACACAGACAGCACCACCTAGCTACAGACACATACAGCATCACCTAGCTACAGACACAGACAGCATCACCTAGCTTCAGACACAGACAGCACCTCCCAGCTACAGACACAGACAGCATCACCTAGCTACAGACACAGACAGCACCACCCAGCTACAGACACAGACAGCACCACCCAGCTACAGACACAGACAGCACCACCTAGCTACAGACACAGACAGCATCACCTAGCTACAGACACAGACAGCACCACCTAGCTACAGACACAGACAGCATCACCTAGCTACAGACACAGACAGCACCACCTAGCTACAGACACAGACAGCATCACCTAGCTACAGACACATACAGCACCACCCAGCTACAGACACAGACAGCACCACCTAGCTACAGACACAGACAGCACCACCTAGCTACAGACACAGACAGCATCACCTAGCTACAGACACAGACAGCACCACCTAGCTACAGACACAGACAGCACCACCTAGCTACAGACACAGACAGCACCACCCAGCTACAGACACAGACAGCACCACCTAGCTACAGACACAGACAGCACCACCTAGCTACAGACACAGACAGCACCACCCAGCTACAGACACAGACAGCACCACCTAGCTACAGACACAGACAGCATCACCTAGCTACAGACACAGACAGCACCACCTAGCTACAGACACAGACAGCATCACCCAGCTACAGACACAGACAGCACCACCTAGCTACAGACACAGACAGCACCACCCAGCTACAGACACAGACAGCACCACCCAGCTACAGACACAGACAGCACCACCCAGCTACCCTGCATGTTTAACCATCTGCAGAGGGTCAAACACATAGAGACACTACGCTAGCTGGCACAGTGCTTTGTGTTGTATTGTACTAGTGCACAGGGCCGGAGGAACGCTGTGGTATATTGATCCATCGATCTATTTATCTATCAAATATCAGTGATTAGATTTGTAACCCATACAGCAAACTCTGCAGATGACCCAAAACTGCAGAAACACAACTAACAAACAACCAACAATTGATCTGACAGTAGGTAAGATGTTAAGATGTAGCTTGAAGATTTACTGTATATAAGGAGGGAGTGGAGGAGGGACGAGCTGAAGCCATCACAGTTATGGAGTACATGGAGACTACTGAGGGTGAGTTTTTAATCCTGAATAAAAGAGTAGAGTCACACTGGAGCATATAGAACAATGGAATGTTCCCAATGGTTTATTAAATATGACGTTTTGATCTTATTCGATCTTCATCAGAATGTGAGTTTTTAATCCTGCTGGAGCAGGAGGTGTAGTACACACACTTCAAAAAGTCCCTGTATGAGCTATATGCAGAATTGATGCACAAACAACTAGTACTGTCGCCTCACAGCAAGAAGGTCTCTGGGCCTTTCTGCATGTTCTCCCTGTGTTCACAAGGGTTTCCTCCCAAAGAACCCAATATGAAAAACGTGCAGAAGTATAGATGCTCTTCAGTCCTGTCCCTGACCAAGACCTGGACTGAGCACTTGGTCCCCGGGCGCACCTGGAGGAGGACAGCTGGGATTGGATAAATGCACTGGACAATTTCCACCGGTGACACGAAGTGTGCCATGTTACCTGTGTGTAATGTGTGGCAGAATAAAGCCCCCCCCTCTCAGGTCCTGTAATTATTCTAATATAGAAGCCTGAGGCAGCAGGACGTGGACCGACTCCTAGGAGCTGAGACTTGGTAGTAGAGCTCTTTGTTTTGGCTTGAAAACAAGTTTCTGCTTATTTGAAAGTTATTTGAAAAATAACTGTGTGGCTCATATCTCATTGTTTATTGATCATGCTCACCCTGGGTTCCTATCTTCCTCTTCTATATGTGAAGCCTGTCTGTACCTGGGTTCCTCTCTTCCTCTTCTATGTGTGTGAAGCCTGTCTGTACCTGGGTTCCTATCTTCCTCTTCTATGTGTGTGAAGCCTGTCTGTACCTGGGTTCCTATCTTCCTCTTCTATGTGTGTGAAGCCTGTCTGTACCTGGGTTCCTATCTTCCTCTTCTATGTGTGTGAAGCCTGTCTGTACCTGGGTTCCTATCTTCCTCTTCTATGTGTGTGAAGCCTGTCTGTACCTGGGTTCCTATCTTCCTCTTCTATGTGTGTGAAGCCTGTCTGGATGCTTCCCACCAACACAGAGATGGAAACAGAATATTCAAAGAAAACGTGTTGAGCTGCTCTTTCAAGGTGTCTTGGTTATTTCATGTGAGCACGATGCATGCTGATGATGATGATGATGATGATGACGATACATGCTGTCTGGATCAGGGGAGATGAACCTGGGTGGGAAGTCAAACCTTCTTCAGAGAGAGAGCAGCAGCCTGGGTTCCTATCCTCTTCTATATCGGCAGCATCACTGTGAGTCAGAGAGAGGTAGAGAAGGATGAAGAGGAGGATCCCTTGGTAGAACTATGTGAGTGATGAAGAGGAGGGTTCCTTGGTAGAACTATGTGAGTGATGAAGAGGAGGGTTCCTTGGTAGAACTCTGTGAGTGATGAAGAGGAGGATCCCTTGGTAGAACTCTGAGTGGAGTGATGAAGAGGAGGGTTCCTTGGTAGAACTCTGTGAGTGATGAAGAGGAGGGTTCCTTGGTAGAACTCTGTGAGTGATGAAGAGGAGGGTTCCTTGGTAGAACTCTGTGAGTGATGAAGAGGATGATATCTTGTGTTGTTGCAGTGTAAGAAGAGAACAAAGGCGTGCCCTGCCGTCCACACTAGCCCCTAGTGAAATAGTTGTCTTGTCACATCTGTGGTGTGTGTGTGTGTGTGTGTGCGTGTGTGTGCGTGCGTGTGTGTGCGCCTGTGTGGTATGGGGTGTGATTCGTGCCAGAGTAACAAACACTCAGTGCTTTTGTCGCCTGCATTGCGTGTATAAAGGTACTTTGGCGAGCTGATTAATAGGCGTGCATATACGCACGCGTTAGGAGTCGCTCGCATTCTCAGAGGGTCACGTGTAAAAGGTGCCGTGCCACTTTTGCGCACATGCATGTAACGTTTGCACGCTCGTGTTAAGTCAGCGGGCACTAGAAGCTGCGAGCGGGGCTCATTTTTCCATATTGAATAAAAATTAAGAATATTTATTTGCACTCAGTCAAATTCCAGGAGCCTCCTTGCATAACTTTTCCTAGATATGTGTCGTTTTATCTCCACTATCGCTACATTTTCAAATAAGAGCGCGCACGAACTGGTGCTGACGGTGCTGCAGCGCCCTCTATTGACAAGAAACACGTGTATCTGAACATTTGTTTTAAATTGCGAAGAAAGAGTCATTCAGATATTAGGCTTTATTAAAAACAAGTTGCTTAACATGTGCGAATTCCATTTATTGAGAATGCATTACCAATGGGCAAGGACGAGATTAGAACCAGCTATGATTTAAAGGCAACTGACCTTACCCGTGCGGCCACTAACACTTCTGCTGCGCTAGCAAGGCACTGGCACGTTTGACACGTCGCTATGCAATTTCTGCACACATTACAAGACGTACGTACGTACGTACATCTATGATTTTACCAAACTGTCATGTGTAGTGTTGGTGTCGCATATGTGAGGCGCATCTAACCTGTAGTGTTGCCGTCACGCACACGATGCGCAATACGTGTAAACAACATGTGCACAGCGTCTGCGTGACAGGTACGTTACAGCTATGAGACGTCTGTCTCTCCTTTGTTTGTCAATGGAAATTATACACGTGCGTTTAGACGTTTGATGTCATCGCGTCTTCTTAAGTAGGCGCAAGTCAAGCGTTTCAGTATGGTGTGCTGGCACTAATCACACCCCATAGTGTGCATGCATGCGTGAGTGCGTGCGTGTGCCTGTGTGCATGCGCGTGCCTGTGCGTGCGTGAGTGTGTGTGTGCGCGTGTGGTATGCATGCGCACGCGCGCGTGTGTGTGCGTGTGGTGTGCATGGGTGCGCGCGCGTGTGTGCGTGTGGTGTGCATGGGTGCGCGTGTGTGTGTGTGCACATCTGTGCAGGTCTATTTTTTCAAGTGCATATACCTGTAGGCTGTCACTCTGAAGAAATCATCTAGGCTGAATGTTCTTCTCAGTAAATAAAACATGCCCCTCTCTCTCCTACTCTCTCCCTCTCTCTCTCTTTCCTCCAGGTGGGCTGGCAGTAAGCCTTGACAGAAGATGCGACAGGGGTGGTGTCTCTTCAGATGGCTGGGTACAGGCATGACGATCCTCTGTCTGCTCCACTGCTGCGGTGCCCAGAACACAGAAGGTACGGTACCCTCACCCTATCAGCAGCCCGCTGGCATCCCCACCACCAACCTGGGTCTATAACACTGTCCCCACCACTAACCTGGGTCTATAACACTGTCCCCACCACTAACCTGGGTCTATAACACTGTCCTCATCACTAACCTGGGTCTATAACACTGTCCCCACCACGAACCTGGGTCTATAACACTGTCCTCATCTATAACACTGTCCTCATCTATAACACTGTCCTCATCTATAACACTGTCCTCATCACTAACCTGGGTCTATAACACTGTCCTCATCACTAACCTGGGTCTATAACACTGTCCTCATCTATAACACTGTCCTCATCTATAACCTGGGTCTATAACACTGTCCTCATCTATAACACTGTCCTCATCTATAACACTGTCCTCATCACTAACATGGGTCTATAACACTGTCCTCATCACTAACCTGGGTCTATAACACTGTCCTCATCTATAACACTGTCCTCATCTATAACCTGGGTCTATAACACTGTCCTCATCTATAACTTGGGTCTATAACACTGTCCTCATCACTAACCTGGGTCTATTACACTGTCCTCATCTATAACCTGGGTCTATAACACTGTCCCCATCTATAACACTGTCCTCATCACTAACCTGGGTCTATAACACTGTCCTCATCACTAACATGGGTCTATAACACTGTCCTCATCTATAACCTGGGTCTATAACACTGTCCTCATCACTAACATGGGTCTATAACACTGTCCTCATCTATAACACTGTCCTCATCTATAACCTGGGTCTATAACACTGTCCTCATCTATAACTTGGGTCTATAACACTGTCCTCATCACTAACCTGGGTCTGTAAAACAGGCTTGTAAAATAGGAATGCTGTGTGTTGAATTTTTTTAAATTTCATTTTATTGTCCTACACTGATATTGTAAGGTTTTATACAGTGATGAAGTGGTAACATAAGCTATTTTAAAGACCTTGCTGAATGCCAAGTTCAGATGAAGTCAGTGTTCTGCATTTTACGAACTGTGTCTTTTCCAGATGTGTTTTTAGATAGAGGTGGTCATGCGTAAGGGGCCGTGATAGATTTGGTGAGATCTGACGATGAAGAAGCTGTAGCTCCGCCAATCGTTTAGTAAAGGTCCCGGTAGGAAAGCCGCTGGAAGGTCATGGGAAATCATTTGCATTAAATCCTTAGACGAGGGGTGGTAATAATCTCTGGCACGGGTATTAGAGACACCACAGGACGATGCTTAAGTAGAACAGCACTTACGGTAAAGTGTCCCGCCCCCACGGTAGCCCCTCCCCTCCTGCGCTGCATGGCGTCACTGCAGGGCGTCACTCAAAGACTTTGCTCTGCTCTGGATGAATGGCCTCGCTAAACGGTCCTCCGTGTAGCTTTTATGTCGGAAGTACTTCCTGGCCTTCATCGTGTCCACTTAGGTGTGTAGAGGGGAAACATTCTGTGACAGTGGTTGTTAGCAGGGACCTTCATAAAAGTGGAACATGACTTTATGAACTCTCAAATTCCATAGAACTTTGGATGACTTCGTCTCAGTGTGTACGAGGTTGTTCAAGAGAACCCTGAGGTGTTTATCTCTAAAGCAGCTATATCCATGGCTTTATAGTCGTTTGTCTGGCACAGAAACCGGCCCATTAACTCTGCTCAGTCACCTTCAGAGGAAGTTAATAAGGAATGTGATCGTGTCTTTTGTTTGCGATGAGAGCAGCTCACTGTGTGGGAGCTTATGTTTGAGTGAGCTGAAGCATTTGTATAAGCTGCATGTGTGTGCGTGTGCATGCATGCATGTGTGTCATGATTGTTGTCGGGATTTATATAATTGAAGAGGTTTAACAGTACCAGTAGTCTCCGTAATGGGTTTAATTATAGCCTTAACAAGTCCTGATGTTCATCAGACTGTTCTGTTACATACTAAATTGTGCTGTTTGGATTTATCCTTCATTAAACCACGATCTAGTTTCCAGAGTAATAATACACTATTCACGGGGACAACAAAACAAAACAAAACAAAACAAAACAAAACAAAACAAAACAAAACAAAACAAAACAAAACAAAACAAAACAAAACAAAACAAAACAGAGGAAGCAACTGCCCCGCCACTACACCCAGCCTCTCATCACACTCCCAGAGTCATCACACTCCCAGAGTAAGTCCATTGTAGTGAGAAAGTGGTTGGCAGGTTAAAATCAATCAAAGCTTTATTTGTATAGCGCATTTCATACATAGAGGCAACACAATGCGCTTTACAGAGATTAGGGGAGGTGGGCATAGGTCCCATCCCTACATATTCCAGAGGGAAGGTTCTCAGAGAGAGATCTGTATTTATCCTTCTCAGAGAGAGACCTGTGGTTGTCTTTCTCAGAGAGAGACCTGTGGTTCTCAGGTTCTCTCTCTGAGCACGGCTCTCCACTGTGCTGCCCTGCTGTGTAATAGAGGTCCCAGACCTCCGGTCATCTGTGTAATAGAGGTCCCAGACCACCGGTCATCTGTGTTATAGAGGTCCCAGACCACCGGTCATCTGTGTTATAGAGGTCCCAGACCACCGGTCATCTGTTTTATAGAGGTCCCAGACCTCCGGTCATCTGTGTTATAGAGGTCCCAGACCTCCGGTCATCTGTGTTATAGAGGTCCCAGACCACCGGTCATCTGTGTAATAGAGGTCCCAGACCACCGGTCATCTGTGTAATAGAGGTCCCAGACCACCGGTCATCTGTGTAATAGAGGTCCCAGACCACCGGTCATCTGTGTTATAGAGGTCCCAGACCTCCGGTCATCTGTGTTATAGAGGTCCCAGACCTCCGGTCATCTGTGTAATAGAGGTCCCAGACCTCCGGTCATCTGTGTTATAGAGGTCCCAGACCACCGGTCATCTGTGTTATAGAGGTCCCAGACCTCCGGCCATCTGTGTTATAGAGGTCCCAGACCACCGGTCATCTGTGTTATAGAGGTCCCAGACCTCCGGCCATCTGTGGAACATCTGGTATTGTGTTCAATATTAGTGGAGTAGCTGCGCTCAGAACCGGTGCAGGACCGCTACAAAACCTGATCAGAATAAGGGATGAGGGTCCGCACTCAAAACTACTTTAACTGCTGGAGCAACGCTTGAGCGCTGTGTGCATGCGTGCTGGAGCAAGTGGGGAAGCTATTTCGTTTCTAAAGACGTTTCTAAAGATCATATTACAGAGGCATGTGAAAAACCACAACAGGCCTACGCTCTATGTAAGCACAACTAGCGATTCATCAAGACAGATTGATGACAACAACAACCATTTCGCGGTAGAAAATAGATTTTTTAGAAGCTGCATTCTCAGTGCCCCGTCCGCCGCCATTACATGGATATACTGGCTCGCGCAGGATTTTAAATTTCTTCTACAGGCCTCCGAACTACAGCAAAGTTATCTCGGTGAGTGAAACGTCTTATAATATGCCCTAAATAAGGTCCAGGTTGTCAAAAACGAGCATTGTCCTTTAATATGCTCTTTATTTCACACACACACATATTTCCTTCTCTGTATATGTTAATGTAGTTAATTAAAAGATCTGCAGGGTGTCTGACGTATGAACGGTGTTACGACTTGATGTTATCAGCCCCGGTTATTAACTATCCACTGCATTAGGCTATATGAGATGTAAAATGTGTTAATCGTTTTTGATGATGAATTGTTTTGATGGCGTTTTGCATAGCCTATGTATCTGCAAATTAGCCTCATGTGAAAATGGGTTAATTGTAATTGATCTTCTGCAGGTGCGATACCAAGAGTACCTATAAAAGACTGAATGAGCACCTGTTGAGTAAACACTGAACAAGGCAGAGCCAACGCGTCTGTTGAGATCTGTGACGTGTGTATGAAATAAAGAGCATATTAAATCAAAACATCATTATTTATAAGGCAACAATATATTTACAACAATACATCATTATTTATAAGGCAATTCTTGGTCTTCTTCCTTCTTACCTCTGTGCCTCCATTTTACAAAAAACTACTGGGAAATACTCCTTAAGATCACATGACTTCTTGCTGCTGTCTGTTCCCAAAGTCAGAACAGAAAAGGAGAAAATGGCTTTTAGTTATTCGGGTCCTTCTGCCTGGAACATGCTACAAAATGATCTCAAACTTGAGGAGCAGGTCTCAGTAGATGTTTTTAAATCAACTATGAAGGTTTTAGAGGTAGATTTAAAAGTAGGCTATGTTCATGTTTTTAACTAGCGTATTGCCATATAGCCAAATCACCAAGTCACGTGTGTAAACTGTATTGCTGTTGCATCTCTGTGTTTCTGTTGTCTATTTTGCGTCTGTAACTCTGTGTTTGGATTGCACTGCTGCCTATCTTGGCCAGGTCTCTCTTGAAAAAGAGATTTTTAATCTCAATGGGACTTTTCCTGGTTAAATAAAGGCTAAATAAAATAAAAAATAAAATAAATAAAAGTAGTTTTGAGTGCGGACCCACATACGGTATTGTAGGCAGTAATTTGAGTGAGTGCGGATTTGGGTAATTACATAGAGAGCATGGAGGAAATAGAGCTGGTTGCATTGTTCACAGATGAAGCCTGATTGGCTCATAGAAAGGAGGCACACCTTTAAGGGGCGTTAAACACTCTGGAGATGGGGAGGAGGGTGTGTGTGTGTGTATGCATGAGTGTGTGTGTTTGTTCGTGTGTGTATGTCTGGGGGGGGGGGGGGGGGGTATTTGTCTGTGTGTGTGTGTCCAGTGTCAACTAGGGATGATCTTGATTAGAGGAGGGATTGTCCAGGCCCCTCCCCAGTCCCTGCTGCCTCTCATCCATGAATCTGTCTGTCTGAAAGTTAATTGGCAGTCTGCCCCACCACTCAATCGTTACAGTGGCTGTAGTCCAGTCCTCTCCTTTCACAAATCTTCTGCTGTTTCCTCATGTCCATGATGCTCCTTATACCTGGAGTACTCTACAACACCCTCTAAAGCTTGAGGTTCTTCCTTCAGTCAGTTAAAATCCTTGGCTCTTGTACTTCAACCTGTAATTGTTTTTAATTAGTATGATTATAATTATATTTATTATTATTAGTAGTATTGTTGTTGTTGTATATTGTATTTGTTCTGTTGTTATTTGTGTAACTATTTGTGATGACTATATTATTTGTGAACTCGTCAACACTGTAAATAAGGGAAACCTCAGTGCTTTACGAGTATAAATAAAGGTTTGAAATGAAATGAAAGTGTTTGCACATTGCTGTGCGGAAGTTTTTTTTGTTATAAGTCATGTCTCTCTCTCTCTCATCCTCTCTGATTGCATGCTATCTCTGACCCACTCTAATCACCCTCTTCATTCTGCCTCTCATCCACTCATCTCTGTCTGACAGCACAGCCAAACTATCACCCCGCTCCAAAATACCATCACACCCCACCTCCAAACTACCATCACACCCCACCTCCAAACTACCATCACACCCCACCTCCAAACTACCATCACACCCCACCTCCAAACTACCATCACACCCCACCTCCAAACTACCATCACACCCCACCTCCAAACTACCATCACACCCCACCTCCAAACTACCATCACACCCCACCTCCAAACTACCATCACACCCCACCTCCAAACTACCATCACACCCCACCTCCAAACTACCATCACACCCCACCTCCAAACTACCATCACACCCCACCTCCAAACTACCATCACACCCCACCTCCAAACTACCATCACACCCCACCTCCAAACTACCATCACACCCCACCTCCAAACTACCATCACACCCCACCTCCAAACTACCATCACACCCCACCTCCAAACTACTATCACACCCCACCTCCAAACTACCATCACACCCCACCTCCAAACTACCATCACACCCCACCTCCAAACTACCATCACACCCCACCTCCAAACTACCATCACACCCCACCTCCAAACTACCATCACACCCCACCTCCAAACTACCATCACACCCCCCCTCCAAACTACCATCACACCCCACCTCCAAACTACCATCACACCCCACCTCCAAACTACCATCACACCCCACCTCCAAACTACCATCACACCCCACCTCCAAACTACCATCACACCCCACCTCCAAACTACCATCACACCCCACCTCCAAACTACCATCACACCCCACCTCCAAACTACTATCTCCCCCCTCCGAATTACCATCACACCCCACCTCCAAACTACCATCACACCCCCCCTCCAAACTACCATCACACCCCACCTCCAAACTACTATCACACCCCACCTCCAAACTACCATCACACCCCACCTCCAAACTACCATCACACCCCACCTCCAAACTACCATCACACCCCACCTCCAAACTACCATCACACCCCACCTCCAAACTACCATCACACCCCATCTCCAAACTACCATCACACCCCCCCTCCAAACTACCATCACACCCCACCTCCAAATTACCATCACACCCCACCTCCAAGTCTATGGATATCATGCGTTTTTTAGCTCAATGATATCATGGCGGAGGTGAGAAAACCGAAGCGAAACATCACAGAGGAAGCCAGAAAAAGAAAAAGACAATCTGATAACTTTACGACAGTGCACGTACTCGCAGTTCAGAGAAAACCGGAGAAAACGCTATGTATTGCTTTAAATCAGAAATATTGCCAAATATGCGCTTTTGCTTTTGGAAATCCTCCGCCACCATCTTGTGTAACCAACTCGAGCAGCGCTTGCAACTCGAGACTTTCACTTGCAAACGTTCTTTGCACACTATTTTAAACTTTATTCAGCATGACGTTTGTTTTCACACCAAACGTTTACAAACATAAGCGAACAGTCTGGAAAGGTAGGCTAGTTTGGTGAACTAGACGCTGGACTGAGGGATACGTATTCCAGAGCTCTTTCATTTCATCTGGATCGGTACATGGATCACCCGATCCGTGAACCACATCCGGATCGGAGCCCCATCCCGATCCGGCATCGGATCGGTCCCATCTCTAACACACACCTCTCTCGCTTTCTCTATTTTTTTCTCTCTCACACACGAACACACACACCTCACTGTCTCTCTAGTCTCTTAGCCAGTGTAACAATTGTGCAGAGGTTAAAGTGTTGAGAGCATTATAGCATTCTATCACACTCTGGCCTCCCTCTTTGTTCCTTCTTTCATGTCTTGAAATGATGTGTTTTTCCATTTGGCTTGAGAGCTTGCTACTGTTGATGTGATGGATCGAGGAGCTCTCTGAGACTGCTGGACCTAGGATATGACCTCAGGGAGCTGTTACTTTCCTGGAACAGATTGTGCTCAACTCGTGGTTTCACAGTCTGTCTTTGCTCCGACCTGTGTCGGAGTGTGGCTGGGGTTTTATTAGGGGCGTTTAGCATTGCACCATCCACGCAGAGTTGGTTCTGAGCTATTTTGGGGGATATAGACAGACCTCTCGCCTCTTTCTCTCATTCTCTTCTGTGACCTCCCTGACAAGGGTGCGACGCTGGCCAGACGCCCTCGGTCTGCATCCCTCCCTCAGGCCATCAGCTGGCCCCGTCCCAGCAGGGGGCCCCACAGTGCTCCACACACACAAACAACCAACACACACCACCGGGTCCCCATGTGTGCAGCCTCCCTGTCGGGTGGCCTTGTCAGGGTCACCACTATATAGTAACCTTTGACCCTGAGAGTGTACACTAGAGGCTGGTGGCCCTGTCTGGGTCTTTCCCCTGGAGCTGGTGCTATCCAGTAGGCGGCGGTAGCTTCCCTGGTCCTGGTGCGGGAGGGAGAAGACGTCCGCAGACTCACCCAGACCTGAGGCTTGTTATTGATATGAAGGTCATGAGCAATTACGGCTTCATCTGGAGCTATTAAAGCGTTAATGAAATGATGGAGCTCGGGCCAAGATGAGACAGAGACCTCCGTCTTGAGAGAGAAGTGGTTCAGCATGTCTCCGGTCTTTCCATCTGTCTGAATCTCAGAGGGTCTTTTCACAGCAGGGACAGCAAGTGACTGACCATTTCTAGACCAACTTGCTTGGAAAATATATCTATAGTAAACTTAATTGGAAATTACATTTGTAGTCCAGGCATTTTATGAGACAAAAGGGGTCAATATGGAAAAAATTGCAACAGAAATTATTTCAACTGTTTAAGTCTCATACATATTTTCTTTATAACATATCAAAAGTCCCCCAAAATCCCTGTGGTGGAACGTAATGAAAAATGCTGATGAAGGTGTGACAAATATCACAATTTCCAATTTTCGCCTAGTAAAAAAAATTATATGCATGTTTTCTTGTCTGATGTCCACACAACACTGTCCCCAATCAACCAGAAACTATATAGGATGCATCACAGTGCATATTCGGAAATATATTTTTAATGCTATTGGCATTTGGTGAAGAGAAAAGGGGTGAATCTCACACATATTGCAACAGAAAATCTGACGTGTATTAATCAAATAGCTCAAGAGTCTAGAACCCTGGAGAACAGTCTACAGCCCTGTAGAGAACAGTAGAACCCTGGAGAACAGTCTACAGCCCTGTAGAGAACAGTAGAACCCTGGAGAGGACAGTCTACAACCCTGGAGAACAGTCTACAGCCCTGTAGAGAACAGTAGAACCCTGGAGAGGACAGTCTACAACCCTGGAGAACGGTCTACAGCCCTGTAGAGAACAGTAGAACCCTGGAGAACAGTCTACATCCCTGTAGAGAACAGTAGAACCCTGGAGAGGACAGTCTACAACCCTGGAGAACAGTCTACAGCCCTGTAGAGAACAGTAGAACCCTGGAGAGGACAGTCTACAACCCTGTAGAGAACAGTAGAACCCTGAAGAGGACAGTCTACAACCCTGGATACTTTTTTTTCTTTTCCCCCCAATATTTTTCCATATTGACCCCTTTTGTCTCATAAAATGCCTGGACTTTATGTGCATAGGCGTCAATGGGAAATGATGGCATCATCTATTTGAGCATTTTCAATACTTTCCACCACTGGGTTTTTGGGGGACTTTTGATATGTTATAAAGAACATATTTATGAGACAAAAACAGTTGAAACCATTTCTGTTGCAATTTGTTCAAGGTTATGTCATACAATGCCTGGTGACCATTAAAAGGTAGTCAGCTCTGTTGGCCTGACTAGGATTAATCCTATTTCACAGCTTTGATGACATAACTTTTCTTTTTTTCCCCCTAACTGTTGAAAATAATGTCTGCTGGTCATCTTTTTTGAGAAGAAAACAAATGAATTAAACATAATTTTAATTGGAGCTTAGTTGCTTGAGGAGGTAACAGATTGATTAGAGCTGTTGAACCCCAAGGTTCCAATTAGAATCTCAGGATTAGGCTGCTCCAAAGCTGGAGCGCCCTGATTACCAATTACTGATGGAATGTTTTTTTCTCTCTCTGCCGTCCACTAGCACACACTCTGCTGAGAATACGGAGGTACCATATCATGTCCCTGGATATGGGCAGAGCAGAGCGTGGTTAGTGTTTCATGAGGAGTAGAGACCGCGAGCACAGTCAGCCAGGCTAATGGAGAACCCAAACCTTCCATCAGGAGACGCCGGCTAGTGGAGAACCCAAACCTTCCATCAGGAGACGTCGGCTAGTGGAGAACCCAAACCCTTCTTCAGGAGACGCCGGCTAGTTGAGAACCCAAACCTTCCATCAGGAGACGCTGGCTAGTTGAGAACCCAAACCCTTCTTCAGGAGACGCCGGCTAGTTGAGAACCCAAACCTTCCATCAGGAGACGCTGGCTAGTGGAGAACCCAAACCTTCCATCAGGAGATGTTGCTTCACCAGTAGCTTTCCCTCTAGCAGATATCCTATTCATTAACCTACAGTAGTTGTTCCTGTAGGCTATTGGGCCTGTGCTCTTTAATGACAGGTCCTAACAATCAGAGCCGGCCCTGACCTCCCTGGGGCCCTCAGCAAAGTTCTGCTAAGGGGCCCTACTACCTGACCCGTGAGACATGTAAACCTTTTTCTATTGACACCCCAGTGCTACAATTGAGTCTCTCCCCCCCGAACTGCTTGTACAGTAGCTGATGCTGGCTGTACACCTCTGTTTGTGCTAGTGCTAGTACTGGTTGAGGCTGCCTGTACTTCACCTAGGTCTGTGTTAGTAGTTCCCGAAGCTGGCTGTACTGGGCCTGTAGTATCTGTAGTAGCTGGTTGTACTGGGCCTGTGGTATCTGTAGTAGCTGGCTGTACTGGGCCTGTGGTATCTGTAGTAGCTAGCTGTACTGGGCCTGTGGTATCTGTAGTAGCTAGCTGTACTGGGCCTGTGGTATCTGTAGTAGCTGGCTGTACTGGGCCTGTAGTATCTGTAGTAGCTGGCTGTACTGGGCCTGTGGTATCTGTAGTAGCTGGTTGTACTGGGCCTGTAGTATCTGTAGTAGCTGGCTGTACTGGGCCTGTAGTATCTGTAGTAGCTGGCTGTACTGGGCCTGTGGTATCTGTAGTAGTTGGCTGTACTGGGCCTGTGGTAGTACTGGCTGTACTGGGCCTGTGGTATCTGTAGTAGCTGGTTGTACTGGGCCTGTAGTATCTGTAGTAGCTGGTTGTACTGGGCCTGTAGTATCTGTAGTAGCTGGTTGTACTGGGCCTGTGGTATCTGTAGTAGCTGGCTGTATTGGGCCTGTGGTATCTGTAGTAGCTGGCTGTACTGGGCCTGTAGTATCTGTAGTAGCTGGTTGTACTGGGCCTGTGGTAGTACTGGCTGACGCTGGATGTGGATCAAGTGAGCTTGTACTAGCTGATGATCCAGCATCTCCTTTAGTTTTACGTACAAACTTCAGCATAGCACCTGTAAATTATAGGTAACAATGCTATTATTAATTTCATCAGCTGCAATATGGATAGGCCTATCCCTAGTGAAAAACGATTACACAAGTACACTTAATACATGTACTTCAACGTAGCTAGCTAGCTAATGGTGCGTTCGTTTATAACTGGGAGGTGGCAAATTGCGACTTGCTACTAGGAATGATTAAATAAAACACTGCATGAACTCACACTTCCTCGTCGCAAATTCGGATATGTTTCACAGCCCCCAGTTGCTCGAATGCACTAGATATAACTAGGTAACTGTGATATAATGGTATATAGATATAACTAGGTAGCTGTGATATAATGGTATATAGATATAACTAGGTAACTGTGATATAATGGTATATAGATATAACTAGGTAACTGTGATATAATGGTATATAGATATAACTAGGTAACTGTGATATAATGGTATATAGATATAACTAGGTAACTGTGATATAATGGTATATAGATATAACTAGGTAGCTGTGATATAATGGTATATAGATATAACTAGGTAACTGATATAATGGTATATAGCTCGAATGCACACAGGTCGGAGGTAGGTATTTTGCCACTTGCCACCTCCAACCACAAACGAACGCACCATTACATTATCTAGCCAACACATTTGGCCACACAGCGTAAATATTTGTGGAACAGATCGGGTAACGTTAGCTATTACCGCAACACATTTCCGAACTGCAGTTTATAAACAGCTTTGCACGTTGTTGCATGTCTCAAACCGTACATAATACATTTCCCTGTCACATTTGTCAGGCACAAAGTCACAGACGCAGAAGAGATGCGCTGCTGAGCCCAAGTGTTGGTTAGCAAGACAGACAGACAAGGATGCGCTGAAAGCTAACAAGCAACTCAACGTTAACTTTAGCCACTGTTATTAGCTGACATCAAACTTGGAGAAGAGATAACACAGGTTTACCTGATTGCTGTTCCCGCAATTCAGTCTCATGCTTTTTTTCCTCTTTTCATTGGCCGAATTGTAGCTCCGCTTCATCTTCTTCTCTATGCTTTAACTGATTGACACCTGCTTTGGCACGAGAGGAGGGGAAGGCGGGGCCTTACGTAATTTGCGGGGCCCTACGCAACTTGCGTAGTGAGCGTATAGGGAGGGCCAGTTCTGCTAACAATCAGGGACCTGATATTGAGGTGCATTCGTTCAGCATGTTTCTATTGGTCGCATGTTCCGTCCGGGGCTGGGAGAGCCAGTCCTTTGCCTCTCCACTCCTCCTACCTCTCCCTGCTCTACTTCAACACAATGTTGTTGATCCCAATTAAGGCCCAATCCCGATACCCCCCCTTAGCCCTAGCCCCTAGTTTTGGAGTCCCTTCAACTGGGTAGTGGCCCTTCAGAACGGAGCCACAAGGGATGGGGTTGAAATCTTTACCTAAGAAATGGGACACCACTTGCTATGTCTTCAGTCATCATTTTATTAGTTGACTGATTTTCTGTGGAGTCCCTGGGATGTTACAGTATGATTACTATTGTTATAGTGACAAATCTGACTAAATTTCAGGACAGAACAAGACAGATTAATCAATTGAACAGCCAGGAAGCATGTTTACACATCGGCTGTTAACGTTAGTCCTGCCCATAGAAATGCACAGATATCAGATGAGCAGAGAAGTGTACATTTTTTTACTGGATTATTTTTTGTACTTCATGAACGGGACATGGAATCAACTGTCACTCAAAAATGGTTGTTTACACAAAGCTCTATTGATTACATTAGATTCAACATTGCACAGTAGCCTACTGCAACATCAAAATGCTAACAATGAAATGCAGTTGACATCGTGGATAGCGATTTTTTTCTGAAATTCATGTCATAACAATCCAATGACATGTTCCTTTGCATCTACTTTAAACTAAGCTATTCCACAGATTTTACAATTTTTGAATATTAATTTGCAAAGATATTGGGCTTCTTTCCCATGTTTTTTCACAGCACCAGCAGCTATGTTTCATATCACTTCTTTTTTTTTTTCTTTAGAAATGAAATAGCTTCCCCACTTGCTCCAGCACACATGCGCACAGCGCGCAAGCGTTGCTCCAGCACGCTGTGCGCATGCGTGCTGGAGCAAGTGAGGAAGCTATTTCGTTTCTAAAGACGTTTCTAAAGATCATATTACAGAGGCATGTGAAAAACCACAACAGGCCTACGCTCTATGTAAGCACAATTAGCGATTCATAAAGACAGATTGATGAAAACAACAGTTTCGCGGCAGAAAATATATTTTTTAGAAGCTGCATTCTCAGTGCCCCATTGCATGGATATACTTGGCTCGCACTGGATTAAAAATGTCTTCTTCAGGCCTCCAAATTACACCAAAGTTATCTCGGTGAGTGAATCGTCTTATAATATGCCGTAAATAAGGTCCAGGTTGTCAAAAACGAGCATTCTCCTTTAAGCTAGCTAACGTTAGCTAGCTAAACAGCTTTTGTGTACCACCATTGCCCACAGACCATGCTCAAAAATTGCTAGCTAACGCACACCGGAAGCGTCAGCGTCAACGTGACTGTTCACACCAGCAGCGTCACATAGCGAATCTCCGCGGCCGGCTCACGCGGCGGATAGTTTACGCTTCTGGGGCCTCATTTATAAACGTTGCGTAAGTACAAAAGCGTGCGTTACCCATGCTGAGCAACTTTCTAAGCAACTTTCGGTATTTATAAAAAACGAGCTGAGCGATAAGTTGGCGGAAGGTGTGCGTAACTCTACGCACACTCCGACCCTCCCGTAACTACGATAAGCACGTTTCTGGAGAAACCGGAAAACGCGACTCCGATGGCAGAAGGATGAAAGTCTGCGAAACGCATGACATATTGAATAATAAATACATTGGTCACTGCAAGAAACCCTCCAATGTGTCACACAGTTTAAACGGAATCAATCGCCACCGTAGCCTAATCACTAAATAATGTCTATGCTTTGGATGTGTCTGTGAATTGACCCATTTGTGTCATAATATAATGTTATGATGTAGGCCTTTTCATTTATAGGCTATCCCGTGAAGCATCACGGGCAGTAGCCTATGAATAAAAGCCACATTACGTTGATAACTCAACACAACTAGAGCCTATAGGCTTATCATAGTAATGATTCCGTATGTCGATGGCCTACAACTATAATAAGGCCTATACCGCACCAAACAAATGTTGCATTCAAGGAGTAGTAAAGGGAAAATGCAAGTTTAGCCCTGTTTTAAGGTTACTTATGATCATATACAATGGTTCAGATCAAAACGTTGCAGAATGCCAACACATTGAGAATTAATCTACCGCTTTGCTGAGGCGGCTGCTGCCGCTCGCTCCGTGTGTATGGTGAGATTATATGTATAATAATAATCATCATCATAATAATAGGAAGGAACAAGTAGTCGACTAGTCGCTTGAAATGAGGACTTCTAGTTGAGCAGGAAAATCTTTAGTCAGGGGCAGGCCTAATATATATATATATATATCAGAGGAGGCTCGTCCATTGAGGTAGAGGAGGACAGTCCTCAGTTTTTAGAGAGAAGAGAGGGATTCAAATATAAATATGTGCATTTATTTATATTTTTAACAGTGACATCTATAACATGAAGCTGGAGGACCCATATCTATCTATGGAAGGGAGGAATTCCTCCCTTGGGCGTGTCCCTTAGGGGTCTATCAATGTGATGCAATTTTTTCATGCTAATTTGTGATTGGTCAAAACACTGAAAAATTACCACAAGGGAGGACAGTACTCTGAACAGGATTTAATGATTGACATTTCATTCCAATCACATTTCAGATTCTAGATTTACCACAGTGAAGGCCAATTGAGTCGGCGTTGATGTCTGTGTTTCTCTTCCCTGTGCCATTGGAGACTTTTTGTGTGTTCGTAGCTCCATAATATAATACATCCGAAAGTGTTATGGGACATATTATACATCAAACTGTTCGTCTATTTGTCTTGATTCTAGCCATCTAAGGGTGTGTTCACACCTACACATTTGATCCGTTTGGAATCGGACTATCGGAACAAAAAAGTTTGCTCTGCTTCGTTTGGAGAGGTGTGAACGCATATTCGAACTCGGTCCCCGGATCAAACAACCGAACCATGGTCCGCCTAAAAAGCAAGGACTCGGTCGACTTCGAAAGGGACCATGCTTCGGTTCGCTTTTGGTGTGAACGGGCATCGGACTATCCGTAGGACCCAAACAAAGAGCTCGTCTCCTGTGTGATAGGTACACGGAGAAGGTCTCGTCGGCATCCATCAGGGCTCGTATTCTGTGTCGGTACCAACTCCTACGACTCCTTTGCATTGAAAAAATCAGCGCGCCTTCATTGTTTACACGCATCCAGATTTGGTCATGCTCATATTGGGTCACCGTTGTTATTTGGCCAGAGCACCAAATAATCACAAGTAGCGCCAGTATGGCAAATGCAATGCGCTGTTGCAGCTCCGTTGTAACAGTGATTGCTCTAATTACATGCCGTTAATGACAGATTTTCCCTCAGAATTTTTCTAGCCAATAGATGAGCAACCTGTATGACCGCCACATTTGTTTACATGTGTTGGTTCGATTACACAAATGACCTTGTGAATGCGAACCAGACCAAAAAAAAATGCAACAATGTTTCAACTTCACTCATTTGGTCTGGTCCTTGGTTCGGACTTTCTGGTGTGATCGCAACCTAAATATCTAAGCTGACATAAATACTTTTTGAGCTAGAGCCGTCTGAACACGACAGTTCCACTGGCTGGCTATAGCCGGTAACGTTAGCTACGAGGTGCACGTCAGGCTACGGCATAGGCAGGCGCGCAGATTGGCTGGAGGCGCAAACGGTCGTCAACTCGTCCAAAACATTTCTAGAGACTGGGTCGCAACACCGGATTGGAGAAATGCACTGAACAGCCTGGCTCCTGCTTGCGTGAGAATTGATCGCTTTGCGGTTCTTATTCCTCATCCAGTGATGGATGGGTGGATGGAAAACTTTCAACTTAATGTTCATATTGTTCTGGTAATTGTAGGCTATAGCAACATAAGAGTAGCAGCTTTGACAGCAACCCAAATGAGCTAATCCCATAGATGTACCATTGCTAGCTAGCCTTGAGCGAACTGTTGGATACTGCATTTGCTGTGCAACGTATTCCATTGTCCAGTTGTCAAATCTATTTGCCAACAATGTTTGAGAGCCAGCACACCTCAGTGTCCCCTAATCAAAAACATTTTTGTATATATCACCTAACCTCTCCAGCACCTCACCAATATCAATTATTTTCTCTCTTTAGAGAAGAGTACAATCCATTACAACAACTATTGCTTACAATGTTTTATTGTTGTTTTGTATGAATATGATAAATAAATGCTGCATGTAGTTGAAGGAAGTGTTATTTAGTTTTTCATATGCTAAAAAAGACTGTAAATCCACATTTTAAAGCTGATTTTTCACTGACTGAAGGAAAGTGCCCCCCCGGCACCCATGGGCTGTTCACCTCTCTTCCTCCTGTCCTCCTCAGTTTTTTGAGTCACCAGCCACCACTGAGATATATATATATATAAACATATGTTACGGTCAATGTGAGAAAACGGGGAATGTGAGCTTTTCCCGGTTATTGCGCACATTCCCCGACCTCGCGGGGAATGTAGGAGAAACATGTGCGTTTCTCACATCTCCCGGGTAATGTGCACATTCCCCGACCTTGCGGTAAATCTAGGAAAGCGCAATCGTATGCAAAACTTCTGCGCAGCCGGGTGGTGGGAGAGGGCTTATGTGACGCCTCGGAGGATGTGCACCATGGATGTATTAATAGAACTGTATACAGCCACTCCATTCACTGACCGCTATCAACAATGAAGCCCTATTGAACCGCGCCATCTTGGCAAATTTGTAGTCATTTGACCATTTCCGGTGACTTTTGTACTTGCGCAGTTGTGCTTTTCTGGCCTTCCGTTGACTTTTGTACTTGCGCAGTTGTACTTCTGTCCTACGCGCGTCCACGTCCACGGTCAACATTGTCACCGCTTCTAGCTATCGAATGGCCGACTGGTGTAAGATGGATAGCCTAACGTTAGAGAGATAAATGTAGTCTATGGTTATGTTAATAAAGCTAACAATGATGTTGTAACATGCATGCAGCACTGCCGATCTGATCTGAACGATTGATTCATTATTACCATGGATCGGTATTGGGATTGATCAAGGGCGAATGTGAAATAGCAGCCATGAACTCAGCAGGTTATCCGAGATGCGGTAGCAGCGGCCACAGCTCCTGCTGGCGGGGAGTGAAGCTTTTCAACTCGCCGGTCACTGACTCCCTGGAGGAATTTAGCCTGGCTGCAATAACGTTATCGCGAACGGAATGAATACCATCTACTAGCAAACAAAACATGTTCAGTTATATTTAACCTGTTAAAACTAAGATGCCTGGATGAAAAAATAATTTCTCCAATGGATATATTTGACAAAAACAGGTTAATATGCAAGCCGGTTTTCATTGCTAAATCAAAGCGGGGAGAGCCGGGAACGTGCGTCTACATTTCACATAAAGGTGAACCTTTTCGTGGACGCGCGTCGGACAGAAAAGCTCAACTGCGCAAGTACAAAAGTCACCGGAAATAGCCAAATGACTACAAATCTAGCCAAGATGGCGCGGTTCAATAGGCCTTCACCTTAGATTTCGAATCCTGGGGGCTTGATGTGCACCATAAGAGGCACCCACGGTAGTTGGGCTAACGTTACTGGCGCACACCTGTGAGAGATTTTTCATCATTTCGTCTGTCTTTCGGCTAGCTAACGTGTAGGGTTCCTTTGGAGGTTCCCACCTTCCTGTTGTTGCAATGTTCCTTTTGCGTTTGTTAACTTGATCACCAGTGTAGGCCTATCCTCCTAATACTACTTACACTGTGTGCAGCGTAGGCTATATTACTGTTCAAGGTAGACCACAGACTGTTATTAACTGTAGGGGAGGACCGGGACGAATGAAACACTTTTTGGTTTGATCAGATTTACACAGAAATTCATAAAGATGGAAATTACATTTTTTGATGACAAACACCTTGTACATGTCCTTTACTAACCTATTAGTTGTAAGTTTCGTTCTGTGGTGTAACAGTTCAATTCAAGACGGCCGAGAACAGAAGATGTGCATTGTTTCTCTTGTCCCTGCCGTGCGGGGGGAGTGAAACAGATGAGTGGGACGAGTGAAAGTGAGATTGTTTTGCTTGTGTTGCGTAGCCTCGCGGCTTGTAGGCTAATTATCTTAACTTTCAACACATGTATAATTAGACCCAATTTAATGTTTCCATTAATGCAATTGATGCTATCTATTCGAAAACCATGGGCAAAATGTCAAGCGCCTCTGGTTCTAAGCGCACGAGCCCTCTCCCACCACCCGGCTGCGCAGAAGTTTTGCATACGGTTGGACTTTGCTAGATTTACCGCAAGGTCGGGAATTGTAAGCATTTCCCGGTTAATGTGCACAATCCCCGACCTTGCGGGAGATGTGAGAAATACTAACCAATTTCTCAAGGTCGGGGAATGTGCACATTACCCGGGAGATGTGAGAAACGCACATGTTTCTCCTACATTCCCCGCGAGGTCGGGGAATGTGCGCAATAACCGGGAAAAGCTCACATTCCCCGTTTTCTCACATTGACCGTAACATATGTTATATACTCCTCAAAATTGTTTGGAAACATTATTTAGGTGGATTATTTCTCCCCTTTAATAATACCAGTTGGTTTTGTATTTTAGCCTGATTAGTCACCTTTCGAAAGAGGTTGGATCCTGCATTCATGGAATTATTACTGTGGGAGAGTGACTCATCTGATCCACCAGGCCACTCAAAACAAGAGGGAATACCAACACAAGAATATTCAACTATTTTTCAGGAGTTTATATATATATATATATATATATATATATATATATATACATACAGTTTATATATATATTACCTGGAGGAAATAAATAAATGCACTAATGATGAGATCCTGTCCTGGGAATACCCTTCCAGTTTAATCACTAATTACCATACACACCTGTGCTATAGCAGCCCTAATTAATATTAGATCATTATGGCTCCCTCTGGATGGGTTTACTGATTAACGTGCATGTTTCACTCTCCGCGCTGATGAAACCCTGGTGGCCTGCATGCTTGATGAGAACACTAGCCACTGCCTCGCACCTAGCAACAGGTGTTGTGCTGCGTGACAGCCGGCGGGTGGGGGTAACCTTAGAGGGAGGGGCCTGGCGACGCCGTGCTGGTGTCGGTGTCTGGTTCCGCTGTCCCTCTCTAATGACAGGTTCGGCGGGAAGGGGACACCTGTGTTTCTAGACATGCCGTAGATAGGGGGACATTTGATGCTAAATGACTCATTGTTAGTGTGTGTGTGTGTGTGTGTGTGTGTGTGTGTGTGCGTGTGTGCGTGCGTGTGCGCGCGTATGTGTGTGTGTGCCACTCTAATCCTGTATCATCCTGTATACTGTTTCATTTTGGGTACAACTCTGCCTGTGGTAAAATGTGATGTTAATGAGATGTAGATGTTAATGAGGTGTAGAATACCTTGTTTATGTCTTACTCACAAGATGATGAATGTCATAATGTTGTTGTTTTGTGATGGAGTTACTGGAATGATGAATGTCATAATGTTGTTGTTTTGTTGTTGTTTTGTGATGGAGTTACTGGGATGATGAATGTCATATGTTCCTGTTTTGTTGTTGTCGTTGTTTTGTGATGGAGTTACTGGGATGATGAATGTCATATGTTCCTGTTTTGTTGTTGTTGTTGTTTTGTGATGGAGTTACTGGGATGGTGATCTCCACAGCAGCCCCCAGAGAAGAGAGATCAGACTGCCATGTTTGTAAAGCTGTTCACAGTTCACTAATGCTTCCTCCTCTTCCCTCTTCCTCCTCTCCCTCCCTCTCCTCCTGCTCTCCATCTCCTCCTCCTCCTCCTCCTCTCCCTCTCCTGCTCTCTCCTGCCCTCACGGTTCTAATGTTTTTTTTGTCCTCCTCTCTTCTAACATCAAATCTTTCTCCAAAGCAACACTTTTCATGCTTTTCTTCCATGCTTTCTTTTCTGCTTCCCGCTGGCGCCACTAACTCTGACCCCTCCGTCAGACTGGCAGTATGAGGGTAAGAGGCTCTACCTCTCCTTTTCATCCCTCCTTCCTCTCTGTCAATCTCTCTCTCCATCTCCTCCTCTTATACAGTACACACACACACACACAACCTTCACTCAGTCATCGTGTGTGTGTATCCGCCTCTCTCTGGTGTAGTGCTGCCTGCCAAGATGTCATAACCTGTGTCTTTGTGTCCTGGTAACCCCCCCCCCCCCCCTCCCCCCATGTCTGTGGTGTCCACGTCATAACCAGCCGGTCAGATGGTCATCCTTCCAGTCCTTCTGTCATCCAATGTCCTTCTCCAATTGTTGGTGGCACCGTGTCAATGTCATTCATAACAGCCATGACATAACATAACATAGCAAAACATTAATTATACAACGGTTAGTTCTGGTTCTTGATTCTGATTGGCTGGAAGCCGTGTTAAATACTTTGTATTCTACAATGGAGAGTTTGGATACTTGATTCTGATTGGCTAGCAGAATCAAGTATCCCACGGCTGCGACCGCATAACAATTAGTAGTAATGCGCCGTCAATCTCATTGACGAGGCCATTGATAAAATCAAGCGGTAGGCTATGCTTTGCGTAGCAACCACTCGCAGCAACCTCACCTTTTTCGTATCCTATTACAAAAACGGTCCGACTCCAACACTTCCACACCCCTACCAGCAAAAACGAGTTCTCTGGAGAACTGTTTTAATAACTGCAC